>NC_133777.1:79475763-79629735 GCF_003597395.2 Chelonoidis abingdonii
CATCGTTCCTTCTGTTCCTTTGACTTATCCCCCATTGTCTGTCTCCCCACCCCCAACTTTCCTTCTGTGCCTCCCAACTATCCCCCCATTGTCTGTCTGCCGCCCGACTTCTACCCCCTGACTATCCCCCCATTGTCTGTCTCCCTCAACTTTCCTTCTGTCCCCCGACTATCCCCCCGTTGTCTGTCTGCCACCCGTCTTTCCTTCTGCCCCCGACTATCCCCCCGTTGTCTGTCTACCCCGACTTTCCTTCTGTCCCCCATTGTCTGTCTGCTGCCCGACTTTCCTTCTGCCCCCCGACTGGCACCCCATTGTCTGTCTCCCCCCGACTTTCCTTCTGCCCCCCGACTGGCCCCCCGTTGTCTGTCTCCCCCTGACTTTCCTTCTGTCCCCCATTGTCTGCCGCCCGACTTTCCTTCTGCCCCCGACTGGCCCCCCATGGTCTGTCTCCCCCCGACTTTCCTTCTGCCCCCCCGACTGGCCCCCCTATTGTCTCCCCCCCAACTTTCCTTCTGTCCCCTTATTCGGAGCTTCCATTCTTTTCTCCATTCAGTCGCTCATTGCACTGTTGCTCTTCACTTCCTGTCTTTCTTTCCCTCCTTTCTGCCCTAACCCCCATCATGTTCCTTTCCCACTCTTGCCCCAGCAAAGACCTGGGGCGGGTCAATGTCTGTACTATCCCAAGCTGGGACCATCTGAATGAAGAAATGAAAGAGAGGAGCTTTGCAGGGTTTCATTGACACCTCATTGTAGTCTGCGGCAGAGCTGGCCTGGAAATGTTAATTTTTCCCCCTTGCAGAAAAGCTTGACAGAAACAAGCGGGGAAATAGTTTTCCTTGAAATCTTCAGCAGAAACCAGATATTTTCCACGGCAATTTTAATTTAGTCAAAATCGCAGTTTTTCCATCACAAAATAGTTTGACCAGCTCTAGCCAATCCCAGGGTGTGCTTTGTATCCCCCTTCCACTGAGGATGAGAGACTGTGACAGTGCTCAGATAGAGAGCAAGGCTCTTAGTGCCAACTGTTGAGTGTGACCATCAGAAACTGGCCAAAACCAGCCCTTGTCCTAACAGTGGTACCTACTGTGTTTTTGTAGCCATGTTGGTCCCAGGATATTAGACAGGGTGGGTGAGGTGTTGGTCCAATAAAAGATATTACCTCACCCACCTTGTTTCTCTCATGATACAAACAGGTCTGTCACGTCTTACACTGGGGTTACGTATCAGAGGGGTAGCCGTGTTAGTCTGGATCTGTAAAAGCAGCAGAGAATCCTGTGGCATCTTATAGACTCACAGACGTTTTGGAGCGTGAGCTTTCGTGGGCGAATACCCACTTCGTCAGACGCAGGAGACGTCTGACGAAGTGGGTATTCACCCACGAAAGCTCACGCTCCAAAACGTCTGTTAGTCTATAAGGTGCCACAGGATTCTCTGCTGCTGGCGGTTACGTATCGCGTAAGTGAAAATCACATATAGTCCAAATTACATTGAGTGCAAATGGCGCGGCGGACTCCCCCACTACAGGTACAGTATTAAATTATTTTTCTTTTTGTTTTTTTCACTGTGTAGCTGAATCGCGCATGATTAATGTGCGTTAAGATATGACGACCTTGTACTGGTATTACCCCAATCCTAGTGAAGCAGGTCATCTCAAGTGAGGGACTTGGCAGTGCTGGGTCCTGATTGATCTGAAGAAAGAAACATAAAGCCTAGTTTGGAATCTATTGGAAGATGGTGCAGGACCTGCATAATACGCACGACCCACTTTCTTGGGAGTCAGAGCGACATGCAGGCATAGTGGAGTTATTCCCTTTTCCCCATGTCCAGAAGATAGCATTTTTCAGGGTGAACACTAAGGTAGGCGAAGCAGGGAGGGGTGTTCAGCAGTGAGAATGCACTGTTACTTTGGCAAAGGCTGATGCACAGCATAGGCCAGAACAGATTTTTTTTAATAGTATAAATCTAATTGATTCCTAGCCTTGTAGGCATTAGAGCCTGTAGGTCTATGTGAGGAGGGATCTCAATGAAGGAGTAGGTTGGTGGCATTGTTTTATCAGCTCAGAAAGGGCATTCCATATAGTCACTTACAGGTCCTTCCATGGCGACGTGTTTTAAGATCAGAGCGCTTTAAAAGGATAACAAGACAGTTTTATAATATAGACCGCAGTCAGCTACTGAACTTCCCTTTCCTCCGCCCATGAGTCTTTCTTATATGAGCTGCCAGGCATGATTGGCTGCTCCTCTCAGCCCCTTCTAAATTGGCTGCCTTCAGCGCCGGCCTCCTAGGGCTGCGTTTTAACCCTTTCTCGCCAGCGAGGGGGCGTCCTCACATCTCCTTTCTCTCCACTTGTTCGCTGGGATAACTTTCTCCTAATTTTCAGCTGTTGTATTGATGATGCTTGTTTTTCATTTGTGTGGATAGATGTGGAGTTATATCCAACATATCATAACCATGATCCTGCACGCCTGCTGCTTGGATATTACAATACCGAGGACTAGATTTAAGGTCTTATCTGCTCCAAAAGTATGGCTGCTTCAACCTGAGTGAAGGACGATTCTAGGTGCTGTCAAATTATATTCCATAGAACAGTTGGCTTTCAAACCGGAGTCGCGACCCAGAGGGGTTTGCAGAATGGAAGGGACTTGTTCTGGCAGCTCTACGTCAGCACCGCCAACCGAGGGCCGTTTATAGTCCCACATGGTGATGCTGCTGCTAAATGCAGGCTAGCCCATACCCATTCCGACACCGCAGCTGCGCCCGAAGTGCCAACAGCAGGGTCTGGGCTCCTGGCGGGGACCACAGGGCTCCACGTTTGCTGCCCCTGCCTGAGCACCCGCTCCGCCACTGGGGGGTACCTGTGGGTGAGAGCACGTTGGAGTCACTTGTGTTGCCTCAGCCTAGGCGCCGGACAGAGCCAGACCTGCTGCTTGCCACTTTCAGGGTTGCTGCGTGGTTCCTCAGTACCAGGATAGACAGGAAGCCTGCCTCTGCACCTCGCTGCACACTCGCGGAGCCGGCCGGAGGATAACCTAGTGCCCCAACCCGCACCCAATCCTCTACACCAGCCCTGCATCCCTCCCAATCCACAGCCCTTTTCCTGCACCCAAACTCCTCATCCCAGCCCCCACCCAGAGCCTACACCCCCCCAGCGCCCTGGGGGGAAAAAAAAAAAACCCCCCCCCCTCCCTGCACCCCACGCCCTTGCCAAGTCCTGAGCCACCCACCCAAAGCCCCTCACCTGCACCCCAAACTGTCAGTGCGCGTGGCCGGTTCCCACCCCAAGAGGCCTGCCCCCCAGCCCAGAGCCTGACCCCCCTCCCACATCCCAACTTCTGCCCCAGCCCCGGCCCCCTCCACCCCTGAACCCTCATTCCCGGCCCCACTCCACAGCCTCATCCCGCACCAATCCTCTGCCCCGCCAGAGCCTTCCCCACACCTCAAATCCTCTTCCCGCGCCCCTCCCCCAGCCCTCACCCTCACACCCCAACCCTCTGCCCCAGCCCTCTCCCACACCTCAAACTCCTCATCCCCAGTCCCACACCGCAGCCCTCACCCCCGCTCCCCAACCCTCTGCCCCAGCCCAGAGCCCTCTCCCACACCCTGAACCCCTCATTCCTGGCCCCACCCCGCAGCCCTCACCCTCGCACCCCAACCCTCTGCCCCAGCCCTCTCCCACACCTCAAACTCCTCATCCCCAGTTCCACCCCACAGCCCTCACTCCCGCTCCCCAACCCTCTGCCCCAGCCCTCTCCCACACTTCAAACCCCTCATCCCCAGTCCCACCCCACAGCCCTCATCCCCTCTCCCCAAACCCTGCCCCAGTTCAGAGCCCTCTCCCACACCCTGAACCCCTCATTCCTGGCCCCACCCCGTAGCCCTCACCCTCACACCCCAACCCTCTGCCCCAGCCCTCTCCCACACCTCAAACTCCTCATCCCCAGTCCCACACCGCAGCCCTCACCCCCGCTCCCCAACCCTCTGCCCCCAGCCCAGAGCCCTCTCCCACACCCCAAACCCCTCATCCCCAGCTAAGGGCCCTATTGAGGTCCCTTCCAGTCCTATACTATGATTCTATGGCAGCTGGGTCACCAGGAAAAAAGCTTGAAAACCACTGCCATGGAATTGTAGTGCAAGATTGGAAGGGACGTCAGTAGGTCGTCTAGTCCAGTCCCCTGCACTCAGTGCAGGCCAAAGTAATAACTACACAATTGTGCCAGGTATTTGTCTAGCCTGTTCTTAAAAATCTCCAATGATGGAGACTCCACAACTAGCAAATCCATTACAATATCACACACAAGACACAACTAAGTACCCAAAATTAGATCATGATTGAATTATTTTAAGATAGTTTTCCCTGTATAAATGATGGAATTCAAGAAAATGTTCTTTGCTTATATATCTATAGGTCTCTTAGAAAGGGTCCTAACTGTTCTTAAATTAGCTATGTAAAGTACCCTATGCATCTTTTAGATGATGAGATTTTGTGGTCAGGGAGTGGTGTTGGAATAAATGTGCATGCAATCTTTTTTCTTCTTGATCATTTCACAGAAAATGCATTTTTCAATAACCGTTATGTAAACAAGATTTCAGTATAACAACATAACATTATTTGCTGCAGTATAGTCTTATTGGAATCTTGGAGATAAAGATATTAAAGATACTTGGGGTTTTAGCTTAGCAAAATTACTAGACATCTGGATATACTTTTTCTCTTTAAAACATTAGCCATCTCGTAAGAATCATATTGCCTTTCTTTTCCTAACACACTGGTAGCTGATTGTTATTGTGCGGGGTCTTTTGGATGAAACCTTAAAATCAAGATTCTGACTCCTTTGCATGGACATTAAAAATCCCACAGCACTTCTTGTAACAGTAGGAGTTTGCCCCAATGTCACTGGCCAGCAAATTTCCTCACCTCCCATTATGTGGCAATGTAGTATGTGCCAATCAGCTGTCTGGCAGCCACCTTCAGTCTTGGACTTGGTTGGATTCCATTTGGTGCAGTGATTTCCTGTATATCAGTGGTCCTCAACCTTTTCATCTGGCGGGCGCCAGACGAAGGACCGTGGCGGCAGTCAAGCATCTGCCGAAATTCCGCCGAATTTCGGCGGCGACGACTCTCGATGACGCTGCTTGTCAGCGGCAAGCAGCATCATCGAGAGGCATCACCGCCGAAATGCCGCCAAATTTTGGTGGATGCTCGACCGCTGGCCAGGACGTGGGTGCATTTAGATGCCCCCGCGGGCGCCACGTTGGGGACCTCTGCTGTGTATTATCCATAAAGTACTATTGGCTGGAAGGATGGCATGAGCTACTTTTAAGGGGAAGGTGTAGCTGTCACCACCTAAAGTTTTTTCTCTTGGCTTGTGTAAGTGATCTCCTGATCTCAGAATATGACTGCTGAGACTCATTTCCACATTTGCAAGGCCTTGAGAGGAGGCATTTTGCTTTATCTGATTCTGCCTTATTCTGTCTGTAAATATCAGATGTCTCTGACATGCTGTTAACTACATCATTCAGTGATGCAGCTTGGGAGGTGTTTATTAGCTTGCATTATATTAAATTGTTCTGTGCGCTCCCTTTGAAAATCAGTCTTTGACTGTCTCAATTCGCTAGTTTTGTTCACTAATATTTCATTAGACATAATCATTTTCTTATCAGCACTTGTCAAAGAACAATATAATATGATCATGGAGATGTCTCTTTCAGTTTCTTCCTCTGAGTGGAATTTTACATTGCGATTTTGAACTTTTGTATTAATATTATTTCCATGTCTTCATATAAAATGTTTCTTGTTCCATGAGAAAAGAAAATGCTGTCTTGTCACATAACTATTTTCAGCCACTCTCATGTCAGCATATTTTGGATGTTTACGATTTAGGGCATGGCTACTGAGATTGGTCGCCATTGCTCCAAATCAGATTGGGTATACCAACGATTGTGTCCTAACCGGATGCAACCGCGTTTAGTGATAACTGTTAACTTCTGAGCCAATCACATACCAGATGCAAATCTCTGCTTATTGATAGCTTACCAATGGTGAATAATTTTTGTTCCCTGGGCTTGTAGCTTCACCTTTCCTTTAAGAAAAAGCTGTTACTCTTTTTGAAATTCCTGAGTATAATGAAGACATTTCAAGGGTCAAAAGTTGCATTGGTTCAATATCCGGGATTTGCCATGTAACAATCCTGACAAGTGGCAAAATAGAACGGCTGATCTGAAGGACCAGTGTCGTTTTCAAGGTCTGATAGACTCAGAGCCCTGGTGGTTTGTGAGGTGAGAAAGAGTGTGATGCAATGGTGTAAGTGCACAGTTGATAGCTGCCAGTTGGCTATCTGCTACGGTGGTCTGGGCTGTATTACCTGGGTGGTCGATCAAGGATTTAGGTGTGCATGGATACTAGGTCAAGGCCTTAGGTGTGGGAGAAAGGCAAGTGTCTATCTGGGGACTCTATGAGGAACAAGTCCATGCTGGTGAATTGCAAAGGGAGAGCCAGAGAGAGATGGAAGAGTTTGTCCTGGAGGAGAAAATTATGTCTATTTGTGTTGGAGAGGCCAGACATTTGTGTTGCTCCAGAGCTCATCAATATATCTTTTAGTTAGTCACAGGAGGGCCTCTTCCAAAGAAAATGGATGGTGCTGTGTTGACTTGTTCCTGCACCAAGAGATTAACTGAGAATAGATATAAAGTAACACCAGCAGCCTGAAAGTTAATGAAACTGCTGAAAACATTGACCCAGAACTGATGTGTCATCCTTGGGATTTAAAACGGATGACAGTTCTATTGCAGCAAGTTCTGTTGATTTAGGCAGTGGCAGACATTGATGGGATAACAAGTTTGCTATATTAAAAGTGAAAGTGGTATCTGGTCAAATTTATCCAAGGGTGGACTAGAACCGTATTTTACAAACTAGAACAAAGCTTTTGATGCCAAATTTAAGAGAAACCCCTTCCTGTACCGATATTTCTGAACTTCAACTCAGGGCACTAAAGTCCATGAAGATGTGACATCAGCTATATTAATAAGGGCCACTAAAGTCCTGTAAGTGTTAAAGTTACAGTATTGAATTTAGATTCATTGCTCTTTCTGATTTTTAATTTTGGCATGAGCCTTTTCTCCAGCTGGGGACATTGGGTGCTATCATCTTCTTTTGCCTCTTGTTGTAGTATCAGTAAAACCACTGGTGCAACCCCGTAGCAGGTATGGAGTAACAAAGTCCGATTCTCCTCTTGTGAAGGGGCCGATCCACCTCTGACTGACTTCAACGGGCATCATTGACTTGACAGGGCCCTCACATAGTGTAAATCAGGAGTAACTCCCTTGAAACCAAATAACTTTTGACCATTAGTATTTATTTATCTTGGGGTTTTATCCTGCCACCCATCACTGCAGTACCTGAATACCTTCTGTGCAATAGGAATAGCATGGAAACTCTGGCACTTCTCCCCTTTTGGGGCCACAGCTCTGCTGGGGGGGAGGGTAGATTTTATTAATTTCATCATTATTTAAAACTTTAACTCCCTAGCAAAAACCCCACTGTTGCTAATACCAGTTAAGCTCCTCTAATATTGACAACATTGGGAGCCCCTGGTATTAGAAGCACCTCCAACTGCTGCTAGCATTTTAAGCACCGTGTCATTTAATCCTGCTCGTAGCAGCTCTGATGAACACAGAGTGATAAAGCTTTGGGGTCTGGAGGAATATTAGAAATATAGCCAACTAATTAATTCCTGCATTTAATTAAGAGTTGAAAGTGTTGCTCTTACTTCAAAAATCCAACATTCACCACTTATCCTCACTCCTTTCTTTTCTAAAAACACTGATGTGTCGACAAATTAAAAATTTCTAAATGTGTTGTTTATTTTTTTATTGTTGCCCAGACACATTCATTTTCACTGCCACAGGATGACCATACATCCCGTTTTGGCTGGGACAGTCCCTTTTTTAAGCTCTGTCCCGACTTTTTTTCAGGAGGCGTATGTCCTATATGCTCTGGGTGACTTGATCAGTTGGCAAGAGCAAATGAGACAAATGCCCACTTTTATCAAAAATGTGGAGTGCAGTGTGAAGGAATGTGGAAGGGGAAGTGTAAATGCCAGCCCCCCCCTTCCCATGGGGAGGAGGCAGGGCTTGGGAGAGGTGGTGTTCCAACATGGGCGGGGATTGCCCACAGGGTTCCAGCAACGGGCAGCAGCGTTCTGGGGGGTGGGCGGGCAGCTCAGGGTTCCAGCAATGGGCAACAGCCTCATGTCGGAGGTGTTGCGGGGGGAGCAGGGGGAGCACCTCGGGCAAGCAGCTGGGGGTGTCCCGTTTTCAGTTTGGGAAATATGGTCACCCTGCTGCTCTCTGAAGAAGGCACAGTGCTGTCTGATCCCTGGCTGAGGGTTTAGGAGTCAAAACTGTAGGCTAGGAAGCAGCAGACTCAGGTAGTACATTCCTTATCTCCAAACAACCACAGACACTTTTTGCCTAATGCTGTGTCCATCCCTGGCTGCCTCCATGCAATCAAAGACCTCGCTTCACCTCACTTCCATCCCTCTCTTCCTCTGCAAGCCAATGAAGTTACATCAAGGATGAACTTTGCCCTATGTGTGCTTACAAGCAGCTCTCCGTTACATCTCCCCTGCTCAAGAAGTGCTCTTAAAATGTATTCTCCCTTATTGATTTTCTAGATATATTGTCCTTGTTGGATAGCTGTGATTCTGCACAAAGACAGTTTTATAGAAGGCTGCTAAACCGACATTGCTGGGGGAACAGCTTGGGCAAAGTATCTCTATGGTTCCTTATGTGGATATTCAAAATAGAGCATTTCTGGTGTCAGTCAGTGCCTTTTGGCATAGAAATGTAGCTTAAATATCCTCATTTACTTCAAGTACAGTTAAAATTGATCTCATGGACCGGAAATGAGAATTTTGTCTCTTAACTATGGTTTGTGAAGGAAACGAATATGGGTGAGGGAAAATAGAAATACAATACTACACTTAGTGAAATGAATGCTTAAGTAAGGGGTTTGTTACTCGTTGGCAACACTGGCAAAGGCCAGCTGTAACCTTGACCTAGAGTTCAAAGAAAGAGGTTAATTTGAAATAAAGTCAGTCGTATGGTCAGGTCACTTCAAAGGGTCTAGAGCTATGTTTGAAGATGGCATGTTGTTTGTGTATCCAGTTGGAATAGAACATATGGTAAAGATAATAGAAATAAACGGTTTATCTTGTTTTCCTTCTTCTTCTAGTAGTTAACATCTTTCTGTCCTTTTCATGACTAATCTGTTAAAACCCCTTTTTCCTGGGATATTTACTGAAACTAGAACTCTGGATCAAGTATCTTTTGAAATCAATTGGCAGAAAATGTCCTCACTTTTCCCTACTTTTTAGTGGCTTGCTGAAATCATATGAACTTTTGTTCTGGAAAGAGAGCAGTATGAAAATGATGGGTCAAATCTTCATGTCACTCATACAGGTGCCACCCCAAATCAGTGGGATTGCACCAGTGTAAGGAAAATTTGGTCTGCTGTGAGTTCTCGTGTGTACCCGCAGTTAGTCTTCCCTTCTAGAAACTGAGCTGTTTAATTTTTTTAAATTAAATAGTTCAAAATGCTTTACAAATACTAATCTCGCCACACCCCTCTGAGTTAGGCATTATCCCCAGTTAAAATGAGGAAAATGAGGGACAGCGTTAAGTGACTTCCCCAGGACAGCACAGAAAATTTGTGGCAGAACTTGGGATAGAAGTCAAGGGTGAAATCCTGGCCCCATTAACACGAATGGGGCCAGAATTTCTCCCCAGATCTCATGAGTCCCAGTCTAGCGCTTTAACCACAAAACCATCCTTCCTTTTCTGGTCAGTATTGCACTTCTCTTTGTTTTGTTGAATTGTTTTTCTTTGTTATACACCAATTATATGCTCCTCTTTGGGGATTTCACATAGAAAGAGATCCAATCTCCCATTATCTGCAGAGCAGATTATTGAGGACTAGGTTACGTGATTCAGGTTTATTTGTGCTGTCACCACATATGGAAAAGAGAAGCAGCTTCACTTTCACCCAAACACACTTGAGGAGGTTAAAAAGTGCTGTGAACTAAATCCCTCCTAGATGGTAATTATCCATGCCTTTCTTTACCATCACTAGAAAGGAATACCCAAGACAGCATACTCAGTCCCAGCACCACAAAAGAGACACTGGGCCTGAGTCTCTTTTCACTGACACTGGAGTAATTTAGGAATCACTCCTCTGAAACTAATCAAGTTAAGCTGGACTGAAACTGATGTGAATAAGAGGAGAATCAGGCCTAGTAGGTGTAGAAGAAAATAATACTTTCTGGCCAGATAACTATCGTGTTAGCTGATACTGTTATGATCTTGAATTGTTTGGGTCAAATAACAGCGAAGGAAATGTTAAAGCCGACCCAGCTTTTGTGAAAGTATGGAGATCTTTATTGAATTATTGTAGCACATGGCACCTCTGTAAAGCGAATTCCAAGGCAGAGTGTAGGGAACACATTCTCAGTGTGGGGAAGCAATGTCTTGCTAAAATAAAAAGTCGTTGCTGGATATAAACTTAGACATTTTAAAACAGCTTTGATTAGCAGATTGCTTCTTTCCCAAGGTGGCCCATGCAGTGTGGAGATAGTGGCATGTTTTAGTATTTGTGATGGGCTGTTTTTTCTTTTAATACAAAAATCTGAAAATTATACATTTTAAAACAAAACAATAAAGCATAGGAAGGGGCATATGTGCTAAAAGTAAAAAAAGAAAGAAAAAAAAAAAGCAAGTAAGATCTGTCTGGAGTGCTGACCCTTTGTTGGTTTATTTGCTCCTTAGTGGTCTGTGGTCTGACACGTTAGAAAATAAATGCAACGGGAGACTGGATATGGAGCATTTCACCTCTAGATCACTGGTTCAAATCCAGCCCCGCTCAGGAGAGACCCTCCATGTCAGGTTTGACAGTGCAGGGAAGCCAGCACTCTGTAAACAGAGGACTTTGGTCTCCAGCACAATCAATGTGGCATCTTTCAACTCTCTTTAAGAAGGAGAGATGTCAGGAGCAAGCCAGTGACCTATTGGTTTGCTTCCCCATCTTGAGCCTCTGTTTCCCAAGCAGAAGTGTGGAGTTGTTCTCAGGAGAGAATTGATGCCATCAACTCTTCCAGGCTCTTTTGGTTCCCCCCTCTTTTCCCTTTCTCAAATCAGTCAGTTAGTGAAATGTCATACGGTAGCTGAGGCAGGCTGGGGATGTGCCAGAGGTGTGGTTTTAAACGTTCAGGCACAAATACTGAACATCTCATAATAGCCGTATGAATAGCACATTAACATTCAACCCTTTGGGTGTGATTCTGCTCTCACGCTGTTGTAAACTGGGAGACAACAGAGTTACACCAGTGTAGAATGAGTCAAAATCAGAGCCTTGAGCCCTTGCCTTTGACTTTTTTCTTACTCTGACACTGTTACTACAAAATCACAGCACCGGTTTCAGAGGAATGGGAGTGCCGTTCCTTTGCCATTCGGCAGAAGGTGAGTTGCGGATGACTGCAGTCGAAGGATCTCCCTGGAGAGAAAAATGCTTTTGAGAACATAAAAGCAGCCATACTGGGTCAGACCACAGGTCCATCCAGCCCAGTATCCTGTCTTCTGACAGTGGCCAATGCCAGATGCCCCAGAGGGAATGAACAGAACAGGTAATCATCCAGTGATCTATCTCCTGTAGCCTGTTCCCAGCATCTGGCAAATACAGGCTAGGAACACCATCCTTGCCCATCCTGGCTAATAGCCATTGATGGACCTATCCTCCATGAGAAGGAGGAGATGACCTGAATGGATTAATGGAGACTTTGGTTTCAGATTAAAGACTCAGAAATGTTGACATAATTAGAGGACTCTCTGTTCTGTATATACAACCTCAGGGTACCTTTTTGAATTATAGCTTTTTCCGTGATTCGAACATTTACAAACCACAATGGGTGATTTCATAAATATTAGATGCCGTTAAGTCCCTCTCTGTTAGAAGGACAGAAGTTTGAAGGAAAACTTTCGCAGGTTGGTTTTGGAAATTGTTGAATGCACAACTCAGGAGTGGAAAATATTCCACCACAAAGGGCACGGTGCATTCGTCAGTTAACAAATTGAAGTATAATTAAGGTAATTGCAAAAGTTTGCACTGAATTAATGTAAACATTTACAGTGAGACGGTGTGAAAAACTTTGAACCCGACAGAAAGGAGACATGAGATAGAACTGAAATCACTGTTAAAATAGTCATTTGAGTCATTGACCTATGAGGATTCCCAGCAGAGTAGAATTTCCCTCAAGCCCAGGAGTAGTCAGCTGTAGGGTGCTGGTTTAGTTCCTTCTTTTATACAAGAAGCTACTGCGAAGTTTTGCCTTTCCAGACTGTTTTGTGAACAGTGAGTGATGATGAGTGCTGTGAGAAAGGGCTGGAGATCTGGGGTTGCTAAGGCCTAAAGGGTTTGAAAGACTATCCAAAGCTTGGCCACGAACCTTTTGAAGTTTCCCTCCTTGTTCCATGCATGTCCTCCCACTAACCAGACTAGAGCTTGGTGGGAGCTGTAGAGCACTTTACTTGGATGGTTGCACAGTCAAGTTTTAGTGCCATGAAGCTTTGTGGGGAACAAATTTCAAAGTCTCATGTGAGAGTCAGAAGTGCTCATGCCCTCATTAACTCAGGAATGCAAAGGACTTTTAGGGCTAAGGAAAAGGTACCTGATCGGATAGGGTGGAGATTTGGTTTGGGGGACTGGGTTTGCCCATTTGAAGTTTTCTCTTAACCAGTTTCCCCCCTTGTCCAAATTGTACTTCTGCATATTTTTGTATGTTTCTTTCCAGTATTGAAAAACAATTTCTGCCAGGAAGAACAAGTGGCCTCTGTTTTTGGTAGCGTGGGCAGGTTCATGAAACCACCCATGAGACTCTCAAAATAGGGTGGGGAATTGAAAAATGGGTGATATTTTACATAGCACAAGTGTCCACAAGGTCCTGATGGCAGCTGTGCGCCCAGCGCTTTCGTGGGTAATTATAGTGGTCTCCCCTGCAAGTGTCAAATAAGGTGAACTATAAGGAGCAATGATCTTAAGAAAATGAGTGACCTAAACATAAATAGCTTGAAAAGTCCATGCACTTTGTAAGTTGACAGACTGCCTGCTTTTCAGGGCTGCATAGCAAGTGCATTGGACAGCACAGGTGCTCTGTAAATGGAAGTCCACAGTAGACGAATGCATTAGTCTTGTTACTTCACCTTCAATGAGACCAGTTATACAGGCGGTGGCCCTTTGCGTCATCCTGTCTGCAAGGGCCCTGATTCTCACTGCATTATTCCCGTTTCACATTGCCATAACTCGATTAACCTCAGTGGAGTTATAGTGATGTAAAACTGGAGTGTAACACTGATTCATTGCCCAGGGAGTCAAGATCTCTGCTACATGTGAACACTCTGTTTGCAATACTGTTCCAACTGCATTTAGAGAGTGATCTGCAATGTAACAGTTACAAAACAACGGTGCTGCGTGTTTGTTCGGCTGTTGGATGTTTTCAGCACATCTCAACACTAATTGCCATTGTGGTGGAGAGAGCATTCCCCAATGTACGTGTTTTACCAGGTGATGGCAGCAGTGTATCTATCCAACTGAGCCAGCATCTCCCTCCTAGCTAATACAATTAAACATGATAATTGTGCCACTGCAGGGTAGGACTTATGCCTCATGCAGCTCAGCAGGCAGGTTTTTCTAACAAGCTGACTTGTCAGTTCCTTTTGGTGTTCTGACTGGATTCCTTCAAATATTGTAATACGTGATTATATCGCAATATTATGCTGCCCTTGTGTGAACTGGCAGTTTCATCTGATTTGTTTCTGCAGATCGGTTAAATTGCCCAAAGAAAAAAGAGAAAGACAGAAGTAAGCGCTAACAGGGTAGCAACTCCTGAAGCACAGAGAGGACAACCAGTCATTTCTGCTCTGTGCATCTTCTACCTGTGTCTTCCTCTTGCTTGTGTTTTTAAATTAGAGCCCGACTGCTGAATCTCAAAACCAAGTGAAGCACTGAATCATTCGCCACCCATGCCCTGTCTCCGAGAACACTAAAGAGAGAATTAGCCTGCCTTGAACAAGGAGGCGACCGCTTAACTGTATTTCTCCCAGAGACCATTACATACAGACAGTGGGGTCTACTTAGTTAGCAAAACCATTAACTTGATTTTACTTTGGGGCTTTTGCAAAATATTTGCATGATCCTGTGTATGGAGTGAGAGCAAATTCCCATCTTGCCCTCCCTAAACCCAAGTAGTCATGTTAGGGGAAGAAAGGACAACCAAAATCAGGGCTGGATTTTTTTTCACTGAAATATTTAAGATCCTCTATGAATAATGCAGCTTAAAGCCCTACTTCTTGTGTACATCACGCTGACTGGTTTCACGAAACAATAGGATTCCTCCCACCTTTCCTCACAGACACAGGACACCTCTCACCCCGCGTGAAGCTTGTTGGGGCAGGAAGACCAGTGGTGGAGGGTTTTTTTGTTATAGTGAGATAAACACAGGATAGTTCTCTCACTGTAAAATCCTATGGAGACAAAGCACCTGTAGTTTTTATAGCAAGGTAGTTACTTACATGAGGTCAACACTATAACCCTACCCATGGTTAACCTCACCGAGTTAACCTCATGGTAAAACTACAGAGCCTTCTCTCCACTCGGAGTTTACAGAGCAATAGCTACCACACCTTCATTATTCCACTGGAATCACACACCTTTTTTTAGCAGTGAAGGCAAAGCCTTCAGCAGCCAGCTCGGCTGTATTTGGCTGGATAACGTCTCCTTTTTTCCCTTCAGTGTGCACATATACACACACTCGGGTAGTGATTCTTCCATACTGGTGTAAATCCATTGGCTGCAGGAGAGTTATTTCTCATAGACGCAAAGACCAGAAGGAACAGTGAGCAAAGTTATTAGGAGCCTTGCGCACCCCCGCCGCCCCCCCCAGCTCCTATGGCAGTCAGTGGGAGCTGCTGGCTGGAACCAGGTCACTTAGTTCGGAGCCCAGTTTCAGGTTCCTATCTTTCAAAGAGGCTCTCAGCCCAAGTTAAGTTTGAAACTGGAGCCTCATACACTAAAGTCCGCCACTTGAAATCACATCCTGTTAAGAGAGTTGTAAATAGAACACAAAGGATCCCTTTGCATCATGCAATGTAGCTCTTTCTACATTATTTGCAGTAGCGCCAATAAACTCCTGCACTACTTTCTCTAGTGGTGTGTATGCTCTTTATTGAAGAAAAAAAATTAAAAGTTTATTAAGGTCCCCCTATTTGAAGAGTTACCATATGTACCCATTTGTTTACCCTTAACTATTTAGTAACATGGTTCTTAATTAGCTTAACTTCATGATAACAATGCTCCAAGTTTTTTAAAAGCTTGCATGACAGATGTGAGAAGTTTTTCAGAAAAGATTCTACTGTATTCAGGGCCAGCAAAAAGGATTCAATTCCTGCCATATGCAAATTGCAAGGATATATACACAGCCCAGGGCAGGTGGAGAGCAAATGCGGGAGCTGAGAGATTGAGGAAAGCTAAAACTTTAGTCAGATGGTTATACAGGAGAAGCCTAACAATTAAGAGAAAGTTAGTCCGCTAGTCCAAAGGACAACGCAGCTATTTCACCAGTCCCACAAGAACCCAACCACGGCCCCAGGTAGGCCTAGTCAGGAGGAACTACCGTTCAGATGCCATAGCAATAGTAGCTATGCATCCAGGCTCTACAGCTGCAGTGCATGTTCTGTGACCATGTCCAGCTCCTGCGCTGTAGGCAATAGAAGTTACTCAGCATTACGCTGTCCTCTGCAAGGGGTATGGTGGCAGAAAGGGAAAGGTCAGCTGTGCACAAGCTATGTTTTTATGCTCTTATTGCTACTAATACATTAAAGAGATATCTGTTTAGACTTTAGAATTAGACCTATGAATGGGCAAACCTGACCCGCCATAGGTTAGCGTGGTCAGCTATATTCTTAATGCACTCAGGACGCTGCATGAGGCCTTCAGTTCTGCAAAAACTCCAATGCAACCTGATGTTCCACTTGAGCTACGCGGAAGCTTCTAAGCATTCATAGTGTGAGAGACGCAGCCCACTTTGCATGGTGCTTCGCACCACGCTTTTGCAAGCCGTAAAGAACTTATCTGCAATGCTTAAGTGCTCTGGAATAGCAAAAGCCGCCTCCTATTTGCATTGGAGTGCTAACCTCTCAGAGGAAGGAGGAGGGAGAAAGAGACGCAGCACTTTTGCAGTGCTTAGTGATTCAGTCATTGCATTCAGCCTTGATTACTTCTCCCACTCCCAAAACTGGGGCTCAAGCCCTAGAGAATTTCATAATTGGAAGGAGAAGGAGAAGATTTAGAGCAACAGCAATCTCACAGGGTGCTAGAGTTCCTACAACTAGCTCCACTCACACACACCAAAAAAAGTCTCGTTCCAAATTCAATTTTAGATCACGTAGTGGACTGTCCCAGTTTGCAATGATGCAAGCAGATAGCCTTACATAGTGTGATTCTCCAGAAGCTTAGATCAGCCTTCGAGATTTAACATGATCAGATAGTCTCAGAAGCTTTTCAAGGACAAGAATTTTTATTTGAACCAGAACTATTCCAGTTGTGTGGATATATTTGCAGGTAGTTCATTTAAAAGCATTTACGGTGGACTATGGCTGGGCCAGACTTGTCATATTCCAACTTGCTGATCCACATCTGCTGGAAGGTGGCCAGGGAAGCCAGGATGGATCCTCCAGTCCAGATGGAGCATCGACACTACGGTGGAGCAATGATCTTGATTTTCATAGTGGTAGGCACCATGGCAGAGATCTCCTTCTGCATCCTGTCAGCAATGCCATGGTATATGGTGGTGCCTCCCAAAAGCACTGTGTTTGCATAGAGGTCCTTTTGAGGTCCACATCATGCTTAATAATGGAATTGAAAGTGAAACAAACCAGAGTACAGTATGCGAATAATACCTAGCTTTTAGATAGTGCTTTTTATCAGTAGGTCTCAAAGCACTTTATACAAGAATTAGGTATCATTAGCCCCATTTTACAGATGGGGAAACTGAGGCACAGAGCAATGAAATGACTTGTCCAAGGTTACCCAGCTGGACAGGATTGGAACCCAGCTATCCTGAGTTCCAGTCCTGGGCTGTGTCCAGTAGACCACACTGCCATGATTAGGGCAGCAATGAAAATTTAAAACCGTAGTGGGGCTTGTGGTGGTATTTTACACACCATTTTTTTCTTTATTACCTAGGTATAAACTTGCCCATAGACATGTACAGTTAATTTGCCTGGGATCCCATTTTGCCTATTGTAGAATCCTGTATCTTCCCTGCCCTTTCTTCTTTGCTACACCGAGAAATCACAAGGAAATATGACCTGAAAATGGCTCTGGGTGCAGGGTAATACTCTGTGGAATGTTGAGACTGGTCTTTCATAAGCTATACTAACCCTGAAGACTCATAGGCCCAGATCCTCAGAGGTATATAAGCGCCTAACTCCCATTGAAACCAGTGGTATGGACAAGGTATTCAACTATAGTTTTATGTCAGATAAGTGCTATATAACACTCAGTCTTAAGCTTTTCTGTACCATGATTGCTTTTTTTTCCCTATCGCACCCCTGTCCCACTTAGCAAGGCCAATGCAGTCCCAGATGAGAGTCCCAGAGGTGGGTAACTACATTGCAACTCCAGAATGTAACAGCGATAGCACAGAGCTCTTTGATATGTAGGTTTGGTTCTCAATAAGCCATTCGGGCTACTTTCTCCTTTGCTTGACTACTTCTCTGAGCCGGTTACTGAAAAAGAGAGACTTAGAATAAGAAGTAACTCTCCCATTTTAACTAGGACAAAGGTAAAGAAACTGTCTGAATCTGGCTTTGGTTCAGTTTGGGTTCATGTTCAGATTTGGCATCACTGAGATCCGATGTCTAGGCAGGATCTCTGCCATCTTGCCCATAGTATGCCCTCACTCTAGAATGCCAAAGGCTACTTTTGGGTTTATAAGCAGGTTTGTATCAGGGGGATTCAAATCAACATGTTTCCTTCACTTCATTCCCACCCATGAATTTCCAGAATCCAGTCTTGGCTCTGAGGGATCAGCTTTTTTTTTCTTCTTCCTTAAATTCTTATTTTTCTCTTTCTTCCCTCCTTTGTTTTTCTTCTTCTCTCATAGGCCATAAGGCAAAAATACCCTTTCTATGCAGAGCTAAAATAATCCCAATCAGTCCTGCCACTATCTCTCTGGAAAGTGAAAAGAGCTGGACTCACTACAAATCTCCATTTAGATGCTGCTCGTCTCCCAACCCTTGGCTTCCATTGACTGGACGACAGTGTCAGAAGGCTAATGATGCTTCAGAAATTAGGGCCAGTTAAGAAACTACCTATAAATTAATTACCTTTAACCTGATCTTGTCTAGAAGTTTCTCTCTCAAATTGAGGGAGGAATCCCGGATATCTTGGATGCTCTTCCCTCCCAAAACCCAAAATGAATGATCATATACTTGGATGATTCTGCATTGGAAAGCACGTTAAGATGGCATTGTCCCCTTCCCCAATTGTCTATCATTGTCTCTCCATAAATGAATCTTGTTGCAGGATAATCTAGTGATCTCCTTCAACAAATGATTTTTTTTAATCACAAAATAATCTCTCCATAACGCTGTCTCCTGGTAGGGTTTAATCCTCAACAGATAATCTAGTCCTGCTCAATCCTGTTAGAACCAGTCCTCTCTCCATTGAAATGAGTCAGGCTGGCAGAAACTCAGCAAAAACTCCCTAGCCTTGCCTGCATGCCAGGAAATCTGACTGGCTTTCAGCACTTGTTTCCACCTGAGCCAATGAAGAAAGCCATTTAAGTGCTAACATAGACCAGGTCAAAACCATTTCAACCATGCCTGCTACCGACGTTGTGACTAACTAGCACTTGGCCTAATGGTGTGAGGAAAATCCTGAGCTCTCATGCAGGCGGCTTAGCCTCTCTGGGGTGGGGTGGAGAATTCCCCACTGTGTCACTGCAGGGACGGAGTGGGGAGACAATGTGCTTGCTCCCTCTCTCCGAGGTCTGTGTCCAGGTAATAATTGCCCCTATGGGCATTCCAGCAGCTGGGGATAGCCAGGTGTGGAACATCTTGGCGGTGGCCCCTCTTCCCCACCCTCCACTGGCAGGATGTCTGCTCCAGGGTCTCTGGCAAGGTGGGTGGCCAGGGGTAGCCTGTCAGTAGAGGGAGCTGTATAGTTACACACTGGCCCAAGGAACCCCTCTTTCTAGGGAAAAGCCAACAGGAAGAGGGGTAGGGAGGGACTACTCAGTATTTTTATTACAAGTCACAGCGGTGATCTTGTCTAAAGATTTTTCAGGTGCATCCATGCAAGAGCTGGGCACTTTGAGGTCTACAGCCAGTACTTGGCGGGCCAGCAATGCCATGGGCTCGCAGAACATTTCCCCGTGGAAGTGCCCTTGTTTGCACTATGTTGTTCAGAGAGGCAAAAGCCTCATGCGTTAAAATCCAAGCGGCTTGCGGTAAGACGCTGTTGATACAATAGCTGGCGTGGCTATGTTATTGCCCCTGTGGCTGCTGTCTCCAGTACCTCTGCAGTAATATTTCTTATGTTCAGCTTTAATCCTTTCAGTGGCGTGTGAGAAACCTGGCAGACGTGTGTCTCAATAACAAGAGAAGGAAGTCCTCGGGTAAGAAGCCTTCCTTTACATTTGGCAAATGGCTCCTCTAAAATACTCTACAATTGCCATATAACACAGCACTGTGCCAGAACAGTGCAAAGAGTGGTGCATGAATTACACTCGTCTTCGCTCAGCCCGATGCTACTGTTCTTGGGTTGGGCTGTAATCAGCTCAGCACTGATGCTGTTTGCAGGCAGCATTGGTCAGTTTGTTTTCACTGGCCTAGGATTATATGCTGGGCTGGTTAAAGGAAACCCCTCGGAGGTACTTACAGTGGCTTTACAGCTCCTTTTACTTTGCAGAGCCAGAGGGCACCAGTGTCTCAGGAACTTCATGCTGCGGCATGGGGAGCGCCAAGCTGGCAAAGGTGCCAGAGAGGGAATCTTGTCAGAGAGCAGCTGCTCACTGTGGCCTGAGGGTTATGCAAGACTGAAGGCCACCGCTTTGGCCAGGACCTTGGGAGCTCTGAAGCTCACAACATGGTCTCTACAGCTTGAGCTAAAGAAGCAGGCTTGTGTTGATAGTGGCAGAGGGTGGTATTCAGCAGGGGTCAGGGGAGGGCACGTAAACCCTGGCAGAAATCTGGGGGGACACATGACCCCATGTGTCACCTCTACTTCTATCCAGTGTGGATGGGGCACAGAGAGGGATATAACATATGCTGACCAATGGGTTATCCAAGGTTGCACCACATACAGAGTGCAGGATTTCAGCTATTGGCTGCTATGCTAAGGGTCTTTAAAAACACTTTTTAACTTAAAAAAAATTAGATGTTTCTCGCTTTCCATCACTTTTATATTGATTTCTGCTCTGTTCTCTGCCCTCCTTTTTCTGCATCCTCTTTCCTTCTGCAGCATAGGCCAGGACTGGGAGGCAGGGACTTCTAAGTTCTCACTCTCTTTGTTGCTGACCTGCTGGGGGGCCTATTCCCTGCCCTGGGCCTCGGTTTTCCCTGTCTATGAAATGGGAGCAGTGATATTTTTCCCAACTCACAGGATATTCTTGTGAATACAAAGACCTACATATAGGCGCTAAGTACTATTTCTTCCTGTCTTTGCCTTGCTCTCTGCTGCTTCTCTTCCTTCCTTTTTGGGGGAAGGAAGGGGGTGTTAACTTTAGTTCCGAGGGATATTAAGGCTCCCACAGTATTTATTTCAATCAGTGCAAATTCTCGTGGACAGAAATGTTAATAAATAGTCCAGCAATCCTATAATACAAGCTCCAGGCTGAATCCAGGCCCTCATTTGGAGTTGACCCTAAATAATAAATCTTGTAGGAATGAGGATTGTAATGCAACAAAATTAAGGCGGTTTGGTTATGTCTAGCTGTAATAGAACCTCTGGGGCAATAAACACATTCATGATTATGTTGATACATTACAGCTTCTAGCCAAAGGTGCCCATCACAAGGGCGGGCATAGGGGGTGAGGGGTAGGTATCCCAGGACAGCTTAATGCACCAGTGACTTCTCATGCAATTGCTCTCCAATTTCTTTGTGAATTTCATTTTGCATATCAAACTGAACCTCATTTTGCATATCAAACTGTGGCATATTTGGTGTGGAATCAGTCAGCGGTGTTTGATTGGATCTAGGGTGGGAAGACAGCAAGTGAGTCCTAATGATAGGGAATGCTGTCAAAAACTGTCAATTTCTAGGCTTCGCTGAGGAATTGTGCCGTCACCAATCACTGGCCTTCAGGCAGAAAGCATGCTGCCTTGATTTTCTCATTTAGGCTGGCCTGTGCATGTCCTCTGTCATCTCTGCTTGCTAGCCAGGCGGTGTTTTGTATGGAACACAAGGAGAATTTAAAAGCATCCTGTGCGACAACCTTGAGCATTTATTTAAGCACAGAAAGGTTAAGGTGAAAGAACTAGTTTTGGGGATCCCAACTAGACACACGTTAGCTCTGATTTTTACAAAGTGCGAAGCCCCAGCCTCTCCCATTGACCGCACTTTATACTTAATCCTGACACAGTGCAGAGGCATGGACCAGACGACCTCTTGCGATCCCATCTATATTTTATAATTGGAGTGGCAGTTTTTCAGCATTTGTAAAAATCAGGCTGAAGTTTAGCCCCCAGAAATTACGGCATCTGAGATCATATTGAAAACATCATTGTCTTCATTTATATTTGTTTTGTAAAGAGGCGAATCACTCAAACGCTAGCACCTATCCCAGGCACTGGGTGACCTATCACACTTAATTTCTATGAGGTTGTACATTTATTTTTTTCATGGATACATAGTACTGTGAACTTGCTGCCCCTCTATGAATAAACAAGATTGATAATAAACATCTCTAACCCAGATAAAACTCCCCAGCCTTTTAGAGATCCTGCTCTTCAAATGCCTGGGCTTAAAGATGACACTTGCAGAAAAGAAGCTGAATAAATACAGTAGAGGTGATACTCCAGGGAACCTGACAATGTTATTAAAATCCACTTTTCCTTACAGCTCCATTTCATCCCCTGGTTAAACTCCAGCTCACATAGATTGATTACTAATAACAATGTTTTGCATTTCTATAGTACCTTCCACCCAGAGCTCAAATGGCTTCCCGTACATCTAATGAATTAGATCTTGCAGTAGCCTCATGAGACAGGTGCTTATGAACGATACAGGTTTTATTCCAGGTTTGGCCACTGATTCATTGTGTGTGGCCTTTTAACCGCTTTGTGCCTCAGTTTGCCACATCTGGAATATGGAGGTAATCCAGGCAGATTTGGTGTGACTGTTCTGAGATACTGATTCCTGAGTGCACTGAGACTCTTGGACGGAAGATGCTTTAGCACAACACAGTATTATTAGTGAGAGCATGAAAACAGGAGGTACAACACCAAGCTTCAAGGGAAAAAATACATTCTACTGACTTCTCTCCTGGAGGTGGGAATTGTTGGCCCTGTCATGCTACCAGCGCATAAGTATAAAATAGTGCTAAAATTAAAATAAAAAAAAAGTGGCAAAAATGCTCAATATCTGTCTCTTCTCTCTTCTCTTCTTTTTTTACTGTTTCTCTTTTGCATTCATTCCAATGCTACAATTTTAGTTTTTTGGTGGTGCTTAGTCATTCTATAAACACAGGAAGGAAGGTCTCGTTAGGGCACTAGTCTGAGAACTGGGAAACTCAGGTTCAGTTCCTTGCTTTGCTTCCTGTCTGTCCATGGCCAAGTCACTTAAGCCTGGATCCACAAAGGGACTTGGGTATTGTGATCCTGAGCGTCGCCGTGCCTAGGAAAGCCCTGGAATGACACTGGGGTGCACAAAGCCTGAATTAGGTACCTGGGCTCACTATACAATGAATGGGAGGAGATAGGCACCTTAGAATGTGATCCACAAAAGCCAGCTGGCAGAGAGCTGCCTAGGCTAGCCAATGGGAGATGCAGATGAAGAGGAGGCATGCAAAGTCCTGCCTCTCTCACAGAGATAGGCGTATAAGTCCAGGGCTGGTGCAAGGAAGTTTCGCACCCTAGGCAAAACTTCCACCTTGCGCCTCACCCCAGCCCTGCGGCAGCTCCCCACTCCCCCTGCCCTGAGGCACCCCCCCGAGGCAGTTCCCCACCCCCGGCACCTGTAAGGCGCACTATACCTCCCCTGCGACGCAACTCCCTCCCTCAGCTGATTGGCGCTGCAAGCCTGGAAGGCGGAAGAAGTGGAGCAGTGACCGCATGCTCGGGGAGGAACACTGTAAAAAAAAAAAAAATTGAGAGCACCGCTTTTTGGCACCCCCAAATCTTGGTGCCCTAGGCAACCGCCTAGTTCACCTTAATGGTAGCACCGGCCCTGCATAAGTCTGGGCTTTAGGGAGGTAGCTGGCTTTGCTAGATGTCCATGAACAGGAACCTGCTCCTGGAGTCAGGTGGCTTAAGTGCCTTAGTCGTTTATTGGGAGAATGAGTTAGGTGCCTGCCTCTCTCCAAAACAGCCAGAGGAGTGAGGTGTCACTGCCCACCTTATAACTTTTAGCTCAGGGTTAGAGCACTTATGTGGGAGGCCCAGGGTCAGTTCCCCTTTCTGCCTGTGGGAAGAAAGGATTTGCACAGAGGTCTCATGCCTCTCCCAGGAGTGTGCTAAGCACTGAGCTATGGGAGAGCAAGATGTGGGGACTCCCTCCATCGCTTCTGTGAAGCTGTTCCTCTTGTGGATCAGTAATGAGAGAGAGAGAGAGACAGTGAGGATCCTCGTTAGCGCACCCACCGAGGTCCAGCTCCCCTACTCCAATGACTCTTTCATCACTTATTCCCCAAAGAACAGCTTCAACCAGAGAGGCAGAGGGAGCCCACGCTAGAATATCCCAGAGATCACTGGATAGCGCACATTCCTGAGAGGTCAGGATTTGAACAGGGGTCTCTTTCTCCCCATCTAGTAGAGGGGGGAATTGAACATGGGTCTCTCACACAGATGCTTTAACCACTGGGCTACAAGTTGTAAGGGCAGCGTATTACCACCACCTCGTCCTCTATCCAGATTTTAAATGGGACTTGATCCGGCAAGTGTGCTCCAAGGCCTCCTGCTGGATTGGGTCCCACATGAAAGTTAGGCAGACACATACCTGTCTTCTCCCGGCTAGCTCTGGGGCTAAGGCGGGAGATAGGCATCCAGGCCTGAGCACTGGGCAGCAGTGAGACCAGAGACGGGAACTTAGGCACCCAGGGAACTTTTTACTCTGAAAACTTAGGTGCAGAGTGAGTTTGTGTTTCGTGGGAGTTTTGTGGAGCCAAAACGGGGACTCGAGTGCCTGATTTGTGGATCTGGGCCTTAGCCTTTCTGGGCCTCAGGCCCCGCAATCTGTGAAATATGGATGATAGCACCACCTTACCTCATATCAGTGGTGTGAGGACAAATGCATTAACGATTGTGAGGTGCTCAAGGAGTACAGTGGTGGGGGCCAGATAGATAGAAAAGCCAGCAGTATATATGGAGATTGACTTTAACACTGTTAATGGGTGATAGTTGGAACCCCCATTTGTTGATGTCTTCTGGACCAGGGATTTGTGCTTTTTAGTTTGTGAAGATTTAAAAACACAAAGAAACATTGTTTGGCCCTGGGATCTCCCAGATTCTGGTATTATAAATATAAACAATTTGCTTTAAGAATCTTGCTTGTTCTTAAAAACTAGGGTCTTCCTATCATTGAAGAAATTATGAAAATAACAGGAAAAACTCATCTATCGGCTGCCAAGTGAGATCACGTGTGAGGGGAACTGGAGGGTATTTTTTAAAAATTTAATTAGATTCGATAAGGGAGTATTAACCAGTGAATCTGATGAGATTTAAAAATGAAGTTCAATTATTTTATAAATCCCTCAGTTGCAAGATGCCTTGACCAGCAGGGTCTGACTATCTCCTGAATTATAAAATTAGAGTAAATCTGCCTCTAATAGCAGAATAAGATTATGGGAAGATGAATCTATTGAAGTTTGGGAGTTCATAACAAATGAGAAAGAAGGTCTCATGGAAATGATCTTGCATTCATATAGCACCTTGTATCCAGAAAGATCTCAAAGTGCTTTACAATCTGTGGTATGTATGGGGATTGTTTTGTCTGCTCCTCGGCAACCTGGGTTCCCTGGCAGCTCTTACCACTATATACAGTAGGAAATGACTCCCTGGGTGTGTTTAGAAGCAGAACCCCCCCTCCCCTCCCCCCTCTCTCTCTCTCACACACACACACACACACACACAATGGAACAGAGCCATTGATCTACATGTAATTTGTATGGAATCTTCCCGGAGCTTTAGGAATATTTTGATAGCTGCTGTTGTCACTATGTCTGTGTGGTTTTTTTTTTATCAATTCCATTATGCTCAGAGGCTCAAAGGTGAAGAAAGAACTGCTGAGCAGCCTGACAATTTGAGAAGCCCTTTTGGCACTGCCCTGGGATGACAGCAGGGCCGCCCAGGGAGGGGGCAAGTGGGGCAATTAGCCCCGGGCCCCACAGGGGCCCTCATGAGAGTTTTTCAGGGCCCCAGGAGCAGGGTCCTTCTCTCGCTCCGGGGGCCCCAGAAAACTCTCACGGGGCCTGGGCCCCCAGAGCTTCTTCCTCTCCAGGTGGTCATCATCATCAGTTTGGCGGCAGGGGGTCTTTCCGCTCTGGGACCCGCTGCCAAAGTGCCCCGAAGACCCACAGCAGGGGGTCCTTCCAGCACTTCAATGGCAGGGGGTCCTTCCGCCCCAAGACCTGCCACCGAAGTGCCGGGTCTTCCCCCTGAATCCTCTGGGCAGCCCTGGATGACAAGTGTCATCTGAATGTAGGAAGGGCAAATCTGGCACTGCTACCACTTTATTCAAGTCCTTTTTCTTCTCCAACTTTTCTCTTTGTTCCACTCTGGAGGTTTGTAAAGCAGGAAGTGCTGCCCCTGGCTGCAGCTACTGATGGCGTGGAATCTCTTGCTCTTCTGCAGAAGGAGGAATATGCAGGTCAGCAAAGCCAGATCTAATAGTGTATTTGAAAGGAATGTGTTTCTGCTTTGATTTATATTAAAAACCTCCTTTGTCTAGTGGAAGACATAAGACCTTAGGGCCTGCTGTATCAGATCAGGACACCCGACCCTCACTTGGCTGTGTGCCATCTCTGGATTGAGACCATAATGCACCTGGCCAGTTGTGTAATCCTGCCTATGATGGATGGGCAGAAGAGTTCCTTCCTGACCCTTGGGTGATTGCCTGTTGCCCTAATGCATGAGACTTTACACCTTGGCATGTCCAGCTGCAAATGTAATTAGTCCTAAAATTATCCTTCCTTTTCAATTCCCCTGGATACCTTCCCTGTTAATGACTTCAGGTAAATTTCCACTGCTTCAAACAGCAGATTTAGTCTTGTATGTAAAGTCAGTGGAATTGCTGCTGCTTACACAAAATCTGAATTTGGCCCATACAGGTAAAAATATGCTATCTAAAGAGTCTATAAAACAGCTTGTCAGGACTATTTTCTCATTGCCATGTACGTTTAGTTCCCCTGCAGAATCTATGCTATTTCTCCTATCTGGTATCCTAGACCACAGACCAGCAGACGTGTGTCTAATTTTCAAAATAAATCCATTGGAGGAGCATAGAGCAAATGAAGCCACTGCATACAGTAAAGGTCAACTAAAGACCACATTAAAATATGCTTATAGGAAATGACAGCTTATGGTACCCTGTTATCTAATTACCTTTGGCATGCTGATAAGACCGAACAACAATGATTTTAAACCTCATTCACGCAGACAAACATCAAAACAGTTTTACTGTACCTCTGCCTCTCTTAATAATTCTAATTTTGGGGGAGCCGAACTCCTGTGAAAGACAAAATCCACCATCATGCCAATGAGTAAGGCTGCATTTTTGCTGCTTTTTGAGTTTATTGGTTTGGGGGTGGTTTCTAAGGATATCCCTCTGGCAAAAAGTGAGCAGTGCCTAATAATCCGTTGATGCTACTTACTACCATGACTTCTTTCCATTGTTGAATTGCGGCCGTACAGACAGGGGGCATTTCATTTACATGCTGGCATTTTTATAAATAGAGGCCAGGGATGTAGTTGGATCTGAAAACTGAAGTATTTTATCCACAGAATGTGGACAGCACAGGCATTGGCAGCTGCTATTACTTACTATTTGTATTGTGGCAGTGTCTAACGGATGGTCGGGGCTATGATTATGGTTCTAGCCTGGTACTTGGGAGACATCAGGTCTAATTCCTCACCTCTGCCACTTGCTGCCTGTGCCAAGCCACATTGGGTACGTCTACACTGCGATCAGGAGATGGGCTTGCAGCTTGTGTAGCCATACCCGAGTAGCGATAACAGTGTAGCTGTGGCAGTGTGGGTAGCGGCATGGGCTAGCACCCCAGCTACAGGACCCAGGATACGTACATAAGGCTGCTGCGGCTACACTGAGATAGCAGCTCCAGCTAGCTTTGGTCTAGATAGATCAAAGCTAGCGTGGGCATGCCATGACAAGCTGTGACCTAATTGCGGTGTGGAGCAACGTGTGAGCTTATACAGCTGTTTCAGGCCAGATTCTTTGGCCTGCACTTAGAGGGAGCTGGCCTTGTTCTCCCAAGGTCATCGGAATGTCAGCACACACTCTCCTCAACCCACTGCGTACGGGGAGGTATTGATCACATTTGATGAATTGGTCCCCATGTCCTGCTGTAGGAATTTAGTTAATGGGGGAAAGATGCGAGAGCTCTCTGTTTCATAAGGTATTGCTGTTTATTTCCTCCACTAGATGCTGCCTGCGGTGAGGCTGCATCTCAGAGTGCTTTTCCTGCGTCATCTTTGTTCAGAATGAAAGAGTGAGCAAGAACCGGGATGAATGGTCTTAACTAAGTTTAGCTTTAACCTTGAAGAGGCTAACAGCTCTGATCTCTCTCCTCCTCCTCCTCCTTAGAAACCTGGTAGCAAATCACGAGAAACTTTATCAATGTTTGATTTTTGGCAAAGTGGCTCAAGAGTCTTATGGCTAAAGCCCAAGACTGGTTTTCTGCATGTCTGGGTTCTACTCCCAGTGCAGCCACAGGGTTCTTGAGGATCCTTCGACAAGTCACTTCATCTCTCTCTGGGCCTCAGTTTCTCCATCTGTATAGTAGGGGGCAGTGATACTATCTTGGCTCACAGCTATGATGCCAGGCTTACCTGATTAACCTTTGTAAAGTGCCTGGGCTTCTTGACAGAAGGTGCCACAGAAGTGCAAAGGATTATCATTTTATTTATAGGGTGAGAGAGAGTAAAAATGTAGTGCCATCCTCGGGCTTGAGCTTGCAAAGAATTATGCATAAAATAAGCCTCATTGCTGCCTTGATCTAACAGAGAAACGTATATATATATATTCTGTTAAATTCTGGGCCTCCTTCACTGCATCAGGGCAGCTTTATGCTGGAATAACACAGCTGGGCCACACAGGCATAAACACAGAGAAAAGCAGCAATGAATCTAGCCCTTGCTCCATCCCATCGTTTTCATGTTTATGTGCCTGGGTGCCTTATAAAACAAAAAGGAGCAAAGGCCAGTCGATAGACCTGTGGCTCTGCCAGTTGCCAAGTGTAACACTTCGTTCCGAAAGTGCTTTTCCCCTAGCTCTCACAAAGAGCAAGGAGTTGAAGGATACTATAGTGAGTAACCTTGGCAGTTTGCAGACCTGGGCCCTATCTCTGAAGGAAGGAGATTGTGACAGTCTTTGCCTGCTGGGGATCCAATCCTGCCTGATGCCAAGAGCTCTCCATTTCTGCTGAATTTTAATCATTTAAATTTAATCGTTTAGTCGCAAAGTTAAAGAGAAGTGGCAGCATCAGGTGAATAGAGTCCTGGACTGGGAGTCAGGAAACTTGGATTTCTCCCCCCAGTTCTGCCACTGACATGCTGTCTGACCAGCTCTGTGCCTCGGTTTCCCCTCACACCGTTTGTCTTGCCTATTTAGACTCTAAACTCTTTGGGGCAGGGACAGTTTCAGGGACTGGACCCAGCACAATGGGGCCCTCATCTCAAGTGGGGCCTTGTAGTGGGTTGGCAGTGGATCCTCCCCCTCTGGGTCAGTGGGAGGCCACTCCGCCTCACTGCGCCCCAGGGTGTCATTCCCAGTTAGGGAATGAGCCAAGTTGCACTCAGCCTATAGCTCTGTTCACTAGTCCAGGAAGAGCAATAGTCACTCAGGGTCTCTAGCCCACAGTCAGGGCAGTGGCTCGGACCGGTACACCGGACCGAGCGGCAAACAAAGAGTTAGTATGCCGAACACTTAGTCAGGGCAGGGTGGTTCCGAGTCTGGGTCTCAGGCCTACGCTCAGGGCTGAGTAGCAAACAAACAGTTCAGAGCCCAGGATCTTAGTCATGACAGGGCAACAAGTCCTCCGGGCTCAGGCCACGGTAGAGCACCCCAGACACAGCCTGGGGGAGCTCAGGCATAAGTAGAACCTAGTGTCTTCGCCCAGCGGACTGTAGGCAGAGGAGGCCTCTGGGTCTACAGAGGGGGAATATTGCCACCCGGGGGTGGGATGCCAGGCTGGACACAGGCCTGCCCAACTCCACCATGTTGCAGCCCAGGACCCTAACAGGAGCGGAGGGGTCTGCCACTGGGTCAGCGGGGATCCGCCTGCAACACGCTGACCTCATCGCAGGCCAGCTCTTAACTAGACTGTTGTCTAGTTCCCCCGGGCTACTTCCTATCTCCCCCTCAGGATGCGCCTGGGTCCACAGGGGGTCCTCTGGGTTGTCCCGGTAGAAGGCCAGCAACAGTCCTGGCAACTCCTCTTCGGCTTGGTCAGTGGGTGGCTCCGGCCGCATTGGCCAGTCCTCAGCACCACAGGGCCTTGCAGCACTTTCCCAGCTCGGGAGCAGGCAGATGGCGTCTGGCTACTTCAGTGGCTGCCCCCCAGAGGCCCCAGATTCGCCTTTTATACTTCCTGTCCCACCTCCTGACTTCCAGCGGGAGGGGTGAGCATGGCCTGACTCCACCCACCAGGGCTATGCGAGGGGCTCTTCCCCCTCTGGGTCAGTAGGAGACTAGTCCACCTCACTACAGGCCTCCAGGCCCTGCTGCAATGCAAATAGTAAAATAAATAGCTTAATGGATCCTTTCAGTTCAATTATAGAAATGTGCTGATGAGAACATAAGAGCGGCCAAACTGGGTCAGACCAAAGGTCCATCCAGCTCAGTATCCTGTCTTCCAACAGTGGCCAAAGCCATGTGTCCCAGAGGGAATGAACAGAACAGGTTATCATCAAGTGATCCATCCCCTGTCACCCTTTCCCAGCTTCTGGAAAACAGAGGCTAGGGACACCGTCCACGAGTAATAACCTTTACAGTTATTTTTAGTGATCAGGAAGGTAACGCAGCCTTTTTAAATCTGGTGACTTTAAGAGATGTGCCCTTCTCAGGCAGACTGCTTTTTGTTTCTTCTGATTTATCAACTGGAGACCTAACATACACCAGAGAATGACATCCTCGCTTTAATCCATGGACAGTCCCACTGACATAATATGAACCAGAATCTGGCCCTATAAAACTGTCTTACATCGTACGTTTTTGGGGCAGACCATGTACCTTATGCATATTAATAAAGCACAGTGTGAAAAAAATGATTATCAACAATACCATGTGCAGTGAAGGAATAGGGCTCTTCTCTCCAGGAAGTTATTAAGAGTGTAATTCATTTTTGGATTAACATTTTAATTAAGTTTTGCTTAAATGGCAAAAATAGTGCTGTCAGACCTGGGAGGGGAGGTAGTTATTCTATAAATACACAGGGTATAAAAAGTAAAGAAGAGAAAACCACTCAATGTCTATAACAGGGGTCGGCAACCTTTCAGAAGTGCTGTGCCGAGTCTTCATTTATTCACTCTGATTTAAGGTTTCGCATGCCGGTAATACATTTAAACATTTTTAGAAGGTCTCTTTCTGTAAGTCTATAATATATAACTAAACTATTGTTGTATGTAAAGTAAAGAAAGTTTTTAAAATGTTTAAGAAGCTTCATTTAAAATTAAATTAAAATGCAGAGCCCCCTGGACTGGTGGCCAGGACCCAGGCAGTGTGAGTGCCGCTGAAAACCAGCTCGCGTGCCGCCTTCGGCACACATGCCATAGGTTGCCTACCCCTGACCTATAACATTGGTAACTGCTGTAAATATGTGAGAGAAAGCAAAGTATAGGAAGCTGACCTACTCATCCATTCTTTGATGGGTCCCGAGGGACTTTCTGTTATATGCAGTGGTTGTGTAGCCGTATTGGTCCCAGGACATTCGAGACAAGCTCTGTGTAAGCTCGAAAGCTTGTCTCTCTCACCAAAAGAAGTTGGCCCAATAAAAGATATTACCCCACCCAGCTTGTCAGACTTTCTTTTGTGACCTTGCAACCACAATGTGGCAAAGGATGTGTTGCACCAATGTGCTTATCACCTTATCACTTAATTTATCTGTTCCCTCTGGTGGATGGCATTTAATCAGTTGTAGAATTCTTTGTAGGGAATGGTCTTAATGTATTCATGCACTATACTACTGTCACTGCATTAACCTTTGTATAGTATAAAAGTTACTCTATTACCTTTATGATGATATCTTTAAGCATACTGAATAGAGGACAAGTAGAATCCTTGGGCATAAAATATGTCGGAGTCTGGATTTGCATGTAAATCTGATTAGATTTCCCAAGCCAATAACTTTAAAGCTGTGAATAATTATTATTCCAATACATAATCTGTTAGTGTCTGCATTTAGCATGATGGGAAATTTAAATATTTTTAAATCCATTTTCTGGCAAAGAACAGTAGTCTATTTGCCATTATTGAAATTCTTTTATAGGCTTGACTGCATCAAGCTGATGTGTATGAACTGAAAAGAGTTCCCTCCTGTACATCTTCTCCTGAGAAAGATGATTGAAACCTGATGAGGAGAACAATGGAGCATCCTTAGCTTGATTCCTTATCAGTAATGAATCAAGAGTTAAAAATCTAAGATGTGTGTTCTGAGCACACAGTTTCTTTGCTTACCATAAATGGGGGCATAAGTTTCACAGATACAGAAATGGGCTCGTTTTTCAAAAAGAAAGCACTAGAGAAATTGAGTAGCTTTTCACCCTGAAATGAGAGCGTGACAGTGCTAAAAAAATAAAATAATTGGCAATACCGTTGTTTAACAATGGAAACTAAATTAGATTTTTTAAAAAAATATTTATTCTACCTGAAATAGAGAATCCCTGCTGAATGCTATTGTGGAAACATGTATTTTAAACTGACAGCTGGGTACTCAGGCTGCTCCCGTGAGGTATGCAGGCTCACTGCCTATCAAGCAAAAGAGGAGTTTATAGTCTGTTTTCTGGAAAAGAGATCCTGGATTCTAAGGTCGGAAGGGGACGTTCTGACAATCTAGTCTGACCTCATGCCTAACACAGGCCAGAGGATTCAAACACGTTGTATGTTTTCTCAATATAAACAGTCAGATAAAGGGTGACATTCTTGCCCCTGCTGTGGATGGGCCAGAGTGGTATAAAAAGGCCCGAAAAGCCCCAGATCTGGCTGGGGAAGGATTCCGCTGGCTCAAGCATGGCAGAAGACAGCTGAAAGGGTGTCTCCCAAGTATTCCTGCTATGCAGGGGCCCATAGGGAAGCTCTACAAGGTTGCCTTAGTCAGAGCCTGTGTGATTTATGCAGGGGGCCTCTCCACTTACTGGAGCAGCCCAGGACTAGGAAGACAAAGCTGGCTTGGGGTCGCCTTTGCTCCATCTTGGGCTGCAGATTCTGGGCCCTACCTCTTCAGGCACACTTCTTCTCTTTCAGATTGATGCCCCCTGAAAGAGTGTGAAATCTTTTTCCCCTAAACGTCTCCTTTGTCAGAAGAGTTCAATTGGATTCAACACACCAGAAGGTTTATGTTTCAGAGGCTGCCAGTTGTGTGCAAACATGCTTGCGATGGGACTCCTCAAAGAAAGTGTCCCCCTGGAAGTCAAGTTCTTCGGGAGAGCAAAGCCTAGGTCTCGATGCTGCATATGCTTATGCACAAGAGTAACTTCATGTGAGCAGTGCCGTTGTTTGCAGGATTGGGCCCTAACGTATAAAACTGGAAATCAGGACCTCTGGGCACTCCTAGCAGCTGAACCCCTGGCTGGCTGTTTGATTGTGGATAAGCCTCGTCTCCCGTTTGCATTCAAAACCAATCAAAAACATGCAAAACCTCTGATTGGTTTCTAGTAAAAATGGGTGAATGTCCAGACAGGCTCATTTCCAAGCAGAACATAGACTCCAAAACATGCAAAAATTAGTACTTTCCTAATTTTTAGATGCCTAAAACTAGCCATATCATCAAGAGTATGAAACATAAAAATTCAGAGCAGAGAGTTGGGAATTTGCATGAAAGAGCAGCTTCATTACAGTAACCTGGAATTTAGCTTCCAGATCACCAACCTGCACATTTTCAAAGGAAAATGTATGGTTGCAAGCTGTAAACTTCTTACAAGTACACCAGCAAGAAAAAAAGCTGTGTACATATTGCTTAGATAGTATAGGCTAAATTCTGCTTTCAGTAACTCCACTGATTTAAGTAGTGTTACTCTGGATTTACACTGGCGCAACAGAGCATAATTTGACATTTTGTCCATAACATTCTTCTGTGGGTGTGGTAGAAAATCCAGTTAAACTATAATTATTGCAGTTTAAATGTTCTGATGCATGTAACTCCAGCAGCGTCCCTTCCAAAATAAATAGATAATGAGACTTATTCAGCTGGGGTGCTTGTTACACACACAGTCTTAGTGTCATTATATCAATTTAACTAATAGCTTTGCTTTTGACTGATCCAATGTTTTCAACCTCTCTCTCTTCCTAAAAGATATCACTTACCTGTTAAACCCCCAAGAACGCTGTTTACTGCAGAAATGCAGCGGTAGGTCAGCAGATCAGCCTTGCTCATGAAACTAGGTGAACACATGATTCAAAAGGACTTCTTTGCCTTTTGGGAAGATTAACTGTAGCATCAATTTAATATTGAACATCTCCTCTCTTAGAGAAGGGGGGCAGGCAGGAAGATTAGAACTTGGCCTTGTATGGGGACTAACTTGGTTGTCCTAAGTACCTTTAAAACTAAATCCCATTCTCTTTCTAAATTTCTGTATATTATATATATAATCTCATTTTTAAATTTAAGTAAAGCTTTCCTGCAGGTGGTATAAAGCTTTCACTTTGGTAAAGCAATGATTCACTCTCCCTTCTTGGCCTTTGTGGTTTCTAATGATCTCCTGTGGCGGTATGGACATGCTGTATGTAAACAGAATAATACAGCAATAAACGGATAGTGGAGCCAGCCTGAGGATATCAGCCCCAGTCTCCCTCTGCTTACCTGAAGCTGGATGAAACTGTGGATTGGGGAGAAAGGGTGGAGTAGTTATGGGGTGGGAAGTCACAGCTAGAGGAGCCCTTAGTGTAGCAGTAGCTGAAATATTGCTGTAGTAAGAGTTTGGTTTGAGCAGGGCTGCTGGGGGGTGGGGAGAGAAGTGGGGCAATTTGCCCCAGGCCCCACAGGGGCCCCGTGAGCCCTGGCCTGGCGGCAGTCCAGGTCTTCGGCAGCATTTCAGCGGCAGGGGGCCCTTCAGTTGCTCCAGATCTTCGGCAGCATTTCGGCAGCAGGGGGGCCTTCAGCGCTGCTGAAGACACGGAGCAACTGAAGGGCCCCCCGCCACCAAAATGCCGCCGGAGATCCGAACCGCCGCCGGGTGAGTACAAGCACCAGAGCTCTCCTGCTTTGCCCCAGGCCCCCTGAATCCTCTGGGCGGCCCTGGGTTTGAGTAGCGAGGAGAAGCGCTGCTAGCACAGACTTTTGATTCTGACTGCAGCCTATGATGCTATTTGTATCTCCCATTCTCTCTCTCACACGCACACACGGCCTGTTGGGTTGATGGATTCTGTGTTTATTGTCAGCGGTAATGGGATTGTAATGACACCTGCACATGGAAATCAAAGCAGCAGTGAAGTAAGGAATCACCTAGGCAATAATTACACTCCTCCTCTTTCCCCCACGTTTCCTCGCATAGTGTACACTGATGCTGTCACCCATGGCCCAGCTCTGTGTGGAAAGGTAGTCCCCATTGCTGCCTACTCCTTTGTATAACTGTATGCGGGTTGTGACTGGAGGTGACATTGATGCTGACAATGCATCCTCTTTGCCTCTGCCTCTGCAGATTACTTAGCAGGACAGTGAAAGCTTTCTTCCTCTTGAGATCAGAGGCTAGTCCAGGAGTCAGATTCTCCAGCCTGCTCCAGTGGTGCAAGAAGCTGGAAGCTGGCTGGATCTTCCAGCCTGGCGACTCCTCCCAGCATGAAGAAACCCCAGAGGTGAAAGAAAGTAAGCTGGTACGGTCGGTTACGGCGTACCAGCAAGAGTCACTATGCCGTGCCGGATTGCACCGGCTTCTCTGGTGGTGATTTAAAGGGCCCAGGGCTCCAGCCACTGCAGGGAGCCCTGGGCCCTTTAAATCACCGCTGGAACCCTGCCGCCGCTACCCCGGGGCAGCGGCGGCAGAGCTATGGCACTGATTTAAGGGGCCCTGGGCTCTGGCCACTGTGTGGAGCCAAAGGCCCTTTAAAGCGCCGCCCGAGCCCTGCTGCCAGAGCTCTGGTGGCGCTTTAAAGGATCCAGGGCTCCCCACAGTGGCAAGAGCACTGGGCCCCTTAAATCCCTGCCCGAGCCCTGCTGACCCGAGGTAGTGGCAGCAGGGCTCTCGCAGTGATTTAAAGGGTCCAGAGCTCTGCGGTGGCTGGAGCCCCAGGCCCTTTAATTCGCCCCTGAGCCCTGGGGCTCCCAGCCGCCTCTGCAGCTGGTAGCTCCAGGGTGATTTAAAGGCCCTGGGGCTCCCAGCCACAGCCAGAGCCCCAGGGTCTTTAAATCATGAAAGGCCCCGCCTCTTCTGGTTGAGGCCATGCCCCCTGCTTAGGACTCCGGTGTACCGGTAAGTCCTTTAAGTTACTTTCACCCCTGAGAAACCCCCTATCACAGCTGGCTCCTATGCTTCCCCATGCAACCCCTGGCATATGAGGCATGTCCAGGGCTGGAGAGTGGATGACCCTCTGGCTATTTCTAGCTGGCAGCTAGCCCCTTAGGGGAGCCACAGCTAGACAGCAGAAATTAGAGTAGCCCCTGGGCTACTGTAATCTAGAGCAGTACAGAGTGAGCCCTGGGTTCATGGAGTTGTAACCAATGCCGGGTTTACAATGGCGCCATGGAGCCAGGTCCATTCTCAGAAGGGGTCCCTGCCTGCTCTGCTTGTATTGCACCCTGAGGCCCTACCTGCCCACTGGCTCCCCATCACCACCAGTTGCTCCATTTGGCCCCCTGGCCCCACCCACCAGCTCCTCTCTTCCTCCTGCTGGACCCTAGTGCACCTCTGGCTCCAGGCAGTCTCTGCTTCCCACCACCTGACAGGGCTCGCCAGTCTCCCTGGAGCTGAGCCGCCTGGGACTGGTGCAGAAGCCTGCCCAGTATCGACAAGTTGAGGGTGGGGAACAGTGGGGGGGGTGGCTGGGCCCCTCCAGGCAAGTGGGTCCTGAGGAAGCCCAGATTGCACCACTCCCAAGGGGCCAGAGTGATTGCCCGCCCTGGGAACGCCCTGGCTGCGCTGCCGGCTCAGCCCGGCAGACACAGTCACCTCCCAGCAGGGCTGGTGAGTGCAGCCGGGAGGCAGGACGTGGGGGAGTGGGTCTCTGGAAGGTCTGGAGGGGATTGCTGGGCTGGGAGGGGGCGGGAAAGATCTGTATGTGTTGGGGAAGTAGGGACTGGGAGTTCTGTGTGGGGTGCTGGGCAGTTGTGGGGGGCTGTGGGCAGGGCAGTGCTGGGCAGGGGTGGTGTTGTGTAGGGCACTGTGCATTTATATGGGGCAGAGCCGGGGGGTGGGTGCTGGGCATAGCGAGTCTGGGGGAGGCTCTGGCCATAGGGATTCGGGGGAGGGGATAGTGTTGCAGAGGTGCTGATTTTCTGATTTCCCCGGGGGTGCTTGACCCCTGCTCTGCCCCAAGCCCTGCCCCTACTCCGCCCTTTCCTCCAAGGCCCCACCCCACCCCACCCCACCTCTTCCTGCTCCATTCCGACCCTCCCCTGAGTGCCCCCCACCCTCGCTCTGCCTCTTCCTGCCCTACTCCTCTCCCTCCCCCTAGCGCCTCCTGCCTGCCACTGAATAGCTCATCTGCAGCGGGTGGGATGAGCTGGGGGAGAGGGAGGAGCTGATTGGTGGGGCTGCTGGTGGTTGCTCAGCACACATTATTTTTTTTCTGTGGGTGCTCTGTGGGGTGTTGGCACCTGTGGGGTGTTGGCAGGGGGGGCTGTGTGGTATGGGCCCACCCACAAGGGGAAGGGGCATGCTGGCATCATGTAAATAGAGCCCTTGCACTGGGCTGGGTGGAGCTGGGCCGCCCCTGCCATGCCATGCCCCATTGCCTCTGGCTGGCCCTCACACTGGGGACTGACCTCCCCGCGCCATGCTCCATTGTCTTCATGGGGGCCCACAAATATGTTTGTCACCAGGCCCACAAAAGGTTAATCCGGCCTTGGTTCTAACTGATTCTCTTGTGCCTTCCACTGGAGTCAGCTGAGACATTGTGCCTCAGTTCTTACACTAAACCTAGCAGCCGAAGTACTGAAGGACATAGTGGTCTGGTTCCATGAAGGGCTGAGCTCCTCCTGTGCAGTGCTGAGCAGCCGCTCACCTGAGGTACTTTGGAAGCTGAGGGCACTTGCAGAAGGGGCTCAACAGTGCAGGCCCACTGGAGTGAAAGAAGTTCTTCTAGGCTGATCCTGTAGCCAGGTATTAAACAGTTAAACAAGAGATTTACAAATACACCCTTTTCTAGTGATCCTACTGATGCCCTTTTCCAGTGACAGGATCGCATGGACTATCCTACTTCATTGCAATGTACACACAGGAATAATGAGGTGATACAGAGAGAGATGCCCCTTTTGCCAGTCTCTTCCCACTCTTGTTAAAACTGTCAGATTTCTCAGAAATATCTCTTGTCTTGCTGAGGTTATAGCGTGATTAATAGCTCTGCGATACTAGAATCTTAATTGAAAGTTTAGAATCCCCCAGTGATGAATCTGACTGTAGCTGGTGCACAAATATCTCCTTTTAATTGGTGCTGAATAAATGAGTTCAATATCCCGTAGTACCTTTGGACTAGAAGTGAAAAAGGTAGCTACTATGATACCGGCTTCTTGCCATAGACCTCCATGGCAACTTGGAAAGTAGATCAAGAGGAGATGTTGTAGGAGAGGCCATGGTGGGGAAATGGCTGGATTGTGATCCTGAATCATGATGATAGTTATTCAGCTATTTGGTTTGGGATCAACTCAGAACTATGCCAAAATCTGCAATGAGACTCCTGCTCCTAGAGACAGGGCCTGGTTGCAGCTTGGTTGAAAAGCCAGTAGTCCAGCTGCTAGTTTAACTAATTAGTAGCTAGTATTACAGCTAACGAGGGTTGTCAAGAAGCTATGTTCCATCTGAATTGCATGGGAGGTGGATGCGTTCTAGGAAGCCACGCTTTATTAAAAATTATATGCCTAGGGGGTTTGACCACTGTATTAGGAATTGAGTTATGTTGTACGCCTCTCCCATATGTTGCAGGGCAGCTGCAGGGAAATGTCACTTTATAAGAAAATTTCCAAAGGAAAACAAGATCACATGTACGCACTAAGACCAGACCCTGCCAGAATAGACCTCTGCATCCAGGCATCTCAAAGTGAACTTGTCAAAGTAACTTGCATAAACTCAGCAAATGGCATATGTTTCTTTATTCCTTCACCACCAAGTCCCAAGTAATACATAATAGCAGTTAATAATATCTGACTGGTTTCTCTGGGCTATTTCAAAAGATACTGCCATTGTTTGTTCGTAAAACAAATGCATTTTCTCAGGAAAGCATGTTTTCCTGGAAAGGTCCAGGATCAGCAAATATCTTTTATCCAGTTTCTATTTGATCTTTACAGAGTTGGCTTAATTGAATTGACCAGTCTTAGGGTACGTCTACCCTGCACGATTATTTCGAATGAGCTTAAACCGATATTAAAAAACAGATCTAATAAAATCGGTTTAGCGCGTCCACAGTGGGATCACGAAATCGATTGTTTGCGTCCATGGTCCAAAGCTACCATCGATTTCAGGAGTGGTGCACTGTGGATAGCTGTTCCTCAGCTATCCCATAGTTCCCACTTCCGTGTTGAAGCACAGTGCCTGATGGGGCAGAACATTGCCCGGTGGTGCGGTACAGCCTCACCTCTCCCTTTGTGAAGGCAGCAGACAACCCTTGCGCCTTTTTCCCGGAGTGCATATTGAGCAAACGCCAATAGCACAGCAATCATGGACCCTGAGGATCACAAACGTATATCCTGACCGTTGTCAACACCTCGCGTCACTTCTGCCAGCAGCATTTCAGTACACAGAGAGTGACATTTACAGTACTCAAGGAATTATTTATTTACTTCTCTTTCACGTGGCTGGGGGGCGGGAGAGACTGACGAGCTGTTCCGTGAACCACGCAAGACACCGTGTATTAAGCTACAGACATTGGCGCTCAGCCAAGAAGTAAATAGTTGTTCAGAGACTGCTGTGGAGACTGGTAGCTGTAGTCCTCATTACCCCCTCCTCCCTCCATGAGCATCTGTTTGAGTCTCTGGCTTCGTTATGGTTGTCACGCACCGCTGTGTAATCCTGAGTTTATTTTTCAAACGCTTTGGCATTTTCCTGTTCTTAACGGAGCTCTGATAAAACAGATTTGTCTCACCATACAGCGATCAGATCTAGTATCTCCCGTAAGGTTCAATGCAGGAGCTACTTTTGCATTGAACTGCATCGCCACCAGTGCTGATCAAGCTGGACACGTGAAAGCAGGAATGTCTATTCTAAAGGTCTCGGGACTTTCCTGTTTACTGGCACTCCGCATCCGAGTTTGGATTGCGGACCAGAGCGCGTCAGTTGTGCACTGTGGGATACCTCTAGGAGGGCCAATAATGTCAATTTCTTCCAACGAACCCTAATCTGAGTTATCACTTTCGAATTTAGCGCTACTCCTCTCATCTGGGAGGAGTTCCGAAATCGATTTAAGGAGCCGTTTAACTCGATATTAATGACGACGTCATGTGAATGGGTACAGCGTTAAATCGGTATATAGGCCATTAAACCGATTTAAAGTCGCAGTGTAGACCTGGCCTTAGAAGATGCATCTCTCCCTTATTCCTAATCAGGATTTTGTTACAGCCAAAAAAGAGTGCTCCCAGATTTTATGCTAAGTCTAGCTCATGCCAGTGTGGGGCCCAGGCCTGCACATCCTTTCTCGTGTGAATAGTTACTTACTCAGGGTCTCCTCCAAATTCCGTTGTCATTGAGAGTCTTTTCATTGACTTCAGTCTGAATTGAGTAGCCTTGCTGAATGTAACTTGCATTGAGGACAACTTGCCTGAGTCATGACTTACAGGATCAGTTCTTGAACTGGAGCTGAAGGAGCACTCTTGCAACGATTCTGCAAGGTGCTCAGCACCCTTGGATTGCTGAGCACTGGACAAGATCGGGCCCTTAGTTGTTAACTCTTGGTGCTTGGAATGAAGATTTGCCCAAACTTTAGGGTAGGTATTAGCCAGTGGTGATTTAGAGTTCTTAAAGTGAAGCAGCATATGAAAGCTTGGAACTCAGCGCAGAAACACAGGAGATAGGGGGTCAGGGAGAGCACGGATATGGGGAAGCCTGGTTGGAGGTTAAACATCACAAGACAGCTGATGCTCAGCACTTCAGAGCCGGGGGAGTGATTTAGGCTTGGCCTTTACCAGAAAAACATGTTCAGAGAATGCAGCCATGAGAGGAGCAGCCGTTTCCCATTAGGATAAGAATAGGTCAGGTGTAAATAAAATTGGGTAAATGGAGTAGGAAACGTGGTAGTATATTACTTACTAAAGATATATTGCGCACATAACTTAGAGCTGTTTGTTCAGATTGTTTTGAGATTCTAGACTTGGAGGAGTGTCTCCGGGTGGCTAAAATCAGGCTTTCCGCTTGTTTAACATCAGTATCATTGCTAAGGTTTAATAATAAGAGTAACCCAAATACTGCCATGTCTTTTTGGAAATCTGGGGACTTAACGAATCAAAGCTTGTAATGTGCTTTTGAGGATGGAAGGTGTTGCGTTACCATATTGTTTGTATATCAAAGTAATTTATGAAGATTCAGTTAGTGATATTACTGGTTTATAATGGCTTTTGCTATCCTGGTGGAAGGAGCCCTTCTCATAGGAGTGAAGGGAAAGTTTTCTTTCCAAATACTGCCAGATTTTACACCCCAGGGGACACATTCTGCCTTCTGTTACACCTGTACAACCATGGCAACTTTAGCTAGGCAGTGTGAGCGTAGCTGAGGTGAAAACTTGACTGTGAAGTTTGATTTCCCCTCTCCCCTGCCCCCCCCCAAAATTGACTATATGTTTTTTGGGTGCCAAAAATGCACCTGCAGTTCCATGTCTAACTTGCATGCTCATTGTCCACGATTGCAAATGCAAATCATGTGATTGTGTGTGCCAGTTAACGCTCAGATGAAGAACCATTTATCTGTGCATGCAGTCATCCAGCTTTACACATGCAAATGAAGTGCACAGTTGTGCACACACCTAATTTTGAAGATTAGGCCTTCTATGTCCATAGCTGGAGCTTGTGTGATAGTATATCAGTATGTAGCTCAGGGTCATGCTTTTTTGTCTGCATTTTCAGAACATTCCCCTTCAGTGGTTAATGGAGAAACTTACAATGAAGGAGTCAATACAAATCCCATTGATGTCAAAGACAAAACTCCTGTTTTAGGAACATGATTGAGTCCAAACTGAATAAATACATTCTATTTCTCACCTGCCTTCCCACAAACTAAAGGCTGAATCCTGCAAGGTGCAGAACACTGTGGTTCTGATCCAACACAGCCTGTGCTGCCCTTTACCCATGTGAATAGTTCCAATGAAGTCAGAAGGACTCCTTATGTTCTTAAAGCTAAGCATGTGCTTAAGCACTTTGCTGGCTCAAGGCCAGGATGTTCAGTACCGGCTGGATCGAGCCCAAAAGCCCCAATTCAGGAAAGTATTTAAGCACGTGTTTAAGTGCCCATCCTGAATACATTCATCAGGTGGCATTCCTGCATCAACCCCTAACCATGGAATTCTGGCAGGAGCAGCAGAAAGTGCTTGAAGTTCAGATTTCCCACCACTTTCCACCCCAACTCTCTGTTTTGTTACTTTCTGAAACTTTTGCCATTGAGGCTGAATTTTCTGAGGCTTGATGAATTTTATTTCATTTTTAAAGTTTGAGTAAAACTGTTCCAGAAATGTCCTTCCAGGAGAGCTGGGAAAAATGCACCTTTCTTATTCAACTTTAAAACATCGATCTACATAAGCGGGGAGAGTTAAAGCCATGCAGGCAGTCATAAATTTGGTATTTCCTGGCCCTTGAATGCTGAGGTAACTTTCACATAGAATTTTGTATGGAATAATATATAAAATAGAAGGGACATGTATGCAAGAAAAATCAGTTGTATGCAACTATTCATTTGCATTACATTAATTCTTTTTCAAAAAACCATTGTCTGATGCGTCTTATCCCTCTGTATCTACCATAGGTGTTCTTACATGCAGCCCCTGGGAAATATGAGAGAATGGCCCCTATTACTGTAGTATATAAGCACCTCATAATCTTTAATGTATTTATCCTCACAACACACCTGGGAGGCAGGGCAGTGCTGTTATTCCTGTTGTTCAGATAGGGAAACTGAGGCACAGAGCATCTATTTGACTTGCCCAAAGTCACAGAGGAAATCTGTGGCAGAGCAGGGAATTGAATCCAGCTCTCCCAGGTTCCAGGCTGCTGGAACACCCTTCCTCTGAGGCTGCACCTATTTGAGGGCACAGACCGTGGGTTTATTGTCACATGTCCTATAGCACGAGCCTACCTCACATCCATCTGTAATGCTTGCTGAAGGTGGAAAAGAGGGTGCATAAAATCAAATTTAAGTTTCCTCCCCATGCAGTAGACTTTACAGGCTTGATAATGCTTTAAAATAAGGTCATTCCTTGCTGATAGTTGAGGCCAGCTTCCTGAGACACCATCTCAGAGATGATGGGCAGCTCATTGGCCCATCTGTGGATAGTAAATTATGAAGCTACCCTAACTTATTTCAGTCTTTGCCTCCTACAGAGCTTTATTGTTTCAGAATGGCCAGCTTTTAACAGACCCTCAAGTTACAGCCATATATCTGTACCCGTCAAATCCTAGATGGCAGATGGGTCGCCGATGAGGTCAGCTCAGTTGTATGTCACTGTTGTCATACGATGAAAAAGCCAGGTTTAAAGCTGCTCAGTGACTTCAATTCTTTTAATCTCTTTGAAAGATACTAGGCAGGCAACATTTTTCGTCATCTATCTCAATGTACCATGCACATCTTATGTGCAAGTCTGTCTTGTAAAAATAGATTTCACCTCAATATTTAATGTCTAATGTTTAATTGTTGGTATATTTTAACATTGAGAGTATCCCTTTATTTAAAGGAACAGTTCCCTGTGCTCTAAGTATTCCCCCAGTTATTATAGGTTGGTGGGGAATGTCTTTAGACTTTTTAAATCTGTGCTCTCTTACTAAATTCTCCAGGGCCAGGGTACTGCTCTGATCAATGGGTGCTTTAGTGAACTGTTGTTTCTCCAGAGCAACCTGACAGACACACGCGCTAGTCTCAAGGCGGAGCCCCTTCCTGTTGACCTGGCCAGCAAAGCGGGTGCAAGGCAAGAAGTAAACAAAACGCCACCATGTTGAGGTTGGTTTTGTTGTTGCGCTTTTTGCAGTACCAAAGCATCACGGAGATCCAGTGATCCCAATTGTCCTGTCTTGTGGTGGAACTCTGGGGAAAGTGGAAGGTAGAAATGGTGCGAGGGAACTTTAACCTCATCGTTCAGACAAAATAAAGCCTCGATCCTGCAAGAATTTACAGGGCCACCCAGAGGATTCAGGGGGCCTGGGGCAAAGCAATTTCAGGGCCCCCTTCCATAAAAAAAAGTTTCAATACTACAGAATACTATATTCTTGTTGGAGCCCCTGCAGGACCCAGGGCCTGGGGCAAATTGCCCCACTTGCCCCCCTCTCTGGGCAGCCCTGAGAATTTACACACCCATGTAACTTTCTTTCACCAGGGATCCCTGACAAGGACACCTTTCCTTGGGTAGCCTCCAGTTATTTTATACATCTCTTTTTGTCTCTACATCTTTCTGTCCCCCTTTTCCTTATCTTTAATTTTAGGTTAGGCTCCAAGGGCCAGATCCATTGCTGGTGTAAATCAGCATAACGCCACAGAAATCCCCAGCTCTCTCTAGGTTGGTGTGTATTCTTACGTATGTGTTCAGAATGGAGAGCCCAGGCTAATGCTGGGCACGGTGTACGCTTGCTTTACTCCCACACCACCTCCTCTGGTTTGTTTTGTCTTCTGGTTGCAATCTATATTGTCCACCATTTGGGGCAGGGACTCTCTTTTTAAATAAGTTTCCACTGCACCTCACGTAATGAGGGCCCTACCAAATTCACAGCCATGAAAAACGCGTCACGGACCATGAAATCTGGTCTCCTCCCATGAAATGTGGTGGTTTTTTGTGCTTTTACCATATACCATACAGACTTCATGGGGGAGACCAGTGTTTCTCAATGGGGGGGTCCTGACCCAAAAGGGAGTTGCCTGGGGGTCACAGTATCGCCACACTTACTTCTGCGTTGCCTTCAGAGCTGGGTTGCCAAAGAGCAGTGGCTGTTGGCAGCACTGAAGGCAGAAACCTGCCACTAGCAGAGTGGGTGTTGTGTGCTGCCCTAGGCCTCAGATTTAGGATCAAGTCCATTGTGTGCTCTAAACCCAGGTCCCTCCTCCAAGATCAGAACTGAATTCTGGGGCGGGGAGTTAACACAAATGCCTATTCTGATGTTCCATTCGCAGAGTAATGCACCTTGGGCTCCATGTAATGACAAGTGACTGGGCATACCATTTGTGTTGTCCATGGAGACAATGCCAGATGGGAAAGGCGGCTAGTGGGGGCTGGATGCAGATCAGAATTCATTAGAGCTTTCTGTCTCCCCTCCTCCATAAGGCATATGTCAAAGCAAAAGCCAGACAGAGCAGAAATGGAGAACAAATAGCAAACGGAGGGAGTGTGAGAACATGGAAGGCCCGGCCTTCAAGGCGGACGATCTGCTAGAGCTGTCCCGCTCCTCCCTTGCGACAAGTCGAAAGGGCTTTTTCAGAGATCAGAGGGCAGCAGGCTGCACTTTGAAATAAAGTGCTGAGACTTTTTGAATGGTTGGAGGAAGGATTAGAAGGGGAGGGTGTCATTCTGATGATGGCTAGCAAGGTAGAAACGAGGAGGGAGGCCCGGCCTGCTGCATTCTGGGAAATTGCTGCCGCTGGAAGTGTGGTTTGGGGAATGTTATCATCTTTTGCCTCCTTCTCCTGTTCAGCAGCAATTTTTACTCATCAACTTCCCTTTTTCTTTTTAAAAAAAACAACAAAACAGACCTTGATTAGCTCTGAACAAACTCTGTCAATCAGCAAGCGCTGTGTGTGTCTCGGCAAGCCCTACTCCCATCAGTGCCGGAAGGAAGTGAGGGCTGCTGGCTCGGATGCATTTGTTAAAATAAAATAACATGGGCAGAAGGTGCTAGTTTTCAGGGGAAGGATGTTGTTGCCCTAGGGAGATGTCACTGTGTCCTGTATGCATTAATGAAGCACTTTCATTCCGGTTAGGACTTAAAGGATGCTCATTGAAAATCAGGCTGCCATGGAAACCAAAAGTGTGAGTCTTTTGGGGATGCTGGGGGTGGGGAGGGGAGCAGCTGCTCCAGCTAAGATGGTTTAACTGAAGGCTAGGTTTGGGCCAGGGCTGGGTACCTGGCTGTAGCTGACTTTGCTGTTTAAAGAGAGGGGATGATGTCTCTGCTTTCTCTTTCACCCAGGGATCATTTATGTCTGGAAGATCCCCCATACACACAGGCGCATCCCACCCACCCATTGCTGGGCATTAAAGGCCTGGCAGGATGGTCCCGTGCTAAGGGTACTAACCTGGACCTCAGGAGACCTGAGTTCAGTTCCCTGCTTCCCGCACAGGCAGCCTGTATCACCTTGTCTCTTCATGCCTCGGTTTTCCCTCCGTTCAATGGGAGTTCCTTACCACCTAGGGATGAGGATGAATATATTAGCGACTGACAGGTGCTCAGACACTGTGGTGATGGGGGCAGAGAAGTGGATGGACGCAGGAGTCTCATCGGGATTGGCCAACCACCACTCCATAATTTGAGACAATTGCAAGGGGGCCAGTCCAGCGCCCAGGATGTGCAGCTGGGCTGGATTCTGGGTGAGGCTGTGACCATGCTTTACGGATGCTCGTATAGTCCAGTGGCTGGAATAGCATCTGAGTGGGCCTTTCTAGTGACAGCCTGCCTATGCACTGCTCTATGCAGTACGGTGTTTGCCAGACACATCTCCTGCAGGTGTGGGGAGCACAGACTGGCTGGTGAAATATATCTGCCAGGGAGATGAGGAGTTTTGTTATCATCCAGAATTGCGCTCTAGAATTTAACATGCATCCGTTTTGGGGAACCTTCTATTCAGCTAGCCCTGCAGGAGCAGATGCTGAGCATGAGTCCAACATGATGGTGCTCATTGGTGAATAGGTGACATTATGGAATCAAATTGAGGTGCATTATACAAGATTAAATCAGAAATAATTAAATTGCATCTTTGAATCTGCGGACCTTGACAGTAAGGAAGAAAGGAGAATAGGCCAGCAGATGTAGAGTGTTTGCACTCAGCATAGCTGGCAAATGGTAGCCAAAATACTGTCTAAATACACAGCTGTTGGCGCTAGGACCCTCTCACCAGAGCTTGCATGTGCTGGTTTTGCATTTGTGAGAGCAAAGTGTGTAATGCCCGAGTTGCCCTTGGCACGAATATCAAAGTCCCTAATCACATGCACAGTTACCACTAAATGGTCTTTGTCTGTGAATGCTATAACCAATGCACGTGCATCCACTTTCTGTGCATTGGTCTTGACTCCTATTGGTAATGCTAAGACCTGCACATTTGACTAGGACATTGCTCCGTAAGGACAGCATCCCACACTCTGCAGACCCAGCAGTCTATTACGGGGAGGGGTGTCTCAACTTGGAGACCAGAGAAAATCTAGCCACAATCAACAAGGACTATAAAAGTGGACTGACGGTTTCAGTGGCATGCCACCCTTACCAGTTCCAACTGAAGTGAACCGGATTGAGACTTGAAAGTCTAAACCCAGGCTGCTTTGAGTTTACATTCAACATCTCCCTCCAGAGCTGAACTCTAGAGCAGTCCTTGCGCCTGTGCCGAAATCTAACTGTAGAGTGATACTGATGCTGGTCGGTGACTCTATTAATTCTTTGTTGTGGGGCTAAAGGGACCCCAGCAACTTGAAATCTAATCAGTTTCATAGAAAGTGAGTTGTAAGAAGTTCTCACCCTGAGAGCCCCACCCAGTTTTTGCAGCTTTGCAACTGCATTTCCTTTGTTTCAAACCCACGGCTTCCCCTCTCCCGTTCCTAAGAGCAGCAGAGGGCTCCTGACTGAGGACACAATTGTCTGCCCATGTAGATCTCATTCGCAGGGACCTGACTGACACTGTGACCATGACCATAACCTGGTCCCAGTAAGCCTGCACTTGATGACCTTCTGGGCACAGATCAAAGGCTATGTTCCTGGGAGTGGTTTGCATTAACCCTTCTGCTGCTTTGATTTCCTGGCTGGCTGGATGTTTTGTATTGTTTTGTGACCTGTCTGATTGTTTCACAGTGCCAGCTGGGTGAGTTAATGTGTTAGCTACGTATGTAAATTTAATGCTGCCAAGGGTCATTATTATGTTACCATAAGTCTAATTAATTCTCAGGCTGTTTAGAGCATTTTATTATTGTTTACATCTAAATCACATAAGTGCACTGTTGCCAAATGTGAAAAATAAGCTGGAAAAAATAAAGAGATTAATATAAGGGTGAGGACGGATATATATATATATCTCCATAATCACTTGTGTGACTTAGATGTAAACAGTAATAAAAAGCTCTAAGCAGCCTTACAATTCATATATATAATACACACAAACCATACTCTGGCATGACAAAGGCTCTCTGGTTGCATTGCATGGAATGTCCCTGACGAGTGCCTTGTAAATGCAGATCAGCCTTCACTGGGGTAGATTATCCAAAACTTGAGCAGCTATAACTGAAAGATCAGGCGCCATATTGTTAAAGATATACTAGGGGTTGGACAGCTGACTCTCTAACCTGCAGTACTGACCAAAACAGGGATAAGGGGAAACATGCACAGAGAGAAAATAATACCAACGATGTGTGGTCCAACCCTTTGAACTCCCAGTAGCAAATATTGCAAATGAAGTACTTGAGGGGACACAATCAATATAAAACACTGAATTGTTTTACCCCACTTATTGATATAGGTATCACCATAATGATCATAACAAGATCAGAGGGACATACATACATAAATGCTCCTCTGAGCCTCTTGTTATAATTATTGTGGTGAAGGCTGTGGGGCTGATCTGCATTTACAAGGCACTCTTTGGGGACGTCCCAAACAACTGGAAAGCCTTCGTCATGCCAGCCACGGGGTACATCGCTTTATCCAAATCTGGCAACCACACAGGGATAACGGCCTCCCATTGCTTCCTCGCAGCTTTCCGCCATGTCATAACAAATCAGCATGGTCAGAAGCATCCTGTCCTGCCGGACATGGAGCAGAAGTGCCACCTCCAGCCCTGCCAGTTCTCCTGGGGGATATAGGCCTAGCAGCAGTGGCAGAATTACACGTCTCCCTGGAATCAAGCCAGACATGTGGATGGTTGTTAGCTGGAGGATGCTAGGGCAGCTTCCCTTCCTCACCTGGGGGCTCGCCTTTAGTAGCGGACTGCTTAGTATTTCCAACAGCAAGGATTCTTCCAGTGTTAACACCCTGACACAAAGGACGTTCCCATTGTCTGGGTGTATGTTCTGCTTATGCTCAGCTCAATGCAGACTCTTTTCTTAGACGCTGCCACTGTTCTGGCATAGCTCATCTCCAGACAGGAAATTAGTGGGATCTAAAATCCCCCCACTGATGTCAGTAAGTGACAGAAGAAAAGCCCGCGCCTCTTTAGAATTTATGGTGGTTTTTGTGGCCATGTGGCTAGAAAAGGCTGTAAATAGGACATCTTTCCAACTTTAGCTTTTTATGTCCATTACAGGTCACCAGACTTGAATCCCATCACCATGGTATGTGCTCTGTGAAACATTACCTGGGATGTGCTATCACCCGAACATCAAAGCAAGAATGGATGCTCATAAAAAAGACTGGTTAGAGAGTCTAACTATCAAGTCTTGCAGCTAATAAGCTCAGCCTTCAAAGCTGATGTACCCGCTTATGCAAAACCCAGGTGGGCTTTTTGCAAACATGAATGGCTTATTGTAATGCACAAATGAAAAATATTGGGCCCTTTGAGAATTTAATGCAGATGTGGGCACAGTGGTAGAAATACACAGCAATGTTAAAATGATGTTGCTGCTAAGCAATTACATTTCTGGATACTAATGTTATCTTTCCATTAGTGTTTTGTATAATGTTTTAGTAAAATTCCCAGATGAAAACCTCCTATTGTAAAGAGCTGGTTCAAAACTCTAGAACTCCTTTAGGGATCTTTAGGGATCCCAGAAGAAACACAAGAAATAACTTCATTAGACTCTTCGAGGGAGAAGTACTAGGATAAGGTCATTTCAAAGCAGGTTAGTACAGCATAGGCTAGTGGTTAAAGAAGAGGAATGGGGCTCAGGGAGAGGTTCTGTTCTCAGTGTCATGCTGTCTGGAGAGGTTCACAAACCCCTGTGAGTTCAGTACTTAGATTTCACAAGCAAGTAAGAAGTGTGAATTCCTCAGGCACTATAACAGCCTTACCATGGATAAACTGGAGTGACAGATAGACTGGAGTGTCCCACGGGACTATTTTGCCACTCAGGCAAGCCTGCTTTTGTGATAGAGGGTCCCTTACGCCAAAAATCACAACAATATTTGAGTTACTGCCAGTCCCAAAGGACCAGTCATTTACCTCAGATCTCTAACCAAAGATCGCACTGGTAGCCAATCTTGTAATAAACTAACTAAATATTTATTAACTAAGAAAAAGAAACAAGAGAGTTCTTTACAAGGCTAAAGCAGGTAACACACACGCACAAATGAGATGCAGTCCTAGGTTCCCTTGTGGCTAACCCAAGCCAAGCAGCTTGGGGATCCCTTGCTTATGCTTAGAAACACTGCCCTCTTTGGATCCCAACCAGCAGAGTGAGGCAGGGATTGCTCTTCCCTTCCCCCAGAGTTCAAGCAGTTATGGGATAAGGGCTTGTTTACCCTCTTCATGGGTGTGGAGGAATCAATCAACAAACTCTTTTCTTCATTGATGTTCCACAATGGTTTGATTGTTGCCTATAGCCCTTCACTTGTTGGAGAGAAGACAACACCTCTTGTGATAAATTATTATTTCAGCACTTGGTAATGCTTCTCCCCGACAGGTGTGTGTATGTGTTACAGTCTTAGCCAATGTTTTTATAGTTACAGAGCAAGCACTTAAATATTACCTTATAACACATGGGATTCAGATGTTATAAGTGAAGTTAATAAATGCAGCATCCTACGAGCATTTCATAAAGTCTAAACACAAAAAACATTCTTACAACTCCATTGTCTCTTTTAAACATGCTAAGACACAGGCGAGCCAAATTGGTTTCCAACTATGCATTATCCATGCTCAGTGAGGCCCAGTGGCTTGGCATGAGCTGGCACCTGGTCTGCCTGCATCATGCATCGTTCTTTCCCTGACTTGCTGTAACTTGGAGTCCTTGGACAAGTCACTTCTGTCTGTGTCATTTTCTCCATCTGTGCAATGCGGATAATGTGATCGTCCCCCTGGCAAAACATAGAGTGGGTTGAATGGTTTCGAATGTCGATGACATTTTGATAAAAATAGGACAAGCTTTGATGGCATTTTTGCAGAATCTCCTCTCTCTCTCTCTCTCTCTCTCCCCCCCCGCCCCCCCCACCGCCCCTGCCCGCCGACCGCCTCCCCCCCCCCCCCTCACACATGCACAGATATCCCACCTCAATTTTTCAACCCAGCATAGAGCTCATTGAAATTGCTGGAATTTCAAAACTTTGAAATTTGTAACTTCTTTGTATTTTCCAAGTTTCCCAAAAAGACAAACAGTTTGAAACAAAATACTTGCCACTTTTCCCCAATCATCTGTACTAAAGTTCTTTGCAATTGTCTGGTGACAAGAGCATGACCTAGTTAGTGGGACCAGCACTGTAGGGTATGGGAAACCTATTGGTGGCTTGTGAGACTTTGATTTCCATGCCTTTGACACTATATGTATGAATGTGTTGGGCCTGATTCTACGATGTTTTTGCTTTGCTCTGTTCCTCCAGCACAACACATCCCTGAAGCATTGTGTTGATGGATCTGATGCAGGACTGCCATCCTGGACAATATGGCTGTGAGACCCACCTCCATAGCCTTCACTCAAGATATGCACCATTGGGTGTGACTTGCGCTGCGAAAACGTAGTCTTTTGCTGCACTGGTGCAGTACAATCCACGCTACCAGGACTGGAAGCCATAGTGTAGACACGGTGGAGAGTTTTGCTCTGTCATTGGGACAGGAGCGTGGTGAGCAACTTGCCCTAGTCTGTGCATCGCTTGCTAGTGAAATCATCCTTTCCCATGCTGTTATTCAACAGCTCAACTGTTAAAAACGTACCACGTGTTTGCCATGTGCGTGTTCGTTCTATTTGCAGGGCTCCCTCTGCTGCTCTATGGGTGGAAGTTCTCTGCCCTCTATTCAGAAATTAAACCTGAAACAAAGGAGAGCTGGCCAAAGCATCTGTATGTTCATGCTGATGCCTGTACTGTTGTGTCTTCCCAGCCTGACTCCAGGTGCTTTGCCTCATCTGATTCTGTAGTTCGCTGACAGAAATAGCATATCAGTAAGAGAAGCACAAAGCCAGCACTGTGCAGGAGCTCAGCATGTCAGCATAATAACATTGCTATCAACACTTGAGAGTGAGCTCTTTTAATGAATTCTGCAGCCATAGAGCTCAAAGCACTTTGCAAAGGAGGCTATTGTTGTCTCCATTTTACAAATGAGGAAACTGAGGCACAAAGAAGTCAAGTGACTTGCCAGCAATTACAAGCAGAGGCAGGATTAGAATCCACACATGTTGACCTCTAACCCAGTGTCTTAGCCATCTGGCCATGCTGTCTCCCTAGAAGCTCTTGTTTATCTGGTTGCATTCAGTGCTGCAGACATTTTCAGCAGTATAGTTGCACACCTTAGATGAACGTATGGCTCTGGATCTGTATTTAGTCAGGACAGCTGTTCTAGCTGGGCACCTGTCCAACAGATGTCAGTACTATCCGGGAAGGACCTTCTTTCCAGGGGAAGAGGTAGTTCTGCCTCCATGGCCCATTCAACAGCTGAGACTGCCAATTGTGATGGGGATGTTTATAGTATCTGCACCTGGCCACTGCACTGAGAGCCAACTAATTCCATGCTATGTAAGTTCTTGTCACTGCAGCATCCGAGTGCCTCTCATTGAACATGGTTGGCAGCATGACTAAACTCTTCAGTCACATTGTTTTTCACATTTCAGCATGAAAATCCTCACCTGCTAATGCTAAATGCAGAGCCCGGGAAAGCGAGTTCAAGTTGTGAGCCTAGTAGGCACTATATAGCTAATCTGAAAAAGATTTCAGCAAAACTGGCCAGCCAGTTTTCCTGTCTGGTTTTGTTACACTCTATAGCTCCTACAGTCTGGGAAATAAAAGAAGCAAATTTGCTGCGTGCTAAATCTTCGGCGATTGGTAGTGCCTGACTGGCTGAAGTTCACAACGTGGTCCTGCTCAGAAAGCTCAGCCAGTCAGCTTCTGATGCCTGCAGATCAGTGAGCATGAAGTTTGTATTATGCTTCATATTGCAGCTAACGTGCACGGTATCTGAGCTCATAATTACACTAACTGCACTCATTGATTATCAGCCACTTAAAGCCATTAACAGCCCAGTCCTGAATAATCGCTGTAACAATCCACACTTGCCTTGTAGTGCTGGTTATGTAACAAATGAATCCATAGTATGACAGAGGCACTTTTTTGTCATGTTATGAATTAGTTGGTCCTATAAACAGTCCCGCAGTGGAAACTACAGCTTTCCATTCAAGGGGCAATGCGGCCATTCAGGTAAGGGTTGAAAGTCACAGTCCAGGCTGAAACTTATTTTAAGAGGAACTTTCACTCTAGGGAAAAATAAATATCTATCTCCTATAAACTGTTTTAAGTCTGTAAACTCTTCAGGGAGCAGACCGTGGATTACTACGTTGGAACAGCAACTAGCAAAATTGGCCTGCGGTCTCGGGGAGATTATCTCATGTAAATATTAGATTACGCACGCGCACACACACATAAAACCAAACCAAAAACCATGTCGAAAAAACACCGTTAAGGTTGCACTCAAAAGTCAGGAAATGTGCAACCTTCATTCAGCCCCCCGCCATGTGAGTATGCATTATGACACAATCTCTAATTACATGATCACATATTCCACAGGATCTCTTCCTCATTCAAAGTACAGGAGGTTGAAGGAGAATCCAGGCTGGGTGTGATAGAGAGCTCTAATTCTAGCAGAAATGTTGCGTCTCCCTCCCTTATCCTCCCTTCACCCCAGCATCCTAATTACTGTATATTTATTTACCCAGGAAAATCTCCACTCAGTGCTCAGCATCTGGTTGTCAGCAAGGACCAGCATTTCACCTTATTTTTTCCAGCTGCATCACCAGAGGTGGCCCTGTTCTGCGAGAGCTGCCCTATAAATTCAGTCCTTGTAGCCCTTTGTCAGCAAACAACCATCAGATCAGGACTCTGGCCTGGAGCCCCTTTAACCCGGAAGCCCTCAGGTTCTCAGCCGCAGGGTATCCAATGCCAAACCCCAGAAATAAGTGAAGCAGCCTTTCTCCTTTCCCAAGATGGAAACTGTGTTGCGGGAAGGGTGAGGGGTAATGGGAGAAAAAACGGTTCATTGTTTTCCTGTTGAGTCCAATTGCCTTGCAGAGGCAGAGTGGTCTAGTGGCTGGGGCATGAGTCTGGAAGAGAGGAGCGGCAGTAGATTTGACTCTTGCCCCTGCCATCTGGCTGCTGTGTGATCTTAGAGAATGTTAGGGTGACCAGACAGCAAGTGTGAAAAATTGGGATAGAGGGGAGAGTAATAGGAGGCTATGTAAGAAAAAGACCCAAAAATAGGGACTGTCCCTATAAAATCGAGACATCTGGTCACTCTAGAGAATGTCCATTCATCTCTCTGGGCCCCTGTTTCCCCTTCCACTCTGTGCCTATTTTGTCCAGCTGTTGCTCAGTGGCTGTGTATGGTGCCTAAGGGTCTCCAAGAGGCTACGGTTATTTGTGATGATACAGGAAAAAAGAAATTAACAAATACCACTTGAAAAGCCAGGATGGCTCAACCCAGCTTAGGCTGAAAGTTAGTCACGTCAGGTCCCGTTCGGCACTCCTTATCCTTTCACTCCTTAGTTCCTGATATCTATGAGAACTGCTAGTCAAGGGCCCCGCGTCTCAGTGCATCCTTCACCTCTACCAGCTACCATTGTACCCCTAGGGAATATAAGGGTGGAAATTTTTGCTGCCAAGAGCAGTGGGAAATCCTCCTCTAGACATTCTAATTTCAGGCATGCCTTTAAAGCAGGAGGTGAGAGGACAAGGAAGCTCGCCTTTGAACTAACCCAAACACTGAGGGAACGTCTACACTACAGACTCCATGGCAGCATGCCTGTGTGCTGCAGCTTGCTACACTTGCTACAGTAACAGAAGGGGTTTGTTTGTCACTGTCGTTAATCCACCCCCTTGAGAGGTGGTAGCTAGGTCAACAGAAGAATTCTTCTGTTGACCTAGCAGTGTCTATACCAGGACTTAGGTCAGCTTAACTATCAGGGATGTGAATTTTTCACCCACCCCTGAGCTACGTAACGAGGTTAAACTAAGTTTTAGGGGTAGGTCAGGCCTCAGTTCTCTGGTAGTGAAAAATGCTATTCCTAACATTAGAAAACACTAAACATCTCCCTACAGCTAGTCACTTCTTTTTTTTATAAGTGTCACATCAATCTGTGAAATTTCAGTTGTTGTTTCCATTTTGCAGGATTTGAAATGAACCCATTTCTGTTTTTTTCTTTTCTAATTTTGTACGACATTTTTAACTGAAAATGGCTGCTGAGATTTTCATTTGCTGCAAACCAGAATTTACTGGAACAGTTTTGATGACCTTTTCTAGACTATTTCCAATTTAAAATGGATGAAAATTTTTGCAACAATTGCACAGTTTTGGAAAAAGTCAATAGATTTTTTTGCAACGTGTTTTTTTAGATTTTTTAAAAGTCACTTTTCAACTAAAAAAAAAAACTTAGTTTGAAAAACGTTGCCCATTTCTACATCTCATTCTCCTAGGACTCTGTCTTGTCGCAGTATGATCACACTTTCTTCCGTTCCTTGCCTACCTACTCTATCTCTGATAATTAATATGTACTGAAGTGGGTTCATACAAAGGCCGTTTTAGATCAGCTTTGTGTTTGGTGGGCTGATGGATGGAGGGTCATGGAGGTGGCATAGGAGATTGAGTGTGTAGTGTTTTAATTATTAGAGGGGTAGCCATGTTAGTCTGGATCTGTAAAAGCAGCAGAGAATCCTGTGGCACCTTATAGACTAACAGACGTTTTGGAGCGTGAGCTTTCGTGGGTGAATACCCACTTCGTCAGACGCAGGTAGTGGAAATTTCCAGGGGCTGGTATATATATGCTAGCAAGCAGCTAGAGAGAAGGGTTAGTTCAATCAGGAGGATGAGCCCGTTCTAGCGTAGAGGTTGAAAACCAAGGGAGAACTGGTTCTGTAATTGGCAGCTTCACGTCTTTGTTTCCAAGTCGTGTCAAATTGCAGATACTGAACTCAGCAGTTTTCTATTGAAGTCTGGTCCTGAGTTTTTTTCCTGCAGGATGGCCGCCTTAAGGTCTGCATATGTGTGTGGCCAGGGAGGCTGAAGTGCTCTCTCACAGGTTTTTGTATATTGCCATTCCTAATATCTGATTTGTGTCCATTTATCCTTTCGTAGTGACTGTCCAGTTTGCCGATGTACATAGCAAGAGGGGCATTGCTGGCATAGTGATGGCTATATTACATTGCGTGGACGTGCAGGTGAATGAACCAGTGATTGGTGTGGCTGATCTCGGTTAGGTCCTGTGATGGTGTCGCCAGTGTAGATATGTGGGCAGGTTGGCATCGAGGTTTGTGTTGCATGGATTGGTTCCTGAGCTAGAGTTACTATGGTACGGTGTGCAGTTTGGTGAGAATACTTTCAGGTTTGCAGGTTGTCTGTGGGCAGGATTGGCTGCCACCCAAGACCTGTGAAGTGTGGGATCATTGTCCAGGATGGGTTGTAGATCCCTGATGATGCGTTGGAGGGTTTTAGCTGGGGGCTGTATATGATGGCCAGTGGAGTCCTGTTGGTTTCTTTCTTAGATTTTGTCTTGCAGTAGGCGGCTTCTGGTACACGTCTGGCTCTGTGATCGTGTTTCCTTAATTTCCTCGTGCGTGGTATTGTAGTTTTGAGAATGCTTGTTGGAGATTTGTAGGTGTTGGTCTCTGTCTGAGGGTTAGGCAGATGCGTGGTGTACCTCCGTGCTTGGCTGTAGAATGGATCGTGTGATGTGCCCGGGATGGAAGCCGGAGGATGAAGGTAGGCATAGCGGTCGGTATAGGTTTTCGAATAGAGTGGTGTATGTGACCATCACTTTTTGCACCGTGGTGTCTAGAAAGTGGACCTCTCGTGTAGATTGTCCAGGCTGAGGTTGGATGTGGTGGAAGTTGTTGAATCATGGTGAATTTTTTCTAGAGTCTCCTTCCCAGGGGTCCAGATGATGAAGATGTCATCAATGTAGCGTAGGTAGAGAAGGGGGTGAGTGGCGAGAGCTGAGGAAGCGTTGTTCCAGGTCATCCATAAAAATATGGCATATTGTGGGGCCATGCGGTGCCCATAGCAGTGCCACTGATCTGGAGCTATATATTGTCATCAAACTTGAAATGTGTGTGTGAGTATAAGGCACAGAGCTCAGCAGCCAGTTGTGCTGTGGCATCATCAGGGTACTTTCCTGACAGCTTGTTTCCATCTGTGTTATGGGATGTTTGTGTAGAGAGCTCTACATTCCATGGTGGCTAGATGGTGTTTTCTGGGAGTGCCAATGCATTGTAGTTTCCTCAGGAACTCAGTGGTGTCACGGAGATAGCTGGGAGTGCTGTGGCATAGGGTCTGAGTAGAGAGTCCACAATCCAGATATCTCGTTCGGAGAGTGCCAATGCCCGAGATGATGGGCGTCCGGATTATCCGGGTTTGTGGTTCTACTACCAAGATCCACAACCAGAAATCCTGGATGCCCCTCATTCCGGGCATGGCACTTCTCACTGAAGACATATCTGGATATGTGGACTCTTACTCAGACCTATGCCACAGCACTCCCAGCTATCTCCGTGACACCACTGATTTCCTAAGGAAACTACAATGCATTGGTCACCCTACCAGAAAACACCATCTAGCCACCATGGATGTAGAGGCTCTCTACACAAACATCCACACACAGATGGAATACAAGCTGTCAGGAACAGTATCCCTGATGATGCCACAGCACAACTGGTTGCTGAGCTCTGTGCCTTTATACTCACACACAACTATTTCAAGTTTGATGACAATTATATCTCCAGATCAGTGGCACTGCTATGGGCACCCCGCATGGCCCCACAATATGCCAATATTTTTATGGCTGACCTGGAACACGCTTCCTCAGCTCTGCCACTCCACGCCCCTTCTCTACCTACGCTACATTGATGACATCTTTCATCATCTGGACCCCTTGGGAGGAGACTCTAGAAAAATTCCACCATGATTTCACAAACTTCCACCCCACCATCAACCTCGCCTGGACCAATCTACACGAGAGGTCACTTTCTAGACACCACGGTGCAAATAAGTGATGGTCACATTAACACACCTATATCGAAAACCTACCGACGCTATGCCTACTCATGCCTCCGGCTTCCATCCCGGCACATCCACGATCCTTGTCTCAGCAAGCACTGAGGTCAACCGCATCTGCTCTAACCCTCAGACAGAGACCAACACTACAAAATCTCCAACAAGCATTCTCAAACTACAATACCCGCACGAGGAAATTAGGAAACAGATCAACAGAGCCAGACGTGTACCAGAAGCCGCCTACTGCAAGACAAACCCAAAGAAGAAACCAACAGCTCACTGGCCATCACATACAGGCCCCAGCTAAAACCTCCAACGCATCATCAGGATCTACAACCCATCCTGGGACAATGATCCCACACTTTCACAGGTCTTGGGTGCAGGCCAATCCTTGCCTACAGACAACCTGCCAACCTGAAACGTATTCTCACAGCAACTGCACACCGTACCATAGTAACTCTAGCTCAGGAACCAATCCATGCAACAACCTCGATGCCAACTGCCCACATATCTACACCAGCGACACCACACAGGACCTAACCAGATAGCCATACCATCACTGGTTCATTCACTGCACGTCCACCAATGTAATATACGCCATCATATGCAGCAATGCCCCTCTGCTATGTACATCGGCAAACTGGACAGTCACTACGGAAAAGGTAAATGACACAAATCAGATATTAGGAATGCAATATACAAAACTGTAGGAGAGCACTTCGCCTCCTGGGCCACACACTATAGCAGACCTTAAGGCGGCATCCTGCAGGAAAAAAACTTTCGGACCAGACTTCAAAGAGAACTGCTGAGCTTTCAGTTATCTGCAAATTTGACACCATCAGCTCTTGACTAAACAAAGACTGTGAATGGTTTGCCAATTACAGAACCAGTTCTCCTCCCTTGGTTTTCACACCTCTACTGCTAGAAAGGGCCTCATCCTCCCTGATTGAACTAACCTCGTTATCTCTAGCTTAGCTGCTAGCATATATATACCTGCCCCTGGAAATTTCCACTACATTCATCTGACGAAGTGGGTATTCACCCACGAAAGCTCATGCTCCAAAACGTCTGTTAGTCTATAAGGTGCCACAGGATTCTCTGCTGCTTTTACAAGCACAGTCTGTCCCTTGCTTTCCCTTGTGCTTAGAAGAAGAGTCATTCCAAGCTAAAGCTCTAGCAGAGAACATCCCAGGATGTTAATTTATTTACACACATACTGTGTTGCCAGCACATGTCTGAATGAAGGCATTTTATGCACCTTCAAAGGCCACTGCAGCTAACTTCCCCATCTGTTAAAAAAAAAAATTACCGATCCTTTCCTTTGTTTGTAAAGTGCTTTAAAAATCTATGCATGAAAATCTCAGTAGAGAAGCTAACTATTATTTCACGCCAAACTTGACAACCTTTTTGAGGCATGCTGCAAAAAAGCATTTCTTTGACAGGATTTATTTTGGAAGGTTGAAGCTATGTTCCTTTGGGGGCTTAAGAGGTTGTTTCACTGCTCTGATTTATTGGCTGGCTAAGTTCATGCATTATTTGTGTATGCTTAGGTTTTTGCTGCCGAGCGTTTCTCATTCATGCTTGTACATCTTAATTAATTATTAGGTCATCTCAGGCTTTTTGTTTGACTCTGGGTTGTTTTTTTAATTAGCATTTCAATCCAAATTAATAATACAAACACTAATTAATACAGATACTATTTCAAACACATTGAAAAGAATCTAGCACTGACTCTATTCTAGGTACTGAAGATGGCTCCTATTACCTTGGTATCAGAGCACCTCCCAGTCAGTAATAGATTGAACCTCACAACATCCCTGTGAGGCAGGGCAGTGCTGTTATCCCTAGTTGACAGATGGTGAACTGAGACCCAGACAAACTAAGGCCCAGATCCTCAAAAGTATTTAGGTTCTCCAGCCTCACACAAGAAGTCTGTGGTGTAGCAGGGAACTGAACCTTGATGTCCTGAGTGCCCAGCGGGTGTCCTGACCCACCTCCACCCCTACATTAGCAAGGCAGTATGTATGCCCACCTCAGACTCTGTGCTCTGTCATCCTTCTCTTAAGAGAAATAAGGTAACATGCAGGTAGCTGGAGTGATGTATTTGCTCAGAAGGGACTAAAGCTACAAAGTTAGGCGTTAGATTTGAACTCTCCCCAGTTCAGGCACAGAGTTGAATAAATACTGGTCAGGGACATAGGCAGTCTTGCCTAGTGGTCACTGCTGGCTAGTGTTTCAGAGTCAACACTGGCCCCGAGGCAAGCCAGGATCAATAAGCAAGAGGCAGGGTAGGGTTCAGAAATCAGGAATAGTCACCAGACTGGAGAGAAGAGTCAGGCTGGGCTCAAAGACTGGAAAGCAAGGTAAGGTCTGGAACCACAGCAGGCCAAGTGTCTCCTGTAGCTGCCCAGACAACTACCCTCCAGGGTTAAATAGTAAATGTGAGCCAATCACAGGGCAGCAGGGTGCTGTCACTCTGGCTGCTTTGGGTGGTACTTTCTGCAGCACCTAATTGCCACAGAGCTCCTTAGAGGTGCCTCTGCAGGACCTCCCAGTGGTGATGTGGGAGTATCCACTACCCCAGTTCCTGTAGGGCTAGAATCCAGGCCTACAGATCCTTACAACAGGGGGGAAGAGTATTTGTAAAACAATTTTTGTGCATTCTGGATTGCTGTTTGATTTGTCTGTGTCCATGTCTATTTCACATATATCTGTCAGCAAGTTTTCATGGGTACAGATGTTTGTGGCATGTAGGGTGACCAGTTAGCAACTGTGAAAAAACTAGAGAAGGGGTGGGGGGTAATAGGTGCCTATATAAGAGAAAGTCCCAAAAAAACGGGACTGTCCCTATAAAAACGGGACATCTGGTCACCTTAGTGCTATGCAAATTTAGGACCTGTAGACAAGAAGCAGATAATAAAGAAACTAAATTCATTCTGTGCTAAAATACAGATTTGTTGCATGTGGAAGAGGTCAATCCCATGCAGCCCAAATGACAAATTAGACACCTGGACTAGCAAATACATAATACCTGAGTGAACATTGCCACGAATGTGAAACAATTGTGAGCAGCTCATAGGCTGCCATTTGTTCTCGCTCTTTGTTGAACCAGTGCAGAATAGTGAACAAATGTGTAAAGAGCAGCCTTTATGAGAGTGAGGAACCAGCTAAATTCACCCCTGGAAAATGTCTGATGAGCTCTGCTATGGGGTGCTCAGCTCACAGGGTTTGGGCGGGGCTCATTGTAGGGTTGGGAACCAACATCAAGTTCAGGTTTGAGGCAGGAGGGGCCAGCTTGCTACCCATTAAGGTTGTATGGTATTTGTGTGATGTGGTATCACTTATCTTGCATTGCAAATCTCATATACAAACAAAATCAGCTAATGCAACTGCCTCAAAAGTGACAAACTCAATGCTTTGTGATTTGTCAGCTGTGTAATGGGAGAACTGACTTGAATCGAAAATTGATGGTTATATCTTGGAAGGCCAATTCCCCTATTCCCTGCCTGCTGTGGATCAAAGGCTCACGCATTGATTATTTCCCCCTTTCCGGAGAGGAGTTATTGCATTTTAGTGGAGCACCATCTGGACAACCAAGGGGCTGAGCTGCATTCCCATTGACCATTCTTGTCAATGTAACGCTAGTGTCACGCTGTATGCTGTATTTATATACAGCCTTGAGAATGACCTTTCATTGACTGTATGCCGAACATCCTAAGGCTCTTAAAGGGTCAAGTCACAAACCGAAATCATAAATCACTTATGTTAAGAGTCGCTTGGGGCATTCAGTAAACTAATATGCAGCCAGGGTAAATATTTATAAACTAGCGGGCTATTTTCTGTTTTGGGAAGTAATTGTGTTTGTGTGTATGACTTATAGATGTGTATATCTAGGTACACGTGGCATGTGTGTCTGTAGTTTAAATAAGCACACGTGTATGTGTGTATACAATGCAAAAATCAATGGTGGTGTAGTAGACTCATCTAGTCATTTTGTATTATCATACTAATATAATTTATGGTTTAAAAAACCTGGAGGGTAAAGGCGGTGTATTGTTCTAAGAGCAGAAGGAAAAAAAAATCTGTGAACAAAAGCAATTGGCCAAATTTCACTTGCAAATTGAGCAGGGAAGGAAAATACCATTATGCAACTATAATTTATTCTTGGAAAATCAAGCACTTACAATATCTGCTTGTCACAGGTTAAGTTATAAAAAGGAAAAAAAAAATAGATTTAATGATGAACATGGCACCATTTCAGGGTAAATCACCCAGCAAAAGCCTTTGAAAAGCTTGTATGCTCTCTGCACATAACAGCTGTGATCATCAGCATGAAAACAGCAACTGCCCTGAGTCTGTAGCATTTGGACTGCAGCTGAAAACCCAGGTACTGCACTGGGCTCCAATCACAGGCACCATCCCATTTCACTTCCTCTCCAGTAACTCCTTTGTTAAATATACATCAATGACTGTATGAAGTTGAATACGTTACCTGGGCCAGTTTCCCAGACTGCGAACGGCCTGAATCAAAATGTTGGATCCAGACTTTGATCTCCGTTTGCAGTTCATGCCAGTCTCTTTGATGGGCCAAATTTGAATGTCAAATCCAAACCCTCGAACTTTTGGAAATTTACTGTTTTGAAACCTGGATCCAATCTTTAGAGCTGGAATTTAAGTTCCTCCCATTAAAGAGATACAAAAGGCCTGATTCTGCTCTCTGTAAAGTTCAGCAAAACACTTACCCATGTACTTAACTTTAACCATGCAAGTAATCTAGTTGTCGTCCAAAGTTAAGCATATGGTTGAATGCTTTGATGGATCAGAGGCCAAATCTGGAATAACCCCACTGATCTCAATGGAGGCCCAGCTGGTGTAAGTGAGAACTGTAAGTGAGTCTGACCCAGAGTTTGAGCTGTAGTGGTTGGGATCCATTTCTACGTTCAAATGAATCCGCCTCAAACAAAAGCTTTTTTTCCTCCTCCCATAATAGAGCCTGTTTCACTTGTACGTCAGAATCTTCCTGCGATTTAGCCTTTAAGCATATCTACAGGTTGCAGTAAATCTTTATGGGGAACTGTACACTGGATTTGAATACCTGATCACAGTGCAGCCTTTCCAAAGTTATTAATGTGCTGTAGCACTTCCACCAATTGCTCGTTGGGTGCTCCAGAAATAAAAACCATGTTGGGATTGGGTGGAGGACTGCTCTTACTTTTTCCCTCCTGTATAAAATATTTTGCCACTTTTTGCATTTTCCACTGATCCTCCTTTCATTGTCTTACCAGAAGAACTTATGACTTTTTGCATTTTGTCTGTAATTACTCTTCTATTCAGTTTCATAAATATTAATGACAAAAAAAGATGTTTTGAAAAACATAAACCAAACAATGGACTCTGAATCAGGATGTGGATGCTGAGGTCTCGTTGGTTTTACACTAATGCAACTCATTGAACCCAAGGAGTTACTCCTGGTCTACGCAAAAATCTGAGTCTGGCCTTTTGTTTTCGAAAGATCATGATTCAGCCAACTGAACTGCACCCAGTACTCTGAGTAGTTGAGGGAGGACCAATCCAATTGCATCAGAGCAATTCTGCAGTGAACCTAAGATCAAACTCTTCGTGACTACCCCCTTGGCCCTCAACCTGACGGGCCCTGCTTGGGCACCACCTATCTCTTAGGGCACACCTGCACAGCCAGGGACAGCCTGTGGCCATGGTCTACACTACGGCTGTTAAAGCCGGATTTTAACAGCGTTAAATGCGATTTACGCTAGCATACCTTCCAGCCTATTCTGCTCCTTCTATATTGATTTAACAGGCTTTTAAGATATAATTTTTGTACCCTACAAAATGAGAAGGAGTAATAGCGTAAAATGAGATATACTATATAAGTAATAGTGTTAGTTGTGGACGGAAATCGAATTATTGGGCCTATTATTTTTAAAAATATTGCGCTACCACACAGTAGCACATCTTGACCAGAAATCGATGCTAGCCTCGGACCATGGACGCACACCACCGAATTAATGTGCCTAGTGTGGACGCGCACAATCGACTTTATATTATCTGTTTTATAAAATCGGTTTAAGCTAATTCGAATTTATCCTGTAGTGTAGACGTAGCCTGAGGCAGCAACCATCCCAGTCCGGGTTGACAGACTTGGGCTCACGCTAATAAGCTAAAAACAGCTGTGCAGACAGTGCTTTTAAGTTACAGCTTAAGCCCACACATTTCGCTAGGCTTCAGAGTGTGAGCTGCAACATCTGCATAGCTATTTCTAGAGTGGTACCGTGAGCTCTGCAACCCCTAGTCTATCAAGCCAGGCTTATAAACGCAGTGCTGTGGGCCATGTAGCTGTACCGTTAAAGACTCTCACATCATACTTTAGGTCAGTGTTTCCTGAACTTGGGACGCCGCTTGTGTAGGGAAAGCCCCTGGTGGGCCGGGCCGGATTGTTTACCTGCCCCGTCCGCAGTTCTGCGGTTCCCACTGGCCAATGGGAGCTGCTGGAAGTGGCGGCCAATATGTCCCTTGGCCCACGCCACTTCCAGCAGCTCCCATTGGCCTGGAGGAGGGGCCAGTGGGAGCCGCGATCGGCCGAACCTGCGGACGTGGCAGGTAAACAAACCGGCCCAGCCCATCAGGGGCTTTCCCTACACAAGTGACATCCCAAGTTTGGGAAACACTGCTTTAGGTCAACAGATGATTGTACCTTTGCTGATTGGGGTTTAGGGTCTGCACTTGCTCCCTCTGAAATCTGTCTCCGCCCATCTCACCACGCTTTCCAAACACACCCAAAAACCATTCTTTACCCTCAGAGGGTGGTGGTGGTTTTTTTTTTTTAAAAAGTTTTACCATTGTTCAGACCCATATTTATTCCCACCCCCCAAATGTGTGACAGAGTGAAGATTATGTAATAGACTAGTAGGGTTTGAACTTGGAGCCTTCTGTACTAACAGCGTGGGTCTTGCCCACTTAACTAAAGGAGGAGGAACTCCATTAGCTGGTAGCAGGAGTAGTAGGTTCTGATCCTCTTATGGGGCCCAGTCATTAGAGGAGGCATAATAATGTGCTAATGCAGGTTATATTTGCAAGCTGTATATCAAACCATTCTCTAAGCGGATGCCAAATGCAAATACTAATTTCAAATACATAATTTTGAATGGGTTGCCATGAAACTACTTAGGGCCAGATTCTGCTCTGAGTTGCCCTGGTATAAACTGTAGTAACTCCACTGATGTCAGTTCACCTAGTTCAGATTTACACCAGCAGAACTGAGAGCAGAATTTGCTGCTCTGCGTCTAAACCTAATTGGAATGCAGGCACTTTAGTATTCACATTGTTAGGATGAGAAATACATGATTGTGCTTTTTTTATTCCTCTGTAATTAGTACATTCTTTAATGATTCTGTTTCTTGCAGATGTGCATAATATTACTGCTGATCTACATTTCCTTATTTTGGCTGTGTATTAGCAAAATATAACCAGGGTTTAAAAGAAATGTATTTTTATATCATGTATTCTCTTGAGCTTATTATAGCATTTTAAAGCTCCATTTGCAAAGTATCTAATTCAGGAGAAGTCTTTCGCCTGCAATTTTCCTCTGGAGGAAGAAAGCAAATCAGTCTAATGGCGGGTACAATTATGGCTTGCCTGTGTTTCCGTAGTTGCTAGTTATTTCAGTGCTCCTTTTCGAATGGATCTCCAGCTGAAATGTGGCCAGCCCAATCAGAGAAACCAATCTTGTTTGGAAAGCATAAAAATCTCAAAGCACTTTGCAGTGACAGGTAAATACCATTATCCCCAGGGGCTCCAGGAGCCGAAGAAGGATGGGGAGCTCTCCCCACGCAAGCAGCAGGAGAGGACTGGGAGAATGCTCATGGCAGCAAGCGAGGTAGAAGAGGGAGAATTCTGCTCTGTGCTCCCTTTCTGCTCTTTTTATTACTCCCAGGTTTGGAAGGCTTCAGTGGCTGATCCACCAGCTGATCGAGTCAATGGAAAGACTCAAGTGGGGGTTGCTTCATGAGCTGGCCCTAATGGTCAAGTCTCCATACTTCAAAATAAAAATAAACCATCCCCGCCCTGGGCATCCTAGTTGGCCTTTCTGCTGAGAATGTCAAGGTTTTAATGGCCATGGAGACTGAATTAGACCCTCTCTACCTTACCAGCCATCCCACTAGAGCAGGAGACATGGAGGTGGGACAGCAAGGAGATGCTTGCAGTGCTGATCCCGCTGTTGTACCTGTTTTGTAGCTACACAAGGACTTTGGTTTCCAGGGCTCCCAATCTGAAATCTTCCCCCAGCACTAAACAAAACTAACACATCCCTGCATCTGCCTGTAGCAAAGATCCCATCTGGACAGGGACTTTGCCCCATTGCGCTTGTTGGCTAGGGCACTACACGCAGTTTGCCTTTTCTTTGTATAATTGTACAAAGCAATCCACATTTTTTGTCTTTCCCTATTGGCCAAGTTCTGCTCCCATTTAATGTCAATAGATGCAGCGTAGTGTTGTAGGGTCTATTTTCTTTTTCTGATCCAATAAGTAAAGTTACTGGATTATAACATAATAACCTGGGCTTTGGAAGCCTAGATGCTGTATCCATTATTGGAGAGAACATGACATCCAGCTCTTGACCTAACCATTGGGAACCTTCCTGCCTCTCACACTGAGATCTGGAGGTGATATTAACCAGTATTACACTTTTCAGTGTGAAGAGTTCAATAATCATAGAATATCAGGGTTGGAAGGGACCTTAGGAGATATCTAGTCCAATCCCCTGGCAGATTTTTGCCCCAGATCCCTAAATGGCCCCTTCAAGGATTGAACTCACAACCCTGGGTTTAAGCAGGCAAATGCTCAAACCACTGAGCTATCCTTCCTCCATAATAGCTCATACTCATTCATTTGGCTGCCTCTCTCTGTTTTCAGTGTCATTTGCCTGTTTAACAGAGGCTATTTAACCCCAGCAGAAGAAAAATGGCAGGGGCGACTCTAGTTTTTTTGCCGCTCCAAGCATGGCAGGCAGGCCGCCTTTGACGGCTTGCCTGTGGGAGGTCCCCGGTACCGCGGCTTTGGTGTACCCGTTGCCAAATTGCCTCCAAATCCGCGGGACAGCGGACCTCCCTCAGGCAAGCTGCCAAAGGCTGCCTGACTGCCGCCCTCACACGGACTGGCAGGGCGCCCCCTGCAGCTTGCCGCCCCAGGCACGCACTTGGAGCACTGATGCCGGGAGCCGCCGCTGGCTGTGACTGACGTGATGAAATGAAACTGAGCAGAGCTGGTGGATGTCAGCTGGGTCCCTCTGGAGATCACTAAGGACCTCTTGTGCGGGATGGGCTGATCTTACGAAACACCTACAGTGACTACCATTAAAAAGCCAATAGTCACCACCTGGTGGTATTGGAAATGCTGTGTTGGCCTGGACTTTCCTACCACCGTGTAGTGATTGCTGGTAAATGGTCGTTTTTTAAAGAGCAACCACTATACCTGTCCATTGTTTAATTTTTGTGGGAAAAACTGAATATGGTGTATGTGATGCCCAGGAAAGATCATTGTAGCCCGGTGCTCTGGTTGAAATGGAGCCGATATGCACTAGCGCTCTGAATGTGGCAGAAATTGCTAGGTATTAATCTATATGAATACAGGCGTGTATTCAGGGCATACATTGTATGTGACCAGGTCAGGGCAGGGAAGTTATTGTGTATTGGGTTATAAAACGTTCCTGTGCATTGATCAAACCCGTGTTGGGGTTAGTGGAATATTTTTTTATTATACATCTGTAACGCTTGAATTCAATGGGGACTGTGCATGAAGGCAACACAATGGCTCAGTAAATCAGAACAGCCCAGCAAACAGATGTGGGGCAATTACAGCCTGGTGGGACCCCTTCCGTGCTCCAAGAACACTGTTGTTTTACCCGGCTGGTAGCTGGAGCTCAAAAAATGATTAAAGAGTTATACAACTGTTCTGAGGGGGCTCTTTTCAGCAGCTCTCTAGGGGCACAGGCTGACACAGAGAGACAGACTCTGCAGAGAGAGAGTGTGTAAATACATTGGGTCTTCCCAGATCCAGATAATGGTAAGTGTTAGGGGAAAGCAGGCACTGTGCTTAGGCTGGTTTACTGGTTTTTAAGATATGTTGCTTTAAGGAAGCTGTTGGATCAATAATGATTATGTCGTTGCCCCAGGGAGAATACAGGGGATTGCGTGTTTCCACCCCAAGAAAGAGGTGCCAGCCTGCGCCTGGGAGAGGTTTTCCTGGAGAGCCTCGCTGACAGACAACTCACCAACTTTAATCATATTCTTACCAGCAACCACACACCACACCATAGTAACTCTAACTAAGGAACCAATCCATGCAACAAACCTCAATGCCAACTCTGCCCACATATCTACACCAGCGACACCATCACAGGACCTAACCAGATCAGCCATACCATCACTGGTTCATTCACCTGCACGTCCACCAATGTAATATACGCCATCACATGCCAGCAATGCCCCTCTGCTATGTACATCGGCCAAACTGGACAGTCACTACGGAAAAGGATAAATGGACACAAATCAGATATCAGGAATGGCAATATACAAAAACCTGTAGGAGAGCACTTCAACCTCCCTGGCCACACTATAGCAGACCTTAAGGTGGCCATCCTGCAGCAAAAAAACTTCAGGACCAGACTTCAAAGAGAAACTGCTGAGCTTCAGTTCATTTGCAAATTTGACACCATCAGCTCAGGATTAAACAAAGACTGTGAATGGCTAGCCAACTACAAAAGCAGTTTCTCCTCTTTTGGTGTTCACACCTCAACTGCTAGAAGAGATCCTCATCCTCCCTGATTGAACTAACCTCATTATCTCTGGACTGATTCTTGCCTGCATATTTATACCTGCCTCTGGAAATTTCCATTACTTGCATCTGACAAAATGGGTATTCACCCACGAAAGCTCATGCTCCAATACATCTGTTAGTCTATAACGCGTCACAGGACTCTTTGTCATTTTTTTCTGGAGAGCATGTGTCTTGAAATCCTGCTTGGAGATTTGGCCAGTGTGCTGTGGAATGAACCCTGGTGTTCTCCTTTCCAGCTTGTCCATGCAGTTTCCCTGGAAGCTCAGTTGAATTGGTCACTCGTTCTCAGTGCATTCAGATGTTGGCTTTTTTCGAACTTGTCTCTAAATTCTCAAACACTGCAACGGGCTAGCCAGTGGCTATTTAAATCACTGCTTGGGACTGCTCTCTGGGCTCGTAAGTTCTGTAGTGCTAAGACCTAATGATTCCTCTTTAGATTAACAGTAGGGGAGAGGGGTGACTTAAGTTCTATTCCCACTGCAGCCAAGAAGCTCCCAAGTGATGATAGGGGTGGCTTAGGGATATACAATGAAATCTCAAGATGGTTGTGGAAGATACAGGTAGAACTAGAATAGAGACTCCATAAAAGCGGCAGGGGTTACTTCCACATTTACTCTCTGATTTCTAGGTCAAATTCTGCTCAGCTTCCAAGACATGAGAAGATCTCCCCACCCACCTTAAGTGCCAGCTCTGCTCCCTGCTTCTTTCTGCTTCTTGTACCATTATCAACAGAGACAAAACTTCAGTTGGAACACAGCTGTCAATTCTGTTGATGATGCTCAAAGCAGAATAGACTCCAGCCGGGTTTCCGTAGTAGTCCCAAGAGCCCTATCAAGAATCAAAGCCATTTGCTGTTAAAATGAGCAGGTAGAACTCAAAGATCCATCAAGAGCAGATTTGTTGAGAAAGAATGTGCTGTTATTAGAGTCTCTTTTCTGCAGTTGCCCACACTTTCACCCTCCATTCAAGCACATAGTCTCGTTTCCTTCTGATCTGGTAACAGCAATAAGAGATTCAGCACTGAATAGTGTAGGAAACTGTTTTTTCCACAAGGCGTTATGGCATCATTGTAATTTAAGTGTGAAGAAAATTAGTCCTGTACATGGGGAGGTGATACCAGGAGGCAGAACGTGTCAAAATAAAAGAGCTTAACAATTAGAAGTTTTAGTCTCCTTTCAAAATGTGGGGGATTTTCTAGATTCGGCCAGTTAGTGCTTGTGAATCAAACAGCTTGACTCCATTCTGGAAATCGCACACTGGACATATTTCCTATGTCTTTATTGAAAGAAATATCCGGCACTGGTTAGGTCTCAGAGCTATTGTTTCAGGCTGTCTGCAGACTCTGACGTCAGTTAACCTTCACAAAGAAAATGGAAAGTATCTTCTAAACCATAAGGGCTACAGAGTCTTGATGTTTTTTAAATGCAAGGTTAGATGCTGGATCACAGAGGGCCCTGGCAATATGGAGCAACGTTGTACAATCACTATTTAATTAGTTTTGTAGCTGCATTAGGATGCCCAGCATGTTACAGCCCTGGACTAACTAAGCTCTAGTCTGTCATTCTAATCAGCTGGAAATGGGGACATTTCACTTGCAGCCATAACCCTGAGGAAGGCTCATGCAAGGGAGCCTTTGTATACCTGAATCAAAAGAAAATTTCTTTCTAGAAAAACTTTCACAAAAGGCCTCCCCAGAACCCAACCTTCTAGTCTCCCCCTCTCCTGGCTCCCAGCTAGAGGGTTGTCCTGTGGCATCCTTTGGGCTGGTAGTGTGCCTGGTGAGCGAGTCGTGCTGAAATGCCGATCAGCTCCAATGAATTTGATCTGAAGTGACTCCTATGCAGACTTCTTGCTGAGAGGATGCTTGAGGATATATCATAGGGCATGCAGAGGCCTCTGGAAAGAAAAACAACAGGGAGTAAGAAGAGAGAAAGCCACCTCGCCCCAGCTCCTTGCGCCTCTGAGAACAGCCGCAAAATAGCCCTGGTGCAGCCCATCTGCTAGACAGAAGAGCAATTTTTGTTCTGACTCTCATCTTATTAGCACTTACATGAGGATTTCCAACACCAAAGAGCTTTTCAGTTCAATTTTTAGCACAACTTAGTGAGCTAGATATGGGAGTATCATGATCCCCCCATTTCACAGACAGATAAGCTGAGGCACAGGGAGTTAAAGTGATGCAGGAAGTCACAAGAGGAGACAGGCACAAATCCCACAAGCCTTGATTTCTGCTTTCCTATTCAAGCCGCTAGAGCAAACTCTCTTCCTTAGGTTGCTTGGCCTGGTTCCCACCCTCTCTCAGGAGGGCTGCAGGCTTGGCTCCTTAGACAGCACCCAAAGGGAGCAGACTCCGCTTCCAGCAGGAGCAGTGAGCCAACAGTCATCCCATGCACAGGAAAAATGACGCTAAAGTTAGAGGGGGTTTAATCAAAAGTGGCTCAGGCTGAGTAACTCTGATCAGCCTTATTCTGCAGCAATCGCCTTCACTGGAGCTCTAGCCCAGATCTTGGTCTCAGCATTAAGAACTTTCCCCCACTTTTCCCTTCCTAATTTGAATAATGATTATCATACAGGTAACTACACAGCTCACATATCCCCAAGAGATATATGTGTCTCTTAATTCAAATATGCCTCCCTCCAAGACAGCTGTCAAAAATCCCCCACTTTTAATGGGAAAAGATTAAAAACCAAATTCTCCTAATTTTATATCAAGACTGCTCACTAGTGAACCTTCCTCTTGTCCAGAAAGCTAATTTCTTTAGCACCAAAATGGCTAAATGAGCATTGCTGGGAGTAGCAGAGGAGCCTGTCTTATTTATTGAGCGATAAATATAAAGGTGCAGTAACTAAATTCATCAGTTCCTAAACACAGCCACTGGGGAAAGCTACTTCCAGCATCCAATCTACAATTGCATGAATATTTTAGAGTCCCATTTCCCTCGGGCACTTGCCTTATCTCTGGAACCTGGAGATTGTTTTTTTTGTTTTGTTTTGTTTTTTTGCTGTTTAGCCTTTTGGCCATACTGAAAGAAATGTCATTATTTGGACCTGTGTGGATTACAGTTGACTTTTCTAAGCCAATTTATATCGGCAGGCTGCTGTTTCTAACCCCTCCTATAAATCATTGTTAAGAATTTTAATAATTTAATGTAGTTTCAAACATACTCCCTTAATATGTGACATACTATTCCAGCCTGCAGTAGATCCTAAGGCTGTGAACTCTATTTTATCATTGCATTTTCAGAGCGCTAGATGAAGATGTACAATGCCTTGGCCCTTTTGGAATTATGCAAATTGCTGCTTTTGTTCAAAATATATTGTTATGGGGATAACAACTTAATGGCACCATAATAAAAAAATAGTGTGTCTCTGCGCACGTCTTGCTGGTGATTTTAATTTCATCTGACTGCTGGAAGAATAAAATGCAGAATTAAATCTCAATTGCACTAATCTGTCAGGTAGGTGCTTACATTGTATTTTGAGCATTTGTAGCTGGCACCGTAGTAGAGATGGTGGGATGCAGGTACAGGGCTCTCCTCTCCCTGGGGCTTGATCTCTTTCCTGCTCGAGCTGGGAGGAAGCATGTGGACTCCAAAGGGAGTTGGATTGACCAATGGTGGGCAAAACTAAAAATATTCTCATGTCGATGTGCCGGCTGCTATCTTGGCCAATGCACCAGGAATTGAACTGGGACCTCTGGGCCTGAAAGCATGAGCTAAGGATGCTAGTCTACGTAGCTGAGACTATAACAGACTCAGGCCCTGTATGGACTGGCACAGAAGAGAACCCGTAACACATCCTGACCAGCGGGTTACTCACACATTTGGCAAAACCAGCTCCATTGATCTGAACCTACCTCCTGTAAGAGTTCAGAGATGTGCATTTCAAGCAACTGAGAGCTGGGTCTGGGTTTTGAAAGACAAAAGCCAATTTAGTGACCCAAGAGATTCCCCATCAAAAGTCACCATTTCACAGGCTTGTAAAACAGACCGAAGCTTCACCTTCAGAACCCGAACCTGGGAATTTATGACAATACCCCCTGCAGATGGGTAGGAAACAGTCATTTCAGCATACATTTAAGTTAGTTGACTTCAACAGAACTTAAACGATAAGCCTGTGCTTAAATGCTTTGTGGAACGGAGGCCTAACCTGGTACCTCTGCAGTGCTGTATAGGGCTAGAATTTGCAGAAGGGCTCTGGATTCATAAGTGGGTCCAGATCTTCAAGAGAGCTGAACTGCCAGTTAGGAACCTCCCTGACTGATTTTCAGAAGAGGAACAGTGCTCTCTTGAATATCTGGACCCACCGCATATCAGGCTTGTGTTCATCTGCTATGGAAATAAATCACATCCACCCTTTTTTTCACAGATGACAGTAACATTTCTGTTGGGAACTCCTACACAGTATCCTGTCGGATAACACCACCTTATTGCATGGGCTGTGGTCACAGGGAAATAGTGCCATTTTGGTTATGATCTCTGATACCTTTCAAATTGTACACGGTGCTGTGGTACCAAAGTAGGAGCTGCCTTAAAAATACCACAATAGGTTAGTTATCACACTAAATGGCAGATGTGATACAGCCAGCCATTATTGCAGCTAATGAAGCTACCTTGCCAACATCTGTACAGCAAACATTTGAGTCAATTTGCAGTGAGTCTGCAAAGAGTTTTATGGTTTAGGATTAAGCACACACTAGATGAGATAAAGGAGTGAAGTCAAATGTCTCATTCTTTGTAAGTATCTCACTCGACTGTTAAAAAAACAAATCAAGCGGCAAATATTTGTAAGTTTGGTCTTTAGCTCTTCTTACATCAAGGAAGCAAAGCCTCTGATGCACAGCTCATATTCTTCCTATGATTTATCACCACTGGATCAGGGTGCAGGACAGGTGTCAGGATTATGCAAAGAAACACATGCCTTTAGCAGGCACTGCCTGGACGACAGTAGAAATGATGGTTTAGGATGTGCAAAGTAAAAGGAAAGTTTTCTTCCTTTCTTAAAGTTCCGGTCTGGGTAACACCTTAAGTGTGGCATTTCTCTATTGCTTTGTTGGTGAACAGGTCAGAAAGCCATTTGTCTGTGGAGGATAGGGCACATCTCATGTGAACTTGGCATACTTGGCATTCATTATCCTAATTGCAATTGATGGGCAAGTGAGTAGGATGATCTCCATCTAATCTGGCATCCAAAGCAGCCAAAAACAAAAACCCCAGCTGGGAAAGTTTCCTCCTTCTGGGAAGGACGAAGAGCGTCTCGTAATTTAAACACAAAATCCCTGCACAAAAATTAGGCTCAGGGTCCGAGTGAAGTTAAGAACAGCAGGGACATTTCAGCTATCAGGCTGACTCTCCATCTGTAACTTCCCTCCATGGTGCTAAGGAACATATTTCCAGACACATGGGGCACGTAAAAGCATTCTCACTGCTCCTAGACTCCTCTGCAAACGGGGACAGATTTTAAACATGGGCCTGGAATGTACTCAGGTTTGTGGCACTTCCAACAAGGCGACCCCTTTATTCGGAAATATTTGTGCCGCTTTCTTTATTTCAAACATCGACATCTCTTTTAAAAACAAACTTGCAAATCTGAGGAAAGCAGAAGCTGTACTGACCCCCAAGTGATGGGGCAAAAGTGGTCTGGCAACACAGTGCAGGATTTGAGACCGCTGTAAGGATGCGTATTAATGTTATTTACCCAGCCCAATCATAGCTTGAGAACAGTGGTGTCCGCTAATTTATCAGCTATTTAATACGTTCTCTTGGGGCAGGAGGGGTCCAAAATGCCACAGCCTGTCTTATTTTAACCACTCCCCCCCCACCACAGATCTTCTTCTGGAAGGATGTCAAGACCCGGTGAGCCACATTCTTTGACCTTCATTCCACATGCTTCGGGAAGGCCCCAGGGGTCTACTCTCCATCTGCCTGTGACACCCCCTCCTTACCCCACCCCGGTAGAAAGGTTCCAGGGGGTTTACAGCCCATGTTTCCATCCCCCACCTCCCATGTGACTCCTGAGCTATATGTCTCATCTCCCCATTGCACATACAGAATCTCTTGAGAAAGCTTCACAGAACCACTGGCCTCATTCCCTAGTCTTGCCCCGGGGCCTCAGAGAGCTTTTAACATGAGCAGACCAACCAACCAAAAGTTGGCCTCCTCCTCAGTCCACTGGCAGGGGGCATAGTTCACAAAAAGGTCACCACAAGGCGGAAGGGTTCTTACTCCATTTACTTTCCTTCTCAGAAAACTGAAGGTCAGGGCTGGTTTTTCCCCAGCCACATAGCTTCCCCGAAAGCTGGGAGATGCCTCGTCAAACCCTCCAAAGCCCAGAGATGGGAGTTCAGTTCGGTGGTGGGTTTTAGGTAAAATTTACAACATATTTTTGGAGAAGGACCCAGTTTCTGTTGGCAGTGGAGCCAGGGTGACTATTCCTGGCTAACAGAGAACAGGAAGCATTGTCTGATTTCCAAACTAGTCCTCCTCCACCCATCCCCATCCTCATCCTTTCTCCTCTACCCTCTTGCATGTGCAACCGTGACTGTGTTCCAGCATAGAGACTCTGGTTCTTTTGGTCCAGATGCAAATCTGAGGTCCTGCCCATTGTAACTCCCACTGTCCTGACCATATTCCAGCCCGAGGAATTACTTTCTGCCTGCCTCAATTGCCCCTGCTATTTTCAATGGCTACAAGCCCCTAGCCTTCTTGTGCTTAGGGTGACCAGATGTCCTGATTTTATAGGGACAGTCACTATTTTTGGGTCATTTCCTTACATAAGCTCCTATTACTCCCCACTTCCTGCCCAGATTTTTCACATTTGCTGTCTGGTCACCCTACCTGTGCTAAACTCTTGAAGAATATTGCTCTGTCCTGGGTAAGCAGTTGCTACATTTCACTGCAGGGGGTGGCCAACTCATTGCAACCCGTTGATTATGTTAATATCAGTTTTTAAGGTGCTATTATAAATATAAATGAAAGGGTATCATCATCAGCTGTGATTCTTCTTGGAAACAGGTTGCTCATTCCTTAAGAGGCAGGCATCTGCCGTGGCTTAACTCTTTCTAAAACTATGGCTATCTTATTACAGTCTCTCTCTGCTAGACTCCTCAGACAAGGACCATAAAGACTTGACCACGCATCATTCATCGATACTGGCATTGTCCACTGAAGCAGACTCAAGATGTGTTTTTCCTTTGCCTCATGCAGTTCAGATGGTAGAAAGCTCTGATACCTGCAAACTGCTTTCCTTTGTCTCACAGTTGCATTGATACTGAAGCCTAATGATGGCCATTTAAGTTTCGTCGTTAACTGCATTTCACTACTGCCAATTTCAGAAGAAAAATCCAGGTGTGCTTGTTTGTCATTGTTGGAGGCAGGAGCAGATATGGGGGGGGGGGAGGGGAAGTGGGGCAGCTAGTTGTTGTCCAGGGTTGCTGGAGTGCAGAATGAAAAATTCAAACACTCCCACACACTCATTTCTCTAGGTTTAAAGCTTTTTTTTTGCCCCCAAAGTGGGAAGAAATAGGAAATGCAACTCTGAGACCAAATACCTCACCGCACCTCTCATGTTTTCCTAGGTGCCAGTCCCCTGAACTGTCCCTTCTCAGTGCTGTTAGCACTGTCAGTGCAGAATCCTCCAGCACAAGGAACATTTGAAATGGGACGTTGCATTTAATACTCAAGTACATAAACAGAAGGAATTCTGTACTGATGGGATGGTACTGGGAAGCACTGAAGGCCCCAAATTTCAATGGTCTCCACTCATTTGAGAGGACTAGCTCAAGACACCGTAGGCCTGGAGCTCAGAATTGCAGAACACCCAAAAATCTAGCTGAAGTCAATGGACGCTGTGGTTGCTGAGCACTTTGCGCTCTCAGGTGTCCTAAGTGCAGCCCCAGAATGAGAGGATACATTGGTGGGATGGGTTTCCTCCCCACTCCGGGGTGCCACCTGATATACTGGGGTCCCACTGAGCCCGTCCGTTCCACCAGCCTGGGCTCCCTCACCCTGTCCTGGTGTGCCAGACCCTCAAGTCTTCTCCATCACACACACAGCTGCAGAAAGATACAGACACTGATCAGCTCTGGGTGGAAAGATTCAGCTCGGGGATTGCCCAGTGCTCAAGTGCACAGCTCCTTTGGGATGCAAACCCAAAATGATATTGTCTTGCATGGCACAGAGATCTATACAGCATATGCGCATGAAATCCGCCCCTCCCTCAATGTGGAGGAAGATATGCACAGCTTTTTGCCTCTCCCTTCACCCCAGTTATGAATTACACAAACTGGTTATTGAATAAACAAAAAATAAGTTTATTAACTACAAAAGGTAAATTTTAACTGGTTATAAGGGATAGCAAACAGATCAAAGCAGATTATTGAACAAATAAAACAAAATGCAACCTAAGCTTACTACACTAAATTAATTGGTTAATAGTAGCACATGCTCACCCTAACTTGTTTTATGCAAGTTGCAGTTTCTTGATGGTAAACTGCACTGCTTGCGTCTTAAATTTCCAGGTATTCCTTTCACAGGTTAGATCTTCCTCACCTGGGCTCAGCCCTTGCTTCCCCCCCAGTTTAATGCTTTTGTTTCTTCAGGTGTTTTCAGCAGTCTCCCCTCTTGGGCAGGGAGGCAGTGGAGAAGAACCAAGATTAACTCATTCCCCACTGGGAAACCTTTGTTTCCTAGTTTAAACCCCACCCGCTATTACCAGGTGACATGATTATATGACCCTGCAGCATCCAAACAACATATCAGGAAGTTCCTCAGGAAGGTGGGAGATCAGTATCTTCAAAGTCCTATTGTCCTCCTAATAACCTATCCAGGCTGATTCCCTACTGACTGGTGGGCATTCCCCAGGTGCAAATACTTTTGCAATTGATACAGAGTTGATATTCCTAACCTCAGATACAGAAATGATACACACATACAAACAGGATAATCATATTCAGTGAATCGGAACCTTTCCAATGATACCTTACATGACCCATCTTGCATAAAACAGAACTTAGTTATGCCATAATCATATTATAACAATATTTCCATGAAGAATATGGGGTGTAGCATCACAATTGGATGCTATAGACTTGCTCAAGGCATCAGAGAGTCAATGTCTGAGCTGGGATTAGAACTCAGGCCTTCTTGGGGCTGTGGTTGCATTACATGATCATAGGGCTCTGGCTCAAATAGATGAGCAGCTTGAAAAATATGACCCAATTCTGGTTATTGAGACTGTCAGCTCTTTGGGGGCAGGGCTATCTTTTTGGTCTGTCTTTGTACAACGCTTAGCACAATGGGGCCCTGCTCCACAATGTGGTATGGGGAACTGTACCTTTAAGTGATTTATCCCCCTAGGCAGCAAATGTCAGAGAGGGATGCTGCAGCAGCCTATACTCTGTTATTCAGGGGCAGTTGGGAGCTGCGTCATTGTAGAAAGAGCATCTCAAGCATCCTGCATCTAGAGTGATTACTGACCACTATACGTGCCTGGGGCACGATGGTAAAACAAACGATAGCCTAAAAGTACAGGGTGGTGCTGGGTAAATGTGGTACCCTGCTGGTGTTAGAAAGAGATGGGAAGTTTGCTAAGTTACCTATCCCCTGCAAGACTGCCTGGTTTAATTATCTAGCCTGTTAAAATAAAACGGGTCTGCTAAAGTTCTTGTGTTGAGTTCAAACCCCAAGAAAACAGGTTTGTGATTACACGAGACTCTTGGGCAGGCAGTGTCCTGGCTCTGCTTGCTTTTCAGGCAGCATGCCAAATAGAAATGACTGTTTTTAAAATAAAACAAGCACTTAGTTAGCAGTTTATCCTGGGCCAAACAGAACGCTTTCATCGGGCAACCCTGCAGCTCGCTGTACTGTGCAAAATAGGTGGTGTGAATGGATCCGATGTGCTTTTAAAGGAATCGTGGGGCTCCCTCGTCTCCAAAGACAGGCAGCAAACACTCACACTGCTAGGGGAAAACAGCTTGCTAGCAGCAAAAGCTTGCATCATTCCTAGGCTCTTGAAGCGGAAAGCCACAGCGGAAAGGTGCATAGGTGTGTCATTGCAGCAGAGCTATGATCTGAAGCTAGCAGTTAAGGGATAATTGAATTCCACACTGGCCCTGGTTGTAGTTGAAACAGGGAAGGGGAATCTGACCAGCCAAGCATCAAGGTAGCCTTCCAAAGAGTCACCCACAGCAGAAAGGGGCAGCCAAAAAGCAAGGATGGGATGAAAAGTTTTACATTGAAGGGTTGGAAACTGGCATCTTCCATTGTGTGCTCTCACCCCCTTCTCCAGTTCTGGCATCTGACCTGAGACACATAGCCCAACTCCACCCACAAATATCTAATTGTCTGACAAAAATGGATGCACAAGGAGTGTATAACTAAAGCTTCTGTCGCCTCCGGACAAGGACAGAATCCCACACCTGCCAGGCTGATGGGCTGTCAATAGATGTCTCTCTCTACAGAAGGGTAGGCCATTTCAGGGCTGCTTATTTGCATACAGCTGATGAAGATGTTTCAGCTCTTGATTTTTAAAGGTTATTTTTCAGTGCTGAGAACATCACTATAAAGGTTTTATGACATCCCCATCGAAATTAAGCGAAGATTCATAAAAGTGTCAGCAAATGAAACCATTCTGCCCAAACTGTATTAAAGCTAAAATGACCTTTCAGATGGTTGCGATTTTATGGTATATTATAAATTCTAGATGAGTTGGCAGTGTTATAAGTAGGACATTAGGAGTAATATCTTTTCCAGCAATACCTTAGGCAGGAAATTCTGTAAGTCTCCATCATTTGCATGTTCAGAATGCTCAGATTCAGTATTTGAAGGTGTTTTTCATCCTGCATTGGCAAACTAAACAACCATGCCGACAACCTTCTATTTACACTGACGCTCAACTATCTGCTCTACCCTGTGGGCAGTTGGCTCAGTTAACTCACCCTATTTTCTTATCTATTTCTTTACTAAATATAAACTCTTCAGATGAATGTTTTCATCAGACATTTAAAAGGGACCGAAAAATCATCTGATCAAAATCAAGAACGAAATTTCTTTACCGAAGTTACTATCAACACCTTAGATTGTTAAAGGTGAGAGAAATCTGAAATGTAATTGTCTCTAATGCCAGTATCGCCAAAATTCCAGAATCATGACTTGGGCCCCCCAAAATGGTGAGATTGAATTAAAAAAGCAGGAGATTTTAAAAATATTTTTGGGGGAGGATTATTTGCCTTTAAGGGTTTTTTATTTTGGGAGGGTTCCTGTTTTCAAACTTTGCTCTGCCACAATGACAGCTTGAAATGTTGTTTAAAAAAGGAAGCTGAGATTCTTATGTAATTGCATGACCTAGGGCTGCAGAAAAACAGTAAATATCCTGAGACTTACGATTAAATCCAGAGAGTTGGTAACAGCGTAATACTCATTCACCCTTGGCAAGGAAAATTGGCAAAATCCCTTTCACTTGTGTTTATAGTTAGTTTCCAAATGGTTCAGTGTGATTTTTTTTTTTTTAAAGAACCTTTTCAAGAGTATGTTTAGAAACAGGCCATTTCATTTTGAAATGTCATTTGGCAACTCCATTTTGTTTTGGCCGACAAATTTAAAAAAACAGTGATTCTCTCCACTCCCCTTTCAGTGCTGTCACGTCTGGGCTTCAAATATGAGTGCGAGCTGCTTAAATGTTTAGAAACAACTGTTTTCATTAGAATTTTTTTTAAATGGTTGAACCAGTTCCATTGGTCTTAATTTTATTAAAGATTGTTTTCACAAAATTTAAAATTGGGGCCAAATCTGAATTAAGAGTGTCCCTTAAATATTCTAGCACTAAAAAAGGTTCAGAAAAGGGCAACTAAAATGATTAGGCATTTGGAGAAGGTCCCATACGAGGAAAGATTAAAGAGGCTAGGCCTCTTCAGCTTAGAGAGAGACTAAGGGGGGATAGATAGAGGTATAAAATCATGAGTGATGTGGAGAAGTGAATATAAGGAAAAGTTATTACTTATTTCCAATACAGAACTAGGGGTCACCAAATGAAATTAATAGGTAGCAGGTTTAAAACAAATAAAAGAAAGTTCTTCTTCACACAGCGCACAGTCAACTTGTGGTAACTCCTTACTGAGAGGTGTTGAAAGCTGGGACTATAACATGTTAAAAGGGAACTGAATAAATTCATGGTGGCTAAGTCCATAAATGGTTATCGCAAGGAAGGGTAAAGAATGGTGTCCCTAGCCCTCTGTTTACAGGTGGAGAATGGGATGGCAGGAGAGAGATCACTTGATCATTGCCTGTTAGCTTCACTCCCTCTGGGGCACCTGGCATTGGCCGCTGTTGGTAGACAGATACTGGGCTAGATGGACCTTTGGTCTGACCCAGTACGGCCGTTCTTAGGTTCCTTTATGCTGAATATTTAATGCTGCAAATGGAGGAGGCCCCCACCTGTGATAATGTCAGTCCACGAATCATAATATTTGTACTTTCTTATCAAATGGATTTTCGTTTGCTAATTATCTAGGTTCCAAAAAGATGATGCAACCTGCAAACTTTTTTTAAAAAAGTAAAACATTCCATCAAAATGACATTAAAATGATCACCCTTTTTCTATCCTCCTTTTCTTGAAATGGAGAATTCTTCAGCAGTTAAAGGATAAAACTCAGCTACTACTGATGATGATGATCAGTAGACCCGAATTCCATTTCCGGCTCGTCTCCTGAGTTGTTGCACAACATTGGCTGAGCCAGCTAACATATCTGTGACTCAGAGTCCCTGTCTGTAAATTAACACATTGCATCTCTGTAGTGCCTCTTACAGGAGAATCCCAAAGTGCTTTACAAACATTAGGGAACCAAACCTTACACAGGCTGGTGCAGTAGATAGGTGATATTGGTCAGAATGCTCCAAAGTGATTTAGGCAGTTACAGGTAACAATTTCAGAAGTGCTTATGTTCCATTTTCAAAAGTGATTTAGGGCCGCATTTGTAAAGGTATTTAGGTTCCTAAAGAGAAAGACTGGGGTTTTCAAAAGGGCCTAGGGGGGTCTGATCCTCCAAGGTATTTAAGTGCCTAGGTCCCATGGATTGCATTAGGATTTAGGTGCATAGGTGCTCTTGAAAATCTAACTAGGTGTTTAGTAAACATATTTAAGTGCCTAAATACTTTTAAAAATCTGGCGTTAATTGACGTAGATGGCTTAGTTCCTGTTTAAAAAATGACTCAGGAGCCTAAGTCTCCTTGAAATGGGGCTAAGGCTCTTAACTCACTCAGGTGCTTTGGAAATTTTTACCCAATATCCCCAGGTTATAACTGCAGAAATTGCAGCTCAGATGGGGTAAGACCAATGTCTTCAAAAGAGACCTATGATTTTTGGATGCCTGCATATGTAAATGCTCCAAGTTGAACACCCACAATCTGAGGCCACTTTTGAAGATTTTGGCCTGATTTACTCAAGATCCCATAGCAACAGAGACGGGAACTGGACTTAGATCTCTTGGGTTTTTTGCGTGGATCACAATAGCACGGCTGGCGAGTTGTAAGGTCACACCATTATGTCTGTAACAAGCTCAGCTTCTCGGGGTGGAAGGGATGCTAACAGGGCAGATCATGACTGGATTTCCCACTGTTTCTGATTGCCAGGCAATGAAGCCCAGCTAGGCACCTAATCTTCACTGAATCTGGGCACTGTGCGTCTAAAGTGACCCCCCTTCCTTTGGGATCACCTGGTTGTCCACCCTGCATGACTTGCTGAGTGATACAATTCACCTTGTGATGTCACAGAGGTGGCTAGGGTAATGGATTGTGAGGCTACAACCATGGCTGAATGAATCGGGCCAGCTTCAACTGGCCCGGAAGAACCTCCCACTCCCATCTGGATACTGTAGTTGTCCTGAATGAGGAACAAGGCTTCAGGAAAGGATACGCGGCAGGTAGACCATATGGGGAGAGGAAGAACTGACCCCAGGGCCTGATCCAACTTCCAGTAAAGTCAATGGAAAGAATCCCACTGGTTTCCACGGGAATTGAACGAGGCTCCACAGAGAGAGGCAGCATAATCACATATACATCAGTGTCTATAATCTGCATCTACCTATGTGAGCAACCTATTCAAACAACCTGCAGTGACGGGCAGGAGAATTCCTGCAGCATAGGAACTGCACTGGGATTTCATAGACACCCTTCCTCAAAGCCCCATCTCTGGGGCTCAGCCTTGGTGTTTCTATCACACGTATCATTGGTGGTGTCGAAGGGCTTTATATGTACCAGTAAAGTTATGTGACGTTTTCCGCTAACTGGAATAGAAGCATGCTCAAGCCCTAAATATCCGACACCAGTGACAGAAAGACAGCAGCTATGCTGCTCTCTGTCTCCTTGGAAGGAACCATCGGAAACAAGCAGCAGACAGATTTTTGTTGGCGGTTAAGGTTCAGATGAAGCCAATTTAAAGTACAAGTGACAAGGGTTCTTGAGCTAAACCATTCTGCAAGCCTTTCCCTTACAGCAGATAATTACTTCTGACATTAGCTAATTGCATCTGCATTCCTATAGCTAGGAAAATTGTGCCATTCAGAGCAGACTACGCTGTGCCGGGGCTGATTTTCTACCTAACTGAGCAGAACTCATGAAAAATCATTTGCATTTATTGGGAGCCTTTTACATTTGTCACAAATTAAGCCAAAAAAAACCCCCAGCAAACTCCTGAGGTTTGGCCTCCCTGATGGCACTAATGCTAAATGATCAGTCAAGAGGAAGGCTGGGCTTGCACTTGATAGGCCTGAGACCGAGCCTTGCGCAATTAGGGCTCAATTCCCATCTTCGCCATAGATGTTCTCTGTGACCTTGGGCAGGTTGCTTTGTGCCTCAGTCTCCCCATCTATAAAATGGAGACTAGTATGGGTTCTTTTGTCTGTCTTGTCTATTTAGATTGTCAACGCTTGAGGGCAGGGACTGTCTTCTGCTATGGGTATGTACAACACCCATCCCAGAGGGGTCCTGATCTCAGATGAGGTGTCTCCCTGCTACTATAAGCCAAATAATAACATTGAGAAGCAGCATTGTCTAGCTAGTAAATCAGGGGATTGGGTGTCAGGAGACCTGTGTCTTGCTCCTCTCTGTAGGTCATTTGATCACTGTATGCCTCAGTTTCCCCAGATGTTAAATAGGTATATTACTATACCCATCTCTGTAAAGTATTTGGGTTCCTCAGGTGACAGATGCTCCATCATGCACATTGTTATTAGAAACAGAACCCAGCACACTGGGAAAGAATGCTAAGAGTTTCAGTGTCGTTATAATTGTCACCCCTACTTGGCATTAGCCAGCTCCAAGAACTCTAAACTTAGCCTCTGGGAGTGGGGAGGCGGACGTCCTATCCTAGGCACTATAACAATGGCTACAAGATCCCTCTGACACTATTTCCCAGAATGCGTGGAGTCGGGGTGGGGACAGAACAGACTAGAACCTCCTTGCTGAGACCAGTAGGGAGCTTTCGGATGGATTGATTTAGACAGACAGTTTGCAGGGCCAGCGATGATCAAGAGCTGCTTAGCCCTTCGTTAGCGGGGACAGCCTGACTCAGAGACAGAGACAGCTTCTAGTTTCAGTTTGAGCTTGGAGCTGAGTGAGACGCAGAATGCCTCAAGGAGTCTCCGATTAACTCCCCTCCCCGTTGAACAGCTGTGGGACCTAGTGCACAGGTCAGGTAGTTCCAGCTCTGCAGAGACGTGTGTCCAGATTGGCAGACATCCAACCTGGCACTGGCTACCAAGACCTCCACAGGACTCCAGACCAGAGACAAAGATACTGTAAGGGGCCTCATTTCTATGTTTAAGCTGGCCAGCGTTCACAGCACTGCAGCATGCCTCTCTGGACTCATCCTCAGCATCCTTGGCCTGGGAAAGTGCTGGGGAGGGCAGAGTTGTAAGTATTAGGAGGTGGGAAGCTCAGTGATTTGTTGATGTGTTAGTACAGTATTTACCTTCCCCAGATCCTAGTCTCCTGCTCTCAATAGTCTCATATTCTTATTTGTTATTCCCTCTCTGTTACTTTAGGGGTGAATAATTTCTTTGCTTGGGTTTGTGTTGATGGATTTGACTGTTTCTTGTCTACCGGCTTTTATGCTCCTTCCCAGCATTGGCAGCATTATGCATTTCTTCAAGGGACAGCACCCCTGGTAGGCCGGGCACAGGGAGCAGTCACCTTGAGTGGAGACACCAGGCAACACAAAAAGAAACCCAAACGCCAACCCAGGAGAGGAGAAGAAAGTAGAGGAGAGAAGCTGTTCCCAGTAGCAAGCACCGGGAACAAGGCTTGAGCCACAACTCTGGGGAGGGACAGTATAACTTATGGTTGGCAAAGCAGCACTCACCAAGCAAATTGCATCGTAACCTTTGACATGAAGAACACATCCCATATAGTCTTATGGAGTTTAATGGGACTGGAGGGCTCCGTATGTTATGACCTAGTACTAGCCTAGAAAATCCTCATCCCAGGTAGACAGGCTTTTAGTGGGTCCACCGGGCTGAAAATGTTTCTGTTATGGGTAGGATGCTTAAAGCCTTGATTCCATCAGCTCAAGTAAAGCAATAATACTCGTGTGATGCCTTGGGATACGGGGTTTACTCAAGCATTCCCTGTTTAGGTTTTTATTGCCGAGTACCGTCTGTCTCTCATTAAAAGCATATTGCTACTAACACAGAAAGACATTCAGATGGTGGATTAAGAAAAAAAGGGGCAGGGAAATCTTATTACTCTATACTTAGCTGGATGGAGTCCAGGGAAATGTGTTCTGTGTTGAAAGAGTAGCACAAATTACACAGCGAACACATCTGGGAGTGCAGGTGGGCTGGGGCAGTGGGAAATAATTGAATTACAATTCAAGCCCCGTCATGGATGGGGGATTGTTTGTTTGCCTCTGACTTGTTTGGAAAAAGTAGCCTCTTTGTACCATGAGGGCATTTTTTGCCACAGACCATAAGAGCTGCTGAGCCTGAAACAAGGTATTGGCACTGCAAGCTGCTGTTCTATCCGTGCAAACATTTTTATGGCAAGGTGTTTGGGGAGTTGGTGGGAGATGAAACTTCCCATAGCGGGAGGGGAGGCAGTGGGTGGAAAGGGAAGGGGCTTACTGGGACTGGGGCTTGTCTTCACTGGGGAAAAAAAATATATGTCTGCTGTGGGATAACCAACTAATGCTTGTTAGGTGTAAAAACAGTACCCACAAGGCACTTTACAGCAAGGTCAACTAGGCAGATCAACCCCAGGCAGGGGTATAACAACAGCCTTGGTTAACTACCTTGTGGTAAGCCCCATCTGCACTTACAGGGAGAACTATCATCCGTTTGTTATAGCGCAGTAAAAACCCACCTTGTTAAGCAGTGAAGACAAAGGCCAGGTCTACATGAGAAAGCTAGGTCGACCCAGCTACTTTGCTCAGCAGTGTGAAAAATCCATCCCCCTGAGCGATGTGGTTAAGCCCATGCAACCCCCGATATGGACACTGCTAGGTTGACAGAAGAATTCTTCCATTGACCTAGCTACTGCCTCTCAGAGAGGTGGACTAACTACAGTGAGGAGAACTTCTCTTATCACTGTAGCGAGTGTCTACGCTGAAACACTACAGTGATAGCTGAAGCCTTCCATGGAAGGTACTGGAGAAGTGCAAAGTATTTTCAGAGCTAGTCAAACAGTTCTTAGATAGAAGGTACCCTTAGATCACCTCGTCTGACCTCCTGTGTATCACCGGCCAGTGATTTACTCCCCATTCACTCCTGGTACATTTAGAAAAGTGGAACATTTTTCTCTCTCTTTCTCTCTCTCTCACATACACACACACGCAAAAATCCATCCTTTTTTTTCCATTGAGAGTCAGAATTTCTGTGTCATTTTTCACCAGAATTTTTTGTGAATGGTTTGTGGAAAGTCCAGTCTGGTTTTCCCCACCCCCAGTAAAATTCAAAATGTCAATGAAAAATGTCCTCCAACTATGACAACTGTCCTCCAACTCTGATTACTCCTAACCAGTGCCAAGCACATCATGTGACTCTAGCTGCCAAAAGAAAGGTCAGGTGTTGCATGTGGCCAGAATGCTCTTGCATGTTTACAGTCGTAGTGATTTTGCTGCTGCTCCTTGCATTCACCATAGTGAAGGCTTGAACCTCTAACCCTGGTTCATGCAAGTGGCCTTAACTCCCATGAATAGCCCTAATTCATGCCAGTAGCACCATGGACTCCAACAGAATGACTCAGAGAAAGTGCAACAGGCTAAGGTTCTGTGTGCCCAGCCTCTACCCTAGCCAAGCTGACTGACGTGTAGCATACACCCAGGAAAATGCACAGGTTTTAAAAACTAATCAGCCTGGCATGGCCGAGCATGTTAATGGGTCAGGCTAGAAAAAGGCATATATTCTTAATGGTAAAGGTAACTAACCACTAAGCCATTCATCATAACGGAGTCTCCATCATTGACAATGTTCAATCGAGATTGGGTGTTTTTCTAAATTCTGCTCGAGGAATTATTTGGGAGGGAAGTTCCCTGGCCAGTGCTTTAGGGAACATCAGCCTAGATCAGTGTTTCCCAAACTTGGGACGCTGCTTGTATAGGGAAAGCCCCTGGCGGGCTGGGCCAGTTTGTTTACCTGCCACATCCGCAGGTTCGTTGCTCCAGGCCAATGGGAGCTGTGGGAAGTGGAGGCCAGTACATCCCTCGGCCCGCACTGCTTCCAGCAGCTCCCATTGGCCTGGAGCGGCAAACCGCAGCCAGTGGGAGCTGCGATCGGCCGGACCTGCGGACAGGGCAGGTAAACAAACCAGCCCAGCCCACCAGGGGCTTTCCCTACATAAGCAGCATCCCAAGTTTGGGAAACACTGGCCTAGATGATCTCAATGGCTTGGAATCAGAGCGTGGGCCAGATTGTGCCCATGGCGTTCTGTAAGGGGCTGGAAGGACCATGTTGCAGCCAGAGTCTCTGGTCCGAATTTTGGTTCCCTCAGCCACTGTTCTTCCTGAGGGCTGTTGGGCAGGGAATGCACTGGGAGAGGATGCTGTGGGCCCCCACGCCCAGTCCTTTCACCGGGGCTGCTGGCCCTGCCTCCATTCTGTCTTGTGCTGTGTCAGGCAGGCGTATGGCAATGCTAGGAGAGAGCAGGGCCTGTGCTCCAGAGCCATCCCTGTCCAGTGTGGGAAGAGATTATAGTTATTCTCACCCTCAGCCAGGGCTTCCAACACACACTCTACGATCTTGGTGCGCCCAGCACCAGCACGATTGAGCTGCTCCTGAGCGTGAAGCAGGTGCCTTTCAATTGAACATACACAGAAGCACCAGAACGTTACTGATCTTTAAATAAACGCCAGTTGACTGTTTAAAGAGTGGTATTGGAATGTGACTAAATATGAGTTTACTGTTTCCATGTCAACTCTCTGGCATAATTAAGTAATGAAGGGGCGCTCAGTCCTTCGACAGGGAAAACAAAAGTTCATGTAGATACAAAGCGATTATGAATTTTTTTGCAGCCTCCTTAACTGATTTCAGCATTTGGATGACACCAGTGCTGAACGTGCTGATGGCAAGCATTACCGAATGCCCTTTAGTAACAACAAAGTTTACACCAGCCAAACAGGGCTCGGGTAGAGGCTGATCATGAAGGTGGGTTTTTAATCCTAAAACAGTAAGAAAAACCGGGAAGTGAGTTAGTGCGGCAGAGCCCATTTGTGAGAGTCCGCTTCCTTTTAGAAACTGGGAGTTTATAAATGAGAAGCCACCAGATAGTTAATCTGAGGATTCAGTAGCACAGTGCTATTCACTAACCCACTCTGGACCCTGCTCATCTCTCAGGCATCAAGCCAAGCGCCTACAAATTGAGACAACTGAAATTTGTGGACATGTTTGACAACTTCGCTCTACGTGACTTTGATGAGCAAGTAATAGAGGCCCCATCTCCTGCCTATGGAGCCATTGCATGAGCCAGGTTACACTCTTTTTTCTCTTATGCATCAACCTTTAAGACCCACTGATTCCCAGTTTCCATATTAAAAAGGCAACATGTGGGAACAGTTTGCAATAGTTATTTCCTGTTCCAGTTACAGAGGAGCAGTGCAGTATCTCAGGCAGTACAAAACCTGCTGGCAAATTTTGCCTTAACCGTAGCATCCATGTTATTAACATGTTAAAAAGGACTTTCTTTGAAGAGCAGGACCACTGGGAAAAAGCTAGTGAGAAAGGGCTGGAAGCTGCAAGACGCTGAACGCGCAGCCAAGCCCATAAACACGTGCTTTATTTTAAAACAGGACTAATGTCCTTGATGCCAACAGGATCTAGACACTTGCTTAAAGTTAAGCATGTGTTTATGTGCGTTACCGGACAGGGCCATGAATAAGAATAATTATGTATCATGGGGGATTCAGCCTCAGACGTATTCCAGCCATGTGAGTTGCAACGGAGCCGGCTCTTACACCAGTCTGATTGTCCAGAGATACAGCGAGGAGGCCAGTGCCCGAGACACAGATGGAGTGGAGACAGGAAGGCCAATGAACCAGAGCTTCAGCTAGTGTAAGTCAATATGGCGCCGGTGACTTGAATAGCGCTACACTGAGTTATACCTGCGGAGGATCTGACCCAATGCCTGTCATGTAGGCTGGGCCACTCGCTGTGGTTATATAAAACGGAACAGACTCTCACCCAGTTTCTGCCATCTGAGCATCTGGCCCTGTGTGTGTACCGGCATCGCTGATTTGGCTACACCACCTTCCCTTCCTTGCACAGCAAGAGCTGCAAAAAAGGTTCCTGCACGCTGCTTGAGAGCTTCTGCTGTGCAGCATCTGGAACTAATCAACAGGACCTAAAACACTTTGCTTAATTGGTAGGTCTTCGCTTGCCATTTTTAACATCGTTAAAATCATTTGCAAACCTTGTCATTGCCTGATTGCTCTTGGCACTACATTCAACCGTGGCCAAATGTTCCAGTGCATCATATGGACCCTGCGGGAGCTCACCAGAGTGCATGTCACCCATGACCCGAGAGCTGCAAGGAGAATGCGTTCAGACAGTTGCTGAGCTGCCTTCAAGTTGGAAGGATAAAGCATCAAGAAAAGTTCATCTGTCTTATGGGAGTGGTGAGCACTGTCTGAGTAGCGTGTACGCTCTGGTTTTGGTGATTGTTACTAAATAGAGGTTAAGTAGGATATAATTGGGTGAGGCTATTTCACTGGTAAAAGACCCTACAAACCCGCAGAGTGTAAGGTTACGCCTTTAGCCCACAGAAGAGTGTGGGTGGGCACCTACATTGACAAGGTTATGCCTGAGCCCTAGGAACAGGGTAAGGGTGGGAGGTGCCCCTAGAGTGTGTGAGTAACAGAGAATTTTGTGATGGTAACAAAGTTACATCTTTGTTTTACTCAACAGCCTTTTGTTTCCAATGGGGATTGTATTAATTTTTTGTCCACTGGGAGATGGAGAACTAAGATCTTTATGCATCGAATCCATTATTGTAAATTCATAGATTCCAAGGCCAGAAGGAGCCATTGTGATCTTCTAGTCTGGCCTCCTGTATCGCACAGGCCAAAGAAATAATTCCTAGAGCAGATTGTTTAGAAAAACATTCAATCTAGATTTACAAATGGTCAGGGATGGAGAATCCACTGTGACCCTTGATAAGTTATTCCAATGGTTAATTATTCCCACTGTTAAAAATTTACACTTTTTTTTTCATTCTGAATTTGTCTAGCTTCAACTTCCAGCCATTAGATCATGTTCTCTCTTTCTCTGCTAGATTGGAGAGCTCCTCGTGATGCTAGCAGAGCAGGTGCCAGCTCATGCCAAGGCCCCGGGCCTTACTGAACCCTGGCAAATGTAAGGCTGGAAACCAGTCTGGCTGACCTGTGGGCTGGTATAGTTAAAATAGAAATTAGGGTTACAGGAATGTGTTTAGTGTTTAGACTTTATGGAAGGCTTGCTGGATGCTGCATGTATTAATCCTGCATATAAGATTTGTAACCCACACTATAAGGGCATCTTAGGTGTTTGCTCTATCACTGCAAAATGTTTGTTCTGAAACTCAAACTCACCAAACCAGAAAAATTTCACCCTGTGCAAAATGCTGGCTCCTGACAGAAGGAGTTATCCCCTGCCCATCAGGAAGGCCTGTTGAATCCACAGCGGAACAAAGACTTTGTTGACTGCTTCCCTCACCCACCAAGGAAGACGTTATGTTCAGAAGCACTCGTCACATCAGTTTGGCCCCTAGGGAAATGGGGACAGAAATCTCACAGCAGAAGGGATTAGGATTCTGAGGAGCAAAGATTCCTAACCAAACAAGAGATCCCCAGGACTAACCTAATGGCCATATCAAGCTGGCATATTTCAGTAACTCCAGTATCACCATCTGAAACTTAAGGCTGCAACTCAGTGTGTGTGTGTGTGTGTGTGTGTGTGTGTGTGTGTGTTTAGCTGTTTTTACCTTGTAAATAACTCATTTCTTTTTCCTAGTTAATAAATCTTTAGTTAGTTTATTACAGGACTGGCTACAAGTGTTGTCTTTGGTGGGAGATCTATGGTGCAAATTGACCTGGGATAAGTGATGTGTCCTTCGATCTGGGAGTAACCTGAATATTTTGTGATCTCTGGTGTAAAGTGGCCATCTGTCACAGAGCTAAGCTTTCTTGGGTGTCTGCCTATATTGGAATGCCCAAGGTGCCCGTCTGGCTCCATCTTAAGGCTGTACGGTGCCTTAGGAGTCTACACGTATTACTTGGTTGGTGAAATCTAATTGTAGACCCCACAACCCGTTTGGGGTTTGTGCCCTGCTTCTAATAGTCTGCCCTTAGGTTGGGGTTCTCGCTCGTGAACCAGTGCGATGCACATTATTAAAGGCTTGTCTTCATCAGCCTAGTTATAAACAAGCTCACAGTGGCAATGGCAGCTTTCCAGGCAAAGGGCAATGCCATCACTCAGGGTGCGTCTGACAGACCCAAGGGGGCCGTCCACACTAGGACGACCCATGTTAGCTCACATTTAGAGCAACTTGGCTTTGACTGTGAGCTCTGTGCGGCCGGGCTTGGGCATTGTATGTTTGTGCGGCATCGCACAATGGGGCCCTGATTGGGCCCACTCAGAGCTGTCACACTGCGACTATTTAACCATCAGAATAATAATTCAACATGAGTTGCTGTTAAATGCAGATGTTACCTAGTAAAAATACACTCAGCGATTCTATGTACCGAGTGCAGCCTTCCCTGTTCATGCCGTCTCTAGCCAATTTATTGTGGAGTTGTATTACAATCGCACTTTCAGGACCCCATTGTGCATGGTGCTGTATGTACACATAGTAAGCGACCAACCCTCCCCCCACAGAGCTTAGACGCTAAAAAGACAAAGACTGAGTGGAGAAACAGAAAGGCGAGGGGATGCGAGTCTGACTGCATTGGGGGAACAGACCCCCCCGTGCCAAAGCAGTTGACTACAGCCCCTGGAAGGTTTTCAGAGTCGAGCTGTAGAGGGAGTAGTGAGGGATGGGTTTTGCCAGCCTTGCTCACGTAAGGCCCTGCTCCTAGAGGCAGAATGGGGCCCCAAAAGGTATAAAATGCCCCACTCCCCTAAATGTCTCCAACGTGTCGGTGTCTCTGGCAGGCAGCGCCTCCTGCTGGCTCAGCAGGCAGGAATGGTGTCAGTTTGTGGTGCTCACCGATAATTTACAGCCCCCTTGTTTACAGTAAGTGCCCCAACACCCCAGCGGGCTTTGTGGGCGCCACTTTATGTGACATGCACAGGTGATTAGCTGGGGCTTTCCCATTAGCACTCACAGGCCTGTCAGCCTAATACCCTGCACACCACACTGGAAACTGAGCTCTAGACTCAGCGGAATTAGCCACATGGATTCCTGCTCAGTCTGGAAGCAGTAAAAGTCCTAGGAAGAGACGACTTGAAAGTGCTCTTACGTGAACTCTGACCCCTTAGCAAAATCTCTTTGAACATGTCAAGTCAGTGTACGGTGCAATAGTCAAAAGCCAGCTGGCTCTGGCCCTCTAGCTGGTTCCCACTCTATCCCACCATATGGAAGCGAAAAAGCTTTGAGCTGATGGGTCAAAGATGTAGCCTTGGTCTTTCCTGTTGTTTCCCCAATTTTTTATGTGGTGTCAGGGCTCTTTGAGAACCACGTGGGGGCCTTTGGAAGGAGGGGAGCTCAGATTGCAAAACTCGGCCCTGGATTTTAAACACCCCAGACTTCAGGCTTGTCTGGCACTGGGTGTCAAGGTAGCATGCCGCTCTCGCTCGCTCTCACTTTCAACCAAGGAGAGCTGAACGGGGATGTGAAGGAGCAGAGCTGGCCCCTCTCCTGCAGGGGGTTGAAAGAGCCCAATGGGCATTGCTCAAGCTGTAAGCTTCACCAGCACAGGTAACCAGCATGCCATGTCGAGGGCTATTTAATGCTAAATTCTTACTCCAAGCCAGCAGACTGCATCTTACCAGGTAGTGCTAATTCTCCATGGTGTGGCACCCAGATTCAAACTCCCCTTGGCGGCGTGTGACTCCACCAGGCTGGCACCAAAGCAAGGCGTTGCTATTTTTTAAAATCCTGCCTGTTGGTGTTGGGGGCTTGGTTTGTTTCAGCAGCAGGACAGAGGAATGTAGGTTCCATAAGCCCGAGCTTTGACCTGAAACTCTGCCACCCTGCTGCCAAGGGCAGTTCCTGCCCACCACGCCACGAGCGCAGCGCCCCCAGAGCACGCAGGAACGCTTACATGTAGCAGCATCACCTTCGCCCCAGGCACAGCTTGGCAGGTAAATGAGCAAGCACCCCGCTCAGCGCTCATGAGTTCTTACAGGAAAGATTTCTAAATCACCTGGCCAGGGCCTCGCAGACCCTCTCAAACAGAGCTCAGGAAGGTGGGAGATGACGTCCCAAGGCCTGCAAGCCGGGTGAGCCGGGAGCAGAAGGGGCAAGGAGTGCAAAACTGGGCTTGTGCTGCCTTTGCGACAGCACCATGTGTTTCTAAGGCCGGCTTTTGGTGGTAGCTGGGTCACTTCATCACCTGGGTCTGACATTTTTTAGACACCAGCCGGATGGGTTGAACGGGCTGCAGCGTGAGGCTGGCACTTCAGCTCCATTGTTATTTCCCTGCGACATTCTCTCAGCAAGCTCAGCCTGCCAGGATTCATTCACCCCAGCCTTTTACCTTGTGCTGTCATTGACACATGGATAAAATGCTACCCAGTGAGACCCACGCACTCACAGGGAGCGGGGGGAGGGCGGGGCATGCACCGAGACAGGTGCAAGATAGCCAGCGGGCGATGCAAACTCCAACTCAAAAGAGCCCAGACCAACAGGTGGTGGTTAGTGACCGTTTGTGCTGGTTGGTCCATTTGCTGGCAACGGAAATTGATTTCCTTCAGCTCCCCTGAGGTCTCAGGCCTGATGGTTCGTGTCTATGAGCAATGAGCAGCTGACCGCAGTACCCAAATTGACTCCTCGTCAGAAAATCACCAGTCAATAAGCAGATGACTCGAAATCAGTTTCCCTCTTCCACTTTGCCATCGTTCTGTGGCCTCCAGCTGGCCCTGGGACCCACCTGGCTCTGATCACTGGGAGACAGACTCTGTCCCCCCTTCCCTGCAGTGGTGCCAAGGAGCCATGAGCCCTTCCACAGGGGCTGGGATTGGGAGGCCGAGCGCTCATGGCACTACAATGATTCTGGGCTGGAGCAACCCAGCACACAGAGGCATAAAGAGGAGACAAAGCCGATGGTGCCATTTCCTCTGGCTTTTAGTGGGAGGTCCACGACCATGCAGACTCAGACCATTTAATTCCGCTGCATTTCCACATGCCCCTGCCCCCTGCCCTCGGCAGCACAACACAAAGTCTCCCAGTGTGCCTCTGCCCACCTGCTCCCAGGTTGCTGGTTGAAATATACCATCCAGAGCACAACCCTGCAAGGCTGCAGTCCAGCTGTGCGGCCTTCCCACTCACTCAGGGACCACGCCCAGAGTCGTGGCTCAGTGCCTGACTAGAGCAGGGGGAGGGTGCAGGATTTGATTCCCCCAAATTCCTACGGTTATTCCATGAGTCAGCGACACCTGGCACAGGCTTTGTTGCTGTCTATGGCTGAGTGCCACCCCCAGGTATGTACTATGTAGAACGGGCAGTGTCACCATAATTAGCAGCGTGTGTCAAGCAACCGTCTGTGTTGAGCCAAGCTGTCAGTTCAGCCAGGTCACTAGGGCAGGGTCTCTGCGCTAAAGACGTTCTTGTGCTCAGAGCCAGGTGGAAGTAGGGAGGGGGAGGAGCCCCTGCAGCCTTAAACACCTGCTGGGACTGTAGAGCCTGCAGACCACACAGCAGTGACCAGATGCTACTGACAAATCCGACCACGTCTGGGCCCAAGTGGCCACAGGCAAGAGACAGCAGCGAGATGTCATTGGGCCAATCGAGGCATTGGGGTGGGACTCCAGACACCTGGGTTCAATGCCTGACTCTGGCCCAAACTGCCTGTGTGACCTGGGGCATGTCACTTAATCACTGCTAGGGAGGCAGTGATTGGAGGAGGCAGGAATGGAGGAGGGTGGATCGTGCAAGCCTTGTTCAGATGCTTCAGGAGCTGGCACTCATGTCTGCCATAGCCTCATTGCTGGGCTGCTTGGCAATGCCTTCACCCACCCCAGCGTGGCTCTGGAATACCTCCAGCGGCAGGGGCTACTACAGGCCATGGCGGACAAGCCCCTCTGTGCTTCGGCCTGCCCTGGCGCCTTTGTCCACCAGCTACACTAGTGCCCTGGGGCATGGCCGGTGATTGCCCAGGGCGCCGTAGTCTGCGGGCGCTGTGTGGCAGCACAGAGGTGTGCGCTGCCGGTGTAGAACCTGCTCCCAGCTGGCAGGGGAGTGCCACATGGGGCAGCACCCAGATTAATCCCTGCTCCCTCCCAGTGGAGGAACAGGCGAGCGGTGAGGCACAAACACGGCCCCATTCCTCCGCTTGCTCCTTGTGGAGCTGTGAGCACCAAGCACTCCTTGCAGCCAGGGGCGGCTCGAGACATTTCGCAGCCCCAAGCACGGAGTTATGCTGTGGGGGGGCAGCAGGGGTGTGTGTGTCTTCCGCTTGCTGGTCCCACAGCTCTGGTGGACCTCCTGCAGGCGTGCCACCGAAGGTACCCTTCCTGCTGCCTTTGCGGCAACTAGCAGAGCGCCCCCCGTGGCATGCCGCCCCAAGCACGTGCTTGGCGTGCTGGTGCGTGGAGCCGCCCCTGCCTGTAGCCAGGTCACTTTCCCCATCTGTGCTGTGCTGTGGGGCTGCTGCTTTCTGCCCTGTTCTTACACAGCCCAGGCAGGGAATGTGACCTGAGGTCGTTCCTCGTCCTCCCCCCACCCCCACAGCCCCCTAGGGGGTGCATGTAGCAGCAGCTTCCGAGAAGGGGGCAGGGGGCAGGCAGCAATGCCAGCTGCTCCATGCAGCCAGGTCACTGTCCCCATGTGGTTGCAGGAGGGGGTGGCAGGAGTTAGGGCTGTGGGGTGGGCGGATGGACAGTGCATGGTTTGGGGTGGAGGAGGGGGCAGGGGCTTGGGGTCCAGGGCTTGGGGCAAAGGGGGACACAGTGCAGGGGTTAAGGCTGAAGAGGGGGAGCCCAAGAGTCCCTGGGAGGCACCATGCCCACTGTGCCATTGTCCCGAAGGTCAGCCCTGCCTAGGGACTCTGGCTCGTTGTGCCATACATGCCCTGCTGTATGCTGGCACTAGCCCACCTCACAGGGTGCCATAAGGCTAACGGCATCACTGTTTGGCTACTGCTGCCATATAGGCATCGCAGGTGCTAGGGCAGGGGCAGCCTCCCAGCTAGATTGCGTTGGCGGGTCCCTGGGTCCCTCTGTGCCTCCAGGGGCGGCTCTAGACATTTCGCCACCCCAAACACGGTGGCACGCCATGGGGTAGGGGGGCGTTCTGCCAGTCGCCGGTCCAGCAGAGCGTCCCCCACGGTATGTCTCCCCAAGCATACGCTTGACGTGCTGGGGCCTGGAGCTGCCCCTGTGTGCCTCACTTCCCCCAGCTGGCAAATGGGGATAACAGTACGGCCCTAGCGCACCAGAGAGCCAGGAGAAAACGTGCTGCAGCAATGGAGGGGCAGATAAGTACGTATGAGGGATAGAAATCTGGACTGACATGGCCTAAATGGCACGTGTATTTATAATGGGCCATGCCAGAGCCCTGGCTTGACACAAAGCTGAATTTTGGGAGGGGAAGGGGGGGGGGGCGGTCAGAGACCTGTGCTCACCTTTTGCACCCCCTACCATTAATGGCCTGTGCAGTGCTGCTGAGCCTGACGACAATGGACACTTTGTAGGAAGCGGGCTAATGCCAAGCAACGAGCACGTAAAACCCCACCCGGCCTTCCACTGGCTAAGCATGACAGTGCCATCAGCAACCTTAAAAGAGCAGCTTTCGGCTCATTCTGCAGGCCAGGCAGTCGGCCCCGCCCCACCCCACCCATGAAATAGTGTCATGGCTCATTATGACTCATTAGGGCCCCAGCTATAAAACCTTTTAAAGCAATTTATAGAAACCCGCTCTCTCTTGGGGGGGGCGAGGGAGGCGCGGCCTGTGGGCCTTTTATAGCCTTGGTGCAGCATGGCCATATTTTTTTCGTTGCCTGGCTGGATTTGTTTGCATTCAAAGGAGCAGCGCTGCCGTTCTTCCTCGGGGTCGGGGCAGTTGGGGGGAGGGGGGGAAATCTTTGAAGTACATCTGTGCAAGCAAAGCAGCAGATGACCCAGGCACCACACCAGCGTCTTGATCTGGTCTAGCAAGGCCAACCTAAAATGTGATTCTGCACTTGGAGCTGCCTGGGCAGCTTGGACGGTTTCATGAGTCCTATCGGCTGCCCCACACAAGGAGCTGGCGTCCCAGAGCCAGCTGCAGCGTTGGGCCCATAGGACTCATCACACCCACTCAGAGCTCCAGTTACCATGTCCTGGCATTGGCCGGGAGTCAGGAAAGCACTTACACATGCTTAAGCCCCATTGAAGTAAGTCAAGCCTGGGGTAACCAGATGAAATGTAATGGTCAGATAGCCAGGGCAGGTCTGACTAGCTGAGCTAATGGGTCCTGCTGCCCTTACACCCTAAGAACCTATGTAAAGGCAAGTGCTTAAATGCCCTTCTCTGAATATACATGGGGTCCTTAACCAGAGCCTTTGAAAGTTGCCAGTATTAGACCCTGCAGCATGTGCGTAGGATCTTTAGCACGTGGAACCCCCCCCACCTCCAAAACCAAAATGCTCTTGGCCGAGATTGGTGCATTTCATCCAGGCTCTCTGGCCCAGCTGGGGATCTAGGCTCTATCTTGGGGACTGCTTTCACTTGGGCCAGTAACCCACCCGCTTTGCAATGAGGAGGCAGGCACAACAACACGTGTGCCGCTGTCCACCGGTGCCTTCCCGTAATGCCCCATGTGCCCAGTGAGACAGGCATGTTCGTGCACACGTCTCTGGGAAGGACTCAGAGAGCGGCTCAGTTGACTGCAACACACGCACACAGATCCATGGGATACACTCCCCGAAGTCCTAGTGCCACAGGGGAACGCAGGTGTTTTTATAGGGTCAATTCTGGGGGATGGCATGCAGCTGGCTGGAATTTGGGAATCTGGGTTTTAGATTATGGGCTTGATCCCACTGACATTTAACATTGGTGTAAATCAGGCATATCAGCCTTCAAGTCAATGGTGCTGTTCCAGGTGTAAATGAGAGGGAGAGAGACTAAAGGATGTTACTTTAACAAGAGCCATGGTTACCACCTGTAATTAAAGAGCCCAGGGGCCCAGATCCTTCGCTGATATGGCTCCAATTTACACCTGCTCCAGATAACCCCAGAGGTGTGAGCAATGCATAATACAAAAGTGAAAAAAAAATCCAAACAGTTCCTGTATAGACTTTCTTTTTCCAAGCCTTGCTATGCTAGGAGGAACCAAGTTTAATATGTGGAATAATTTGCATCCAAGAATTTTAAAAGAGCTGGCTGAGGGCCCAGGTTAGTGTAGGGTTATCAGCCTGACATTGAGCCTGTGCAAACCAATGGGAGAGTCACTAGAAGACGTAATAAAGCATGTAAGGCGGATAATAGAATTAATGCAAAACAACATGGGCTTTAGTGGTCCCCAAGCTTTTGAGGTATGTGTGTCTCCCTTACGTCACCCACATCTCCCCTTCATCCTCACCCCCGGAGCCAGGGCTGGGAGTGGGGAATGTGGATGGGGTAAATGGGCCAGGGCCATAGCGGGGAAAGGCACCAAGGCTGGGGGGAGGGGCGGGAGCAGAGGTGCAGTCAGCCAGTGGTGGGGGCCACTAGCCAGGCTCGCAGACAGGTGTGGCTCAGGCCCCACCTTGCCCCTAGCCTTGGCCCCAGGCTGGGAACAGAGCCGCTGCCAGGGGCTGGCAGCCAGGAGGGAGTGGGGGCGGGTGGGAACAGAGCCATGCCAAGGCTGGGGATGGGGCCAGGCCATAGGCACTGACTTCTTCTGGCGCCAGTGGGTACTCGAATCCCCTCTGCCCCCAGCCCCGCCCCACCTCCACGCCTGGCGCCACCTGCCTCCTGCCCATTCCAACCCTTTCCCAAATTCCAGACCCCAACGCGCCCTCCCTGCCCCTATTCGCCCCTTCCCCAAATCCCGCCCTCATCCCACATCTCCCCTTCTCCCCTGAGTGTGCCAGCATTCCCACTCCATTCTCCTCCTCCCCCCCCCCACCCAGAGCTTGCTACAGCTGTTTGGCAGCAGCAAGTACTGGGAGGGAGGGAGGAGCAGTGTCGTGGTGTGCTCAGGGGAGGAGGAGGAGGAGGTGAGGTGGTGGGGAGCACACCCACTAATTTTTCCCTGGAGCCTATGGGCCAGGCGCGGGGCTGGGAGCCAAGGCTGGGAGTGGGGGCAGAGCAGAGCTGGGGGCTGAGTGGCGCTCCCTCCCCACCTCCGTCCATGGGGGCTGGCCTGGACCCACCATGCCCCCCCGAATGCTCCTCCGTGTCCCCCCGAGGGGGCACGCCCCACAGTTTGGGAACCTCTGGCTGATGGAAAATAGATCCTGTCAAACTAACTTGATTTTTTTATGAGCTTGAGTACACATGTAGTTGATCAAGGTAATAGGGTTGATATTTATACTTAACTTCTGTGAGGCATTTGACCTGCGAACACATCACATTTTGATTAAGAAACTAGAACGATGCAAAATCGTTGCCATAATAAATGGCTTAAAAACTGGCTGACAGATCTCAAAATGTAAATCATCATCAATTGGGGGGGTGCCTAGTGGGGGTGTCCTGCAGAGATCTGTTCGTTTACCATTTGTTTCAATAAACTGAAGAAAACATCACTGATTAAGTTTGCAGATGACTCAAAGATTGGAGGAGTGGTAAGTAATGATGAGATCAGCTCACTGATACTCTGCCATCTGGTTTACTTGATAAGCAGGGCACAAGCCAACAACATATGTTTTAATGTGGCCAAATGTAAAGTTACAGGAGTGAAGAATGTCAGCCATACTTAGTGGCTGGGTGACGCTCTGCAGTGACTCTGAAAAGAATTTGTGATTCTAGGTGGATAATTAGTTGAACATGAGCTCTCAGTGCGGTGCTGTGGCCAGAAGGCTAATTCAACCTGGGATGTATAAGTAGGGAATATTATTCACGTAGGATTAGGAAGGTTCTTTTACTTCTGTATTTAGCGTTGGTGCGACCGCTGCTGGAATCTTGTGCCCAGTTCTGGTGTCCGCAATTCAAGAAGGATGTTGAAAAAATTGGAGAGGGTTCAGAGAAGAGCCAGAATTGGCTTCCATTCTTTCCCCCTTGTTAATATTAATAGGAAGTATTTGGTCACAATTTACCTTTTTAGTAAAGACTGAAGCAAAATAGACATTAAACACCTCAACCTTCTTGATGTCATGTCTTTAGAGCTCTCCTTCCCCACTGAGGACCTACACTTCCCTTTGACTTTCTCTTGCGCCTAGTGGATTTCCAGAACCTCTTCTTATTGCCTTTTATTTCCCTTGCTCAGTGTAACTTATTTTGTGCCTTAGCCTTTCTGGTTTTGTCCCTACACACTTGGACTATTCTTTTGTATTCCACTTTAGCAATTTGTTCACGCTTCCACTTTTTGTAGGACGCCTTTTTGATTTTCAGGTCATTAAAAGAACTCCTCTGACTATTCTTCCTATCTTCTCTTTGCATTGGCGTAGGCTGCTGCTGCATCTTTAATAGTGCCTCTTTGAGAAACTGCCAGCTCTCCTAAACTCCTTTCTCCCTTAGATTTTCTTCCCATGGGACCTTATCTACCGGGGTCTCCCCATTTATTAAAATCTGCTTTTTTGAAGCCCATTGTCTTATTGAGCTCTTCTCACTCCTCCCTTTGCGTAGAATCTCAAAGTCTATCATTTCATGATCACTTCCACCCACATTGCCTTCAACCTTCAGATTTTCAACCAATTTCTCCCTGGAAGGTTAAGCGGCGAACTTGGTCAAACGAGGAACAAAACTTCGATAACAAAGGGCTCTTCAATCTAACAGACAAAGCTCATACATGATTCAATGGCTGGAAGTTGAAACTAGACAAATTCCGGCCAGAAATACGATGTCCGTTTTTAACAGTGTAAACAGAGTTTTTAACAGAGGGTAATTAACCATTGGAACAATTTGCCAAGGGTTGTGGTGGATTCTCTATCACTAGCAATTTTTAACTCAAGAGGGGATTTTTTTTTTTAAAAGATCTGCTCTAATTTCAACAAGAATTAATTCAGTGAAGTCCTTTGGCCTGTGTTATACAGCAGGTCAGAAAAGATTTTCACAATAGTCCCTTTCGACTTTATAATCTATGAATCTATAATAAACATCCATAGCTTTACTCCAAAGGAGAACGTTGCATTTATACACTTGAAAGCAACCCAAATCCACACACACAATTCATTGATTTTGCTTTTGATTTAAGAATAACAAAGCAACATTCATAATGAATCACTGGATCTAGTTTATTCTAGTTTTATTTTTCTTATACAAGTAGCCACAGGCTAAAATCTAAACAGAGCAAACTACAAAAAAAAATCTATTTTTTTCTTTCTTTTTGTCTTTTATACAAGGACTAACAATCATAGGATCAGTGGGATTTCAAATATCAAGACAGATAAAAGTAAGAAAGGTAGAAAATAAACAGTAGAAAAGTGCTTTGCATTTTGGGTTTTTATTTTTCCTTAACAGTTTATTCCTGAAGAGAACTGGGACAAAAAGAGTTTTATTATAGGTATTATTACTTTATTACAAATGTAAAGATATTACAAGTTTACATAATGCTGCAAAAACCATCAAAATAAACTCCCTCTTCGCTTTGTAAGAAAGAACCGGATCCAAAACCTAGTAAAATCAACACAAGTCTTTCCACTGACTTCAGTGGGCTCTGGATCAGGCCCCAAGTCCCTTCTCCTTATAAAACGTCCAGGGCCAAATCCTGCTCTCACTTACACGGGCATAAATCCAGAGTAATTCCACTGATTTACCCAGTCATGGCGGATTGATACTGCTGTAACTGAGAGGTGGATGTGGTCCTGAAAAAGCAGAGTTTTCCCTTGAAGATGCTACTGCACTTCTCACATAATCACTGCCAGAGTTCAAACACACTGTCTGGAATTCAGTGAGATCATCATTCCAGTTGGTACAAATCCAAGTTTCCTCTTTTTAATTTAATTATCAGGTGTCAAGGTGCTAGATAAGATCTTTAGTCTGCCTTTAATGTATCTTTATTGGGAGGGACACATTTGCAAATACTGTTTGCACAGATGATCCCCACAGGGGTCTGCCCCTCCACCCCCAGGCTTTTATCACTATTTTCTACAGGGTTTTTTAAATTTTCTTTTTTGCTGTTCTTTTCAGAATCCCACTTGCTTTTAATCAACTATGAACGCCTGCTGATGAAGACACATGGCTGCCATTCAAAGACTCCAAACCCCAGGCCTGACCTTCACCTCCACGGATAGCAGCAGATTTCCTCTGGACTTACCCCAGTGAGGATGAGCCTGGAATCTGGCTCAGTGAGTTTCTGTACAAAGCAAACTGCAGTAGCACCTCCCAGCTCTGTTTCTTGAGACATCTGTCTGTACACAAATATCACACGGCCTGTAAGTACTTCAAACTTTGGGTTTCTCTGAGCTTAAATACTCTTGTCTCTAAAGAATTTGAAAAAAATAAACCCAAGCTCTGTCCCAGCCGTTACATTTTTCCATCCAACCATGAAACATTAACACTGAAAATGTTTAAGGTAACCCACAACAACGTAACAGCAGACCATAGAGAATAGAGATGCCAACAACTCTGTACAACTGAGACAATCCAGTGTCAAAGTTCTAGCAGCATTTTCTCTTCTATGGATACTTCCTCCCCCCATCTTCCTTTCTACAGTATATACACAGTAAGGGCAACGCTAATGATGAGAATCACAAAACACTATGCAATGGGACACCTACACATATGGCAGAAAATGTAAAGACCCTAATTTAAGAACGACAGCTGTTCTGAGTCTTTCCCGGATTGGAAATCTTCCTAGCTGTGATCTCTGTGTGACAAGATAGTTGAAGGCAAATCATGGGAGAAGACGTACCTGGTTATAATGGTCTTTCTTTGCAAAGACCTTCTTTGCTTTGACTGACAATGTGTGTGGGGCAGGATGGAGGGGGATGAAAGGAAGGGGACAGGATGGATATAGAGGGTGAAAGGGCAAAGGTCAGCACCAAACGGATGATGGAGTCATATTTAAGGGGCAATGGAAAATAGTGGGGTGAACAATTATTTCAAGGAGGATGTATGCTAAGCACTCATGTATGCTAAGCACTCATTCACATTGAAAACATGAGCATTACAAAGGAACCAGCCACAGGGCTTGTGAGGAGAGAACAACCCAAGTTTGAATACAGGCTAAGAAGTCTGGAATAAAGGATGAAGCTCAGAACAGAATTTGGAAATGTATTTTATAGTATGCTTTGCTTTTTTCTTAAAGATCATCCTACGCTTCCTACACATAAAAAAAGTTCATATTGATTCCCCCCAGTAGGGGCTCTGCAATTCTGTAGAGACTTTTGTCCTCAAATCACTGCACAGTACAATTATCTTAGTAAAGAGAAATGTGCCAGGAAACACATAGTGAGGTTGTTTCAGATTCACAATGCATTGTGTGTTTTGTACCATACGCCAGACCCACCACCCATGGAAGTCAAGGAAGACTTTCCTTTAATTTAAATAGGCTTTGGTTTGGGCCCCACACAGCACGCCATGTATTGTTTCTTTTCTGAATGCTGACTTCAGTGTAAAATCCTTGTTCTCTTTAATCCTGGATGGAAGTTTTAAAAATTCCAGTCTGGTTTTAACCCTTACAAAATTCCAGTATCTTTATGAAACAAGGTAGAAGTAAAAAAAGATACATTTCACAAATAAATACCTGAATCCAACAGTATGAAAATACCCTGTTGCAGCATAAAATTCTTCCCTGTTGAATTAAACATAAATTGCAGATATTTTCCCTGAGGTAGCAGCCATCTCTGGTAAACTTGGGAACAGATCTCCAAAAATAGGTCGTGCTCACTAAGGGTTATCAAAACCAGGTCTTGGATACTTCCTGCCACAGCTTCATCTCTTTGTAGCCAGGAAAGCGATGGTAAACAAAGTCAGTTTATTTGAAGGAATGGAACGCTTTCCTTGGCTAAATATACAGGACAAGATTCTGCTGTCAGTTACAGCAGTGTAAAGCAGGAGTAGCTCCACAGTGAAGCTACTCCAGATTTCTATTGGTGTTACAAAGGGATGGGTATGTACGCCCTGCAGTAAAACACCCATCACCGTGGCTGGCCTGTGTCAGCTGACTCGAGCTCATGGGCCTTGGGCCTTACGGCTATCACGCTGCACTACAGACATTCAGGCACAGGGTTGGAGCTCAGACTCTGGGACCCTCTGGGCTCAAACCCAGCCTAGGCCCACATATATACTCTGCAATTTTATAGCCCTGCAGCACAAGTCCTACGAGCCCGAGTCAGTTGCCATCGGACAGCTGCGGGTGTTTTACTGCAGTGTAGACACACCTGAAGGAGGAAACCAACCAACCAAACCTGTTTCTTAAGGTGCAGCATTCCAATCTCCTTTCATTCAAAACACTGGAAAGATTTATTTTTTTTTGTAATGCATGAGATATCAGGGTAAAGAACAGTATGGAATGGAAGCTTTTTTATGTTAATTCTTCAAACACACCCAGCTTATTGTCAAGTCCCCAAGATCAGCTATAAAAAAGAACACAATGACTTCACTTCCATCCATGCATTAATTAATACATGTGAATGCTGCTATCACCTGCCATATATTTGATGGTGGGGAATACAGTGCCCTAAGTCCTAGTCAAGCAGAGACCTCTTGTAGACAATAACATGAGACTGTTCCTCAAAATGTCCTTTGTGTTGTTAAGGAAGCCCAGCCACGGGAATGCAAACCCGCTTGTCAATCCTCAGGACACATGGGTCTAGGCTGGCTCAAAACTGAACATTTTCAGTTTAGTCAATGAACATATTTTTAAATACGCATGGCTAGATTCTCAGGAAGTGTAAACAGATGCAGTGCTATTGAAATTAAAGGTGCTCTGGCAATTTACACCTCCTGGGAATCTGGCCTCAGGTGCTTAAAACCACCGACACACATACGTAATTTTTGATGCGGAATATTGTGTGCCACACACATAGCACTGACAAAATCTCACCCAGTGCTCAGGAAAGACTCCCATCTTCACATATGTGGTACATAAGGCAGCCACTGTTTGCTGCACACATAACTTGAACAAGTAAATCAGCACCGGCAACAGAGTTAGACAAAAACAAGTGTTCTTTACAACAACAAATCACTGGTATATGGAAACGAGAGGTTTGTGCTGGCTTGTATTTCGTGGAAAGTTATGAAGGCCACTTCAACAAACATCCAGTAAATGTAAACGGATCTGTTTAAGTCAACATCCCCGACCTTAAAAGCTGATCCTTATGAGTGGACACCATATTATATGAAGCTGGAGTAAATAGCTGATAAAGACTTTGCACCCAAATTTGCCCTTAACACCTTGTAAAACTCCATCTAAGTTGATGGGGTTGCACGAGGTGTAAGACAGAAGAGCATCAGGCCCCACCTTTCTAGTTTCATTTCCAAGCTGGATTGTGTTCTTCAGGTTTCTCTCAGAGATGGGTGAACCTGTCTGGATAAATCAAGAACTGGCCTGAATCTCTGCCCAACGCTTGAAACAAACCTAAATTCAGCTTCACTGGAGACTTGAAAAAGTTCAATTAGCGTTTCCCAATTTTTTAATTTATTTTTTGCACAGGTCTGTGCTAGTCTGTTCAGTTTGGGATCAAAAATGGAGGCATCCAAGAGCCGAAAAGATAACTGCTACTTGTGTTATTTCCCATCTGACCAGAAGCTGGACGACTGTGTACTTGAAAACACACATGACAATGCCTGTTGTTGCAAGGTTTCCTGTCCCATTTTGCAGACTCAGGAGGCTTGATAATTCAGGTAGGATAACATCTCCTGGGTGGTTCTCCAGAAGGGACCCTCAAACATTTCGAGGTTTGCCCATCACAAACTTCTATGGATATTTTGCTGTGCTATGGATTTACAAGAGCTTAAAAGAAACCTCAAAGAGAGGAAACTCTAAATATCTAAAAATAATCTTTAAAGGTTCACATCTCTCTTTTCCTGTCTTAAACTAACAGATAATCAACATCAGTTCAAGCCATTACATTTCTGCATCTTAGGGGAAAAAATCTATTCTTGACATACTACTGTATTTCAACTAATCAAATGGCACAGCATTTCCCTTTAATAAAAGGAAGTAGTGACAAATATGTGTTACTATTACAATACCACAATAATGTGATATTAAACTAATAACAGGTTCACAGCCCCAGGTATTTCGAGCTGAAAGCTAGTCTAAATTATGTGTTCACTTTGGCAACAGTACTTTATTCAATCTGCACTTCATTACACACAGAGACAATAAAAACCGGAGTTCAAATGAGGGGGGTCTGGGTTCTCTTTGACACCAGGTCGTAACTCAATGTACGAGGAAATATATCGTCATTTTCTTTTTTCCTTCCTTCTGGTAGTAAATTGTAAACTCAGTAATACTGATGCTGTGCATGTGGCACAGGGGCTCTGCTTCGTGACATGTCAGGTGAGGGCTGCAAGCATTAGAGATGGACCCTAAGCAAAACGCCCAGATCTGGAGATCAAGCTTTGAAGTGTTTGAAATCCAGACCTTGCAGTTTGAGCTTTCTCTAGCAGGTACTTCAAATCTTACACGCTGATTCTTGTTTTGCTTGAAATAAAAGAGACACATTTATCAAGTCCTTCAAATCACTAACATTAACCCTTTCCTTGGCTTTTCGTCATACACACTGACCTTATTCCTTTAATAAGGCTCCAGCATTCCCACCTCTCGGGTCACCCTGCACCTCCATTTCCCATGACTTTGCCTTTCCAAACACTGGCATAAACTGGCTTCTACAAGACAAACTCTTCTCCTGCAACTATACATCCCCAGCTGATCAATAATAACCTAAATTCAGAAACCACAGGGCCTGAGAGCATAGGTGCTCTTGCTTAAAGCTGTTACATTCTCACTTGCAATCTGCTTAAGAAATTTGGAGTGAGAGGGGGAAAAAACCCTCCCCCGGCATACTGTACAAGCGTGAGCAGCAACCTCTCTGAGGTCATATTTAGCCACTGCTTTATTGGCAGGGGGAGAGCATTTGTGGGTTTGTTCACATACAGATCTGGCCCTTTAAAACCCCATCCAATCCTGCAAAACAAAACATAACAAAACCAAAAGGCATCATGCAGGAGAAGAGGAATTTTAAAAGGCCAGGACACTTACAAACACTGACTAACATTCGCCACTGGTGCATGTTGCTCAACTTAATTGAGGTCAATGGCATTGTATCTGCTTACGCCAGTCTGGTCAATCGGACCCTCACGTAAGCTGTTCCCCTCAGATCTAACCCTATTTCAGAACAAAGGAAATGAGAGTTATTAATTTTTGCTCACTGTGCTACATATCATGTGACAATTCTTTCAGTACTCAAATGTCAAAGGGTATAGTTAGTTAAGAGGGGCTGATAAGCATGTTTCTGATACATACTGATCTATTCCACAGGTACTGAAGCTGTAGAACTGTTTTTCACTTTTATTTTTAAAGGCAAGACAATTAATTCTTTACTTAAATGAGTTTCCTTTCCTGATTCCTTTCCACTTTCAAAGAAAAGTGAAAATGTCACCTTTGATTCATCACTGTGTATAAAAATACTTTAAAAATAAACTTCTTAAAAACACATGCCTGTGAAATGGCTGCCCTGGATGTTTATAGTTGTGGAGTGGATTTTCTTCAGCATTGCAATACGGATGTTTCAATACCACCAGGTTGCTTGACCACTTGTACTGAGGTAGGTTCACCAGCAACATGCACCGACTGAACACATTACGTTCTAAGGCTTCGTACATGAGGTCTACAACAGATACCACCACCAATAGCCTAAAGAGAAGCTGCCAGGAGGAATTTCTCCATGCTTGTTGTCACAATGCCATGTTAAGAGCACGGTGATTCTGTCAGTATACATGCTGGTGCCGTATAAGCCGGTATGGCCAATTTTGGAGGGGTTGGGGACACTGACAGTTAGTTCTGCAGCACAAACTGCAGCTGTGGACACTTAGTCCTGGTCTACACTAGGCAGGGGATCGGTCTAAGTTACACAACTTCAGCTACGTGAATAGCGTACTGAAGTCGACGTACTTAGATCTACTTACCTGGTGGAGTACTGGAGTCGACCGGAGAGCACTCGGCAGTCAATTGATCGCATCTAGACTAGACGCATTAAAACGACCCCCATTGGATTGATCGCTGCCCCTCGATCCAGCAGGTAATGTAGACACGCCCTTAAAACTCTCTCTTTTTCCCACCCTTTCAAATTGAATTGGTCTTGACCATACAAAACAGCATGTGGTCAAGCAAACAGAACCTTTAATGGCCTGGAGTGCTGACATCTTCTAGTTCATAATAAAGGGTAATTAATGTACAGTCTGATACTTTAAGGCAATCTAAAAAAAAGACTGAGATAAGTGGGTCCCTACATTGCTAACTCTGGGCCAGATTCTGGCCTCATTTCCATCTTGTGAAACTCTAATGGTGCTCTACTGGCTGAAAAGCTACTCAAAACACAGCCCAGTGTAGTCTTTTGGGCTGCCTGAGAGACAACCATAATTGTCCCCAATAGCTCTCTTGACTCTTCAATGTCTTGGCAAAATAGAATTAATTTCTTAACCTCCTATTAAAAAGCCGCCCCACGTCAAAGTGATACATTCATCACTGCTGGAGGCTCTCTTCATGACCATTCCCTTAATCCTTTTTTAATACTACATCCAGTGTTGACGCATCCAACAACTGCTTTTGAACAGTGCAGGCCTTCCCTTTCCCAGTAAAAGAAAGCAATTTTTAAAAGGCTTCTTGCTTTATGAGAGGCGCATTAGACAAGGGCAGAGATTTTTTGTGTTAAAGCGAAGTGTTTCCAGACTATGGTGCACACACAGATGCTGTTGGGCAGCAACTCTAGTATATATTACCATGTGTACCCAGACACAGGGCTCTTACTCCTGGGATCTCGTCAGCTGAACAGCAGAGAATGTGATGACCATCTAACAGTGAAAGAGTGTAGGTGGGATGGTGAGGTGCAGGCACTGAGATGCATGCACTAGATTGTACTCTCCATTAGCTGAGTATGTCCCCATTAATGATAATGAGCCAAATTCAGCCCCTGCACAAGTGAAGACAACTGAACTGAAGTCAGTGGAGCCAGGTCTGGTTTTGACCCATTGGGATTGAACTAGCATAGTTCAGGGCAGAATCAGACATTTAGGGCTTGTCTACATTCACAAGGGGATCGACCAGCGGCGATCGATGCATCGGCAGTCGATTTAGCAGGTCTAGTGAAGACACACTAAATTGACTGCAGATCACTCTCCCGTCGACTCCTGTACTCCACCGGATCGAGAAGAGTAGGGGGAGTCAATGGGAGAGCGTCTCCCATCGACATCGCATAGCGTGGGCCCCGTGGTAAGTAGATCTAAGCTACATCGATTTGAGTTACACTATTCACGTAACATAAATTGCGTAGCTTAGATCGAATTTCCCCTGTAGTTTAGACAAGGCTTGTTTAGACCTTCAGAATATGGCCTTTCTCGGACGCACTGAAGCTAATGGGAGTTTGAATGACTACACGCTAAGTAAAGGACCTCAGATTTTGTCCTATCTGCTTTAAATATATACACAAGTTGCCTCTCACTTTATTTTTTTCATTTTTTTCTATATTCATAAAAAATTCCCCCTTTCCTTTCAAAACAACCAATGTTCTTCCCAGTGAGGTGTTAATGAAATAGTCTGGTGGTCACTCCACCACACCGGTCAATCTTTCCACTCAGAAAGGTGCCATAATAGGATAGGCAGCTCATCCAGCCAGCTGTACCCTTGAACATTCTGACGTGCTTTTTAATATTTAGCATTCAGAAGTCTCAAGTTTAAGCAGGTTTTTCATTCAAAAGTAAGAAGCAATACACTATGGCTGAAAAGAAATAAAGTTAATAAAGAAAATGCATCTTTTAGAAATATGTATTTAGCCAAAAAAGGGGGAGAAAGGGGTCAGCATATATTTATCTTTCACAAAGCACTTCCCTGAGGCATTTAACACATGACACAGGATGTGTCAGTCATTGTGAGATAATCAGGCACCTCCTTGGATGTGTGAAGAATGAGGCTGGAAGGCCAAGCATCTCCAGTATCCAACAAGTGCCATTATCTCAGCTGGGAGTGTTATTCCACCTAGCCCATGGTAGAACCTGAGGGTTCTGAGTAAAGATGGGAACGTGCAAACAGGTAGGTGCTGTAGTTCTAGTCTATCTGGCTGATGTCCCATAATGTGTCAGACTGGAACTCTAATTAGACACTCTAATTAAGCTGAGCACTCTGATCCTGATTCAGCAAAAGACGCATGCTTAGTTCTTGGTTAAGCATTGACTTTGTTGGACCAAAACCAAGCCCACAATCCTTAGAAAATGGACGGGGTTCACTGGTTTGAAGGAGCAAATTGGGAACAGCTCACCTGTACGCCAGGGTCCAGTCTGGCCCTAATGTGGCAGGTGAAGACTCTCTTTAGGTTACTAGTGGTGGTATACCTGCTACAGCTCTAACAGTCGTTAAAGTAGAACCATCAAATAAAACTCCGACACACAAAACCAAACACAAGCACTATGACTTGGCTAAATGTAAAACTTTTAACACTAACGAAATGTCACCACAATTGCTACTTAACGCAAACACACTGCCCTTTCATTTGTCTTTGAACAGGTTTCACTGGAGCAGAGCAGAACAGTCAGATGAAGGAGGAGCAGGTCTGACGACACAAACGAATGAACTTCTATATAAAACTTGAGGTAGAACATTGCTTTCAAGGTTTGGAAGTGCTTTACATCAGAATGACGACGACACAAAAAAAAGGACAACACCATGGCAGATATGGAGCATGACTTCTGAGGTAGTACCAAGCTTATGCAGACCAAGTGCTACACTACTTGTTTTGAAAACAAAGGAAGACACAGATATTTGCTGCTTCCCCAAAGACATTCATTCCGGTTGAGGTAGGTTCTGAGTCTACTCGGGATGTTTGTCCAAGTCTTTCAGTAGCCCTCATGCAGGCCTCTTTTGACACACATTTTTTTTCTTATTTATAGTCAATCACCAAAAAAGCATCCTGAGAAATAGCAAAAGTGTACAAAATCATCAAATCCATGGAGAGGTGGCCTTCCCCGGCCTGAATTTTTGGAGTCAAGTTAGAAGGATTCATCTTAATCCAGTCATCATGAAACAAAAAACAGATCACAAAGTTCTCCTAAAGCTGCTAACGGGGAACATGGGCTGGGATGCCAAGGGAACAAGGCTCCGCCATATTCCCTCATTGATAGAGACTGGAGAATTTGTAAAGTCTGTCACCTAGTAGCCATAGGAAAAACAATCATGACCAGTCTTGATAATGCAATTGTAGGAAGAAATGCACAAAGAGGCCTGAGACAGGTCAGGAAGATAAACTTCATAGCGCTTCCAAAAAGCTGTATATCGATATAAAATATAAAAGAAATAATAAAGTAAAAACAAAAAAAATCAGACTGTAGAAATCTTAAATTGACCTGAGATTGACAAATCATTGTAAAGACATCACCAGACATGGAAATGGTTCTTGGTGAGTCCTACAAGAGGCTTAGAGACTTGGCAATTATCCTTCACTGGTGAGACTATGTTTCAAGGCTGGGACTTCCTGGCTAAAGTTGTGTAGTGGTCCACCTTGATCATCAGGAGCCAGACTGCTGGCTGGGGGATTGAGCTGTTCTTCTATAATGCTGAATTCATCCAGTGGAAGTGTAGATATCTGAGTCTCATCATGCGAGTCAGGTGGGACGTGATCTGGCTGAGAGGAGAAAAAACACCTTATTACAAAGACAATAATTGTTGCATTTGGCTATCACTATGAAAATGCTGAGCTTCTTAGAAATGATATGGCTCATCCAGGAACAAATATGCACATTTTACACAGATGTTCTTAACATCTACAGTTTAAATTCTACCCCACCTGCCAGGTGTAAGGATTGTTTGTGGCTACCACTATGAAGTTGTACATTCGTAACCAACCCCGTTTGGGCTGACAGTGGGGTTCAAACTTGAGACCGTCAGGGCTAAAAGCAGGAGCCTCTATCACTTGTGATAAAAGAATAATTCCTCTAGCTAGCAGCTATAGTAGACTCTTAACCTCTTATATGAACTAGCCACTAGCAGGGGACAAAGACACACACTCTCCCAGTGTGGAATGGATTAAACATTAGTGCTTAGTGGATCTATATTTTCAATGTATGGAAGGGAATTAAGCATATAAAGCTCTCTACATAACAAGGGGAGAGGAGTGTGTTTGAAAGGGAAGAGTGTCCATAAATCCCATGATTAATGTCAAGACAGGACCCTTACCATTATTCCCTTATCCTGTTGATCCTGGGAAGGCAATGCTAGAAACAACCTTTCCAGCTCGTTCATCTCCAGTTGCTTCCCATTCACGTCCAGGTCATCCCTGTCCCTCCGAGCGGCTCCATTCAGAACCAGGCCTGTGGTGTTCCTCTGACTCCTCGGGATCTGCGGGGTTGACAACTGTTCCTGGACATTTTTACACATCAGCAGTCTGGAAAACCGAGAGGGGAGGAAACTGAAAGTGTAGCACCTCCCAGCACTGCATGCCGCCCCTTTATGTGGGCCTGGACACACCTCGTCGTTCACATCTTACAGTGAATTCTATGCTCATATACAGCCTTCCAAAACAGGAGCTAGGCTCAGAGAGAAGCTGAGAGAAGTCACAATTCTAGTCTTTGTCTCTGCCTCTCCTCCCCCTGACACCCGAAACCCCTTCCACACTTATCGGTGCACCATGTTCTCTTGCTCCTCCTTATAACCCATTTCTCTGACACAGCTTTCAAAGCAGATCTCCCTGTGGATGTGTCCACCCCATGTGCCACCTCAGCTGTTGCCCCAGGTAGGGTAGTTAGTGTAACTGTCTTTTAATGGGTTTAGCAGAGGGGGCAGTGCTGGACTGACATCAAAAGCCTCTTGCCAGATGTGGCCGCACAGCTCTGCTTACGATAAAGTGAGCACCCACAACTCCTATGCGCTTCAGGTCTAATCCAAGACCCTTTGGAGCCAATGGAAAGACTCCTTTTGACTTAACTGGTCTTTGATCAGAGCCTAGGTAAGCGATTACTGTACCAGCAACAGGGATGTTATACAATCCCACGTGGAGGGGCACAAATCACCAATGCAAGAAGTGGACCCTGCAATCACAAGTGGGACTACGGCCTGGCCTGTGGACTCACAAATGGGAGGTGGTCCATGAGACATTCGTGCTACTTAGCTAATGCCGTTGAGTCTGAGAACCCTTTGCCAGCTTGAGAACCACTGACGCAAAGCAAACGGCACAATACAAGTAGATAGTGTATTCATGTCACCCAGTCAGTGTGGGGAGAGAACCATACCTTCCTCTGTACCCAAACATGAGGAACAGGACACAGAATATAATGCACGTGACTCCAATGTGGATCCCAATGATGATCCCCGTGGTAGAGGTCTTATTATTTTGCTCATCTTTCATGCAGTCACACGGGGGATTCAACACTGTGAGGAGAAGCAGCGAAAAGGGAGTTAGTGACTAACTAGGGAGTTACCTAGTGCGCTCGATGCCTGGACACAAGAGCACCGCAGCACGTGCTGGGGTTGGAAGCCCAGCATCAGGTCATGTTCTTGAGTAGCTCAGAGGCTGCCTCTCCTTCCTGGGCCTAGTTGTAGAAGGAAGGAGGAGACAGGGAGGAGGCAGCCGCAGTCACAGCCTCCTGTGATTAGGGGGCTGCTCTGCTCCCCCTGCTATCAGGACCTGGAACAGCTCCCTCCGCATTGCCCCCCAGAGCAGGGGGAGCCCAACTGGGGATGGGGGGGGGGGCTGAGCCAGCTCCAAGGAAGAGACTGGTCCTAGCCCAGCAGCAGCTCCTCCTTTCCCCCTCCCCTGCCCCGAAGGAGGTTCAGGTATGGGAGATGGGAGACAGGGTGGGGAAAATGGGCGTGGAAGGCGCTTCGGGGGAAGAAGCTGTAGAACCAGCAGCCTGGAGGGGAGGACAAGGGTTGGGTGGGAGAGGGGAGGGCTGAGGAGTATTTGGGGAAGGGAAGGCTTGGGTGGGGGTGCTGGAGGGGAGGAGGGGGTGTTTGAGGGAGGGGCAGGGGGTATTTTAGAGAGGGAGAGTTGGGGGCTGTTTGTTGGAAGGTGGGAAAAGTAGAGGAGGGGAGCCTTGGGCGAGGGGAGGGAGCTGTGGGGGAGAGGGAGGTTTGCAAGGGTCAGGGAGGGAGGGAATGTTTGGGGGGCAGGAGGGGCCTCACACTACTATGAGGGGGTCTCTCTCCACAACTTTGCTGGCAAAGCGACTCCCTTGCTCTCCTTAACGCCCCATGACAGCAATGGTCACCAGTGAGGGGCCCTGCCGGCTGTTCTCAGAGCTGGACTCCAGGCTGTGGCCAGCAGGACCCCGCCGGCACGGGCTCTGTGCTCTGGAACCCGCTCCCCGCAGCCCGTCTGGTGGCTCTTTAGGACTTGGCATAAGATGTGCTCGTTCGCCGTGGCGCTCTCTTCCCTTGGGCCCGTAGCCAGAGGGTATTTATCCAGCACCGGGTGAGGGGTGTGGAGGCAGGGCTGTCTCTCATCTGTGCCAGCTGTTGCTGACAGTCTTTCATTGTAATGTCCCCAGATCAATCAACCGATATCCATGGTAACAAGCACTGGCAAAAGCTTTGGGCACCATTATTTAAAGAATGAAATGGGATCAGGCTGCCAAGCATAATATTTGTTTTATTCAGACTGCAGGTCGATGGCTGCAGCAGGCTGCCAGCTGAACACTCTTACAAACATATGTTATCCTCTCTCTGTGATCTGTATCTAGAACTGCCATTGGAATAGCATCCAAGGGTACCGACTGAGCCTGTGTAACTACAGGCTAAAGCAAGCTGAGGAAAAACAGCAGCTCCACAACAGCTTTCCAGGAGAGTGAAGTACTCTCCCCAAACACACCCCGTGTATCGCAGTTAGCTATTTACAGGCCAGCGTCTCCCCGCTTCCCTTTGTGCTGGAGGGGCTAGCAGCAGGGACTTTCAACTGAACTAATTCCTAAGATTTTGCTGCAGTCGGGCAGTTCTGCTACACGGTAACAAAAGCTTTCAGCCTATTCTCCCGAGACAAGCAATTTCCTTTAAAAGCAGAGCTTGCATCTCTGATCTCTAATGCTGTGTTCAGATGAAAAGTGAAAGGATAACATACAATTATTTTGCCTTCCTGCCTGGGGATCTGTAAACTTTGCATTTTCTCTGTGTCAGAGGTATGATGTGAATTGCACTGGAGGAAAAATGCAGCCAGCCAGAGCAGTTTATAATACCTTATTCAGTGGGATCCCCCAAAACAAAGCCTGAGGATTAGAATGGAGCTGATGGACTTATCTGTACTTCCAACAGAGATGAATGTTTACTACATTACAGGTACAGTATGAATAACAATCTATGTTTTGAAGATATTCCCACTGGAAGTCTGGTGAAAATGACTCCCAAAGCACCAGGGTATTTTCCAACACATACAAGAACAAAAAGGTATGAGCAATTAAAGATTCCCCCAAGAGGAGAATCCTCTTGCCTCCAGGTAACTAAAGCGCTGATGCATTCGGTCTCTTTCTCTCTTCCTACCAAACATAGATGCCCTCCAAAGAACTAGGTGACAATTATTTGAAATCTGATTTTCAAAGGTGCTCTTGCCCACAATTCCAGCTGAAATCAGTGGAGGCCGCAAATAGTCAGCACCTCTAAATACAGGGCCCAGAGAGGAGTCTAGTCTAGGTGAGGAAGAGCCAGCAAACGCTTTCTTAACTCATCACTGTGGCTCACAAAGCAGAAGCAAAACCACCAGCTGTTCTGAGACCAATTCCCTGCAGTGGGAACAGAATCCTAGTAAGTAGTGAGAGATGGCAAAACCACGTTAGACCAGGGAGTCATCTCCTTCCAAAGCCTAGATACCCTCCAATGTGAAACTGGTAATATAGCTGATCATAACCAAAACTCTATTCATGTCCATGCCTGTACACCAGCAAGAGGAGCAAAGGATGGGTCAAATCTGGGCTTCAGTTCGGGCCCAGATTTGTAAAGGGATTTAGGCACGTCTACACTCAGCACTGCAAGGACTAGGCAATTTAGACAGTGATTTTGACTTCCGATGAGAAGTATGCTCCTAAATCGCTTTTGAAAATGGGACTTAGCATCTAAGTCAGTCAGGTCTTGCAGCGCTAAGTAGAGCAATGCCTCAATACCGTTACAAATCGGAGCCTCTGCTCTTTTGTCAGTTTCAGACAGGCTCCTCTTCATTTTCTTGTTCACAGGAATTTCCTTGTTTGTTTGCTTGGTTTGTTGACAGAAAGAGATTGTTATGGACAAAAGTGTCCCAGATTAACAACCAAACAATCACTCCAGAAACAATAAAAAAAGAAGGAGGAGTCCTTGTGGCACCTTAGAGACTAACAAATTTATTTAGCCCATGAAAGCTTATGCCCAAATAAATTTGTTAGTTTCTAAGGTGCCGCAAGGACTCCTCGTTCTTTTTGCTGATACAGACTAACAGGGCTACCACTCTGAATCCAGAAACAATGATTCTTTATCTGCTATTATCACCCACTTGCAATAAGTGTGGGGAGATTTAGAAAAGCAGGATAACAATGGGCTCCTTAAACTACTATAATCAATACAATCTCATCTAATCTGTCTAATGCACCCAGCTCACTGGTGACCACACCTGGTTCTGCGTTCAGTTTGAGCACTAAAAGCCTGACTTGCTCCCCTGAGTACAATGGAGAGACTCTAAACTTGTCTAAATGTAACTAAGGGTAGAATTTGGCTCTGGGTCTATTAAGAGCCAGATTCTGACCTCGGCTACGTGTTCCGGGTTCCCACTGAAGTCAGCTGGAATTGCACATATATAGAACGAACACCCAGGATTTAACCCTGAGACTTTTAAAACACTGCTGGTGATAAAAAGGAATGGCCTTTGGGGCAGGGACCATCTCTTGATTCTGTGTCTGTACAGCACCTAAGCCATGAGTGGGGCTCCTAGGCGATGCGATAATACAAATAAATAACAACACTTGTCCATGCAGAGCTGTTGCTTGTGAAAGAGAGGGAGCTAATTGTGTGCACTCTCTAACCTGTGCACCAAACAGTACGCCACACTCTTCATCTGTGGTCTGTACAACCTGAATTTGGAAGACAAACATTGCTATTTAGTTACAGGAGTACCGGAAACTTGGCACATTTTGCTTTGTTTTCTGTAACTAGAGATCAGACTGAACTGAGACAGATGCAGAATGTTTCCTTCCTAGCAACACTAACGATTGGTAATGGTGGTTTGCAGTGGGCTACAGAGTTGGCGGTTCATGCCCGTATTATTTCCAGTTGCTTCCTTGAGAAAGAAAGAAGGGGTGATGAACATGCATAAAGATTAAGCAACTGGAATTAACCACGTTAGCCACCAGAGGGCACTGCTACTCCATGCAACCTAGCTTCAAATTTATTTGCTGTGCAGAAAATAAAATGCTTCTTAAAGGTGACGGTTCAGAAGTAGCAGCATACAGCATTGGATGCACTATTAAATTAACTGTGGGTTAGTAAGACCCTCACTGTCTCTGGCTATATCGCTCCTATGCTGTAAGGTTTCACATCGCAAACACAAGTTGGACTGATTCTGCCTCTTACCTGTTCTTTCAACAGTTTCTCGAAGGGATACAAAGCGGACAGTAGAATTTCCATCCCCATGCTGGTTATATGCCAGGAGTTTTACTTCATATACCACTGACGGGTCTATTTTAGAAAAAACACGAGGAGGGCATTTCAGGTTAAAGAGCTACAGTACACTAATCTTGCTGAGCCTGCTGTTGTCATGAAAACAGAAACATATTACACGCATTGCAAAAGCCAGTAACTGTCAGTATAACGACCCAAACCTGCTCTCACTTAAATCAGTGGGGCAGGCTGAGGGCCTAAGGGAGGAGTGGAAAACAACCTTGCTAGGCACTCATGATATATATTTCCTAGCTGTCGTATATTACCCTAAACATTCTGTTATAATGCCAACATAAAGGGGAATTTTCTTGCTCAGCGAAGGCACGTAATGTGAATAATGCTCTCCTCTGTACTTACCCAAGTGAGTAATGTTATAAGATGTAATGTTGCCGGGCAGAAGCATAGGGCCAGTAAAGTGGGATAGGTGAACTTTACGGTAGTAGAGTTTGAATCCTTCATGCTGGCCCAGTTTGACGGAGGGCTCCCACACCGCTTGGATGGTGGTGCTGTTAAGAACTTTAATAAAGAGGGATGGCATTGCTGGGACTGAAACAGAGAGTGAGAGAGAGAGAGGTTTTTCACGACTTGGGTTATGCTTGTTCCCATCGTAGCCTAAACATAATCGGCAGTGCACAGAAAAATAACGAAATCCCTGCTAGCATATCAAGGTAGCTGCTGAGTCCGGGGGGGTGATAGAAAGATTCACTTGATTGTGATTAGCTTAGGCTGGATTCTGCCTTTATAGTCCTGAATTCCTTCAAGAAGTTGTGTGAGTTTCAAACCGTTTCCTGTTCTCAGCATGGCAGTTCAACAAGCTAGGAGGCTACTTTGTAGATTCTGTTGCAATTTGATTCTCGGCCCCATCGGGTCAGGTCAGGAATGCAGGAGCATTGGAAGTGAATTTCCAGATTCCACTCTCCTCCCCCCAGGGCAATGGTAGCCTTTTAGAGTGATTAATCCCTGAGGGAGGGAGAAACCAGAAGGATGGAGTTAGAGACATCAGTCTTAAAGCAATAAGTGAAATATGCTGCAACTGGCTGAGCTCTCAGGCTTCCTGCACTGACTTGTAGTCACTGTTCCAGCAGCGGGTTGCTAGTCTGGGCTCGGCTCTGCAGTATTTCAGGGGCCATTACACAGACAGGTTAATAAGGAAGGGAAAGAATCAGGGATCAGAGTGAAAAACAAAGTCATTTCAATCAAGGCAGTATGTTCCTCTACATTATGTTGCTGCTACCTTGCAACCAGTTTCATCATAATCTTTTTGTAAAGGGATGTACTTACCGGATCTCAAGGATGCATGAGGTTGGGGGGCAGGGGAGATGCGGGACTCCCAATTCTTACTTGGTTACCCCCACTTACCCATAATGCTGATGCCTACAACCCCAGGGCCTGATCCAAAGCCCAACGAAGTCAATAGGAATCTTTCCATTGATATCAATGGATTTGGGGCTCAGGACCCTTGAGACAAGGGGAAGGAGCTGGTAGCATCAGGAGTGCTTTACCCCCACAAGGGGATATAGCTTGTTGGGTTGTCCTCCAATGAATGCCCGGGGCACTGCTGCATGGCTGGCACTGACAGGGGGTACCAAGGGCTGCTGATGAGCTTGGTCCATCCAGCGCCCCTGGGGGTATTGCAGCTCTTCCTGCTCTCCACAGGCCACATATCGATTTATGCCACAGAAGTAAAGAAAGATTTATAGTCAGAGCATTGGGCAGGCTTAGAGCAAGCTGTATGCCCCCCAGGTCCCATTCTCAACGTTCTTCCGGTGGCTGGAGTGGTGAGATGTGCAGAGATTTTTCCACATTTGTTTCTTCCTTGCACCTATCAGAGTTCGTATTTTAACACAAAGATAATCAGAGCAAGACCATGTATCAGACATGAGCCAACCCCACCTCGCTTGATGGCCTGAGAAGCTCCCCAGTGATTTGTGGGTCTGCAAACCCAGTTCAGGTTTCCCTGTAATTTAAACATGGGAGTTTTTCATGGCTGATTCAGTTTAAAAACCAAGGTGGTTTCCTAAGTGTTGGAAACCCCAGGTTGCGTTTTAGGGATAGAGAAAGTAGACTCACATGGGTGCCTGCCCAAGACATAGTACGAGAGAGAGTTTGGACGGTTTGCTTTCCCCTTCCTCTCGGTGCTCCTTCCCCCACCCCCCAAACTCTCGTGTACAACTTTCTTTAGACTCTCAGGTGGTATTCTGTCATTCACACTTTTGCTGACTACCACAAAACTCAATGGAGCAAATGCTCTGATCAGTGTCTGTCCCTTTTGCACCATTCACTAAGTGCAAAGTGACCACAGCTGGCCCACAGAGAATTTCCTTGTCAAAGGGGTGTGCTCCCTGCTGGTGCCAATGCGCCAGTTGTGGGTCCCTAACACCTGGTGTAGGGGACATGCCAAGAGAGGGAGGAGGTGTTTGAGGTCAGGCAGGAGGAGTGGCAGAGATCTGCTACACCATGGATGGTTTTAGGGTCCCTGAGGGACTCTAAACCAGTTGTGCAGCTTGAAGTCGCTTGTCCAGGGCTTGCTCCAAGAACCAGAGAGCCGGATCTACCTCCTTATTGCCCCTGCTCTTGGTGCAGGAAAGAATCTAGCCCTATAACAATTTGGGAATAAATCTGATCTTGGTTAATCCTGGTCAACAGGAACACTGGAATTGGAAAACTGCAACAGGACAATAGTTCATCTATAGCAGTGTCCTGTGTGCAACAGTAGCCAGTATCAGAGACCTCTGAAAAAGCTGTTAATCTTCCATGAAGTACCTAACAGGGATGAAATTAGTATCTGAGTCCAATTGCTTAGCAATCCGTGCTCAAAAGAATAAGGATTGGTGGTCCTGTAGTTGTATCCTAGCTGCTGTAATTACAGTCATTCTTCTTTTTCTTAGAAATGTCTAACCATTTATGGCAGTGCTGGTCTAGCCATGTGGGTCCCAGAATATGAGAAACACAAGATAGGGGAGGTAATATTTTTTATTGGCCCAACTTCTGTTGGTGGAAGGTACAGGGTTCTGAGCTGCACAGAGCTCCTCCGCAGAGTTGGAGAAGGAAGCTAAATTGGGACAGACTGCAAAACAGAAGGGGGTAAAGCATGTTGGAGGTGGTTTCTTCCACCTATTCCACCTCAAGGAATTCTTTCAGAACAAAGATGACACCACCAAGAAGCACCACATCCCCACTGACAATCCTAAGAAAAAAGAATCATTGGACTGGACATGCTGCCAGAGGACAAACTCACACACTGGATCATTACATTGATTACTTCCGAAAAAAAATTCTCTGTGAAATCCTCAACAAACATTACATCCACCACAAGCTCTCTACCAGACAGGAAAGCAGATAGGCTCTGAAATCCATTGACCAAACAGTGATCAAACATGAAGGCAAAGGGGATACCACCATAGCCCTTTTGTCAAGGAGGCTAACAGACAACTCTCTGACACTACCTACTGTAAGAGCTCATTGGAGGCCTCCTAACACAATTCACCCAGGAATTTAAAGATACTGACAAATCCTTCCCAAAACAACTTGAAGAAAAACCCTAAAACCTCATCCCCCATGAACCCACTCAAAGGACTTTCTACATGCTTCCCAAGATACATGAACAAGGGCACCCAAGCAGGCCCATCATATACCGCCAGGGCACGTTTATTGAAGGAATATCAGGATTAGCATTGTAAAATGTTAACCAGTTAATCATAAGTATTAGTCATACCAGTTAACTCACCTTGACTGTTAACCCCTGGGCCGCCTGGCCCCAGCCGCCCTGCGCCACCCACTGGCCCCATGTCGCCCTGCCAGAGCAGCCCCAGCTATGCTGGCCAGAGCAGCCCAGTTGGAGTGGCCCCTAGCCCTTTAATCGGTTAACCATTTAAATGAAATATTTTTAATTGTTTAAACAGTTAACTTTTAAAATGATATTTACATCCCTAATCAGGACTCCTAGAAAACATCCTTAAACCACTCACCACACAAAATGGCAGCTTCGTCCAAGACACTGCAGCCTTCCCCAAGAAACTCTGCAACTTTAACAACCTCCCTCAAACACCATCCTTGCCACCACTAATGTCACCTCCCTATGCACCACCATCCCTCAACGCAACAGCTTCGCTGCCTGCCTCAAACACATACAAGACAATGCACAACCCTCAGAAATCCAAACTCATCTTCACCCATAACAACTTCACTTGTAACAGCAAACACGTTGTCCAAACCAGGGGGACAGCCACGAATACTGGGATGGTTCCTCAATACGCCAACCTCTTCATGGGCCACCTTGAGGAAGAATTTCTGGCAAAATGCACTACAAGACCAATGATATACCTGAGATAAGCCATGATATTTTCCTCCTCAGACAGAAGATCTAAACTCCCTCGTAGATTTCCACCACAACTTCAACAGCCATCACCTATCCATCAAACTTTCTCTAGAATAGTGGTTTTCAACCTTTTTTCATTTGCAGATCCCTAAAAAATTTCACATGGAGGTTGGAACCCTTTGGAAATCTTAATACACAGCCTGTGGATCCCTGGGGTTTGCGCACCACAGGCTGAAAACCACTGCACTAGAACACTTCCACACCAGCATCAACTTCCTGGACACCACGATTAGCTTTGATAGTGGGACCCCACAAAAGACTATATACAAGAAACCCACCTTACCTCCACAAAGTCAGCAACCACTCCAGACACACTACAAAAATCTGTTAGCTACAGCCAGACACTCAGAGAAACTCCAAAGAGAAAGTCCTGAATATACACCTAAACACACATAAACCCGCCTTCACTAAACAAAGACACTCCACCAGAGAAGTAGATTGCATCATCAAATGGGCCACCCAAATATCCCATGAGAACCTGCTTCAATACAGGAAAAAAAAAACCCACTGACAGCACACCCCTGGTTGTTACCTATCACCAGCCACTGGAACCCATATGAGGTATCAAACAGTTACAACACATATTTGAGGGGGACCATATCCTGAGAGAAATCTTTCCTGAACCCACACTTCTGGCCTTCAAATAACCCGCAAAACTTGCCAAGTTCATCATCAGAAGCGAATTTCCCACAGATCAGGACACACCAACTCAAAGTAGCACCAGGCCTTGCTAGAACAACAGGTGCAAAACATACAGACGTATCTCCACTGCTACAAAGATCAATACCCCTCACAACATACACCTTTCAAGGTTCATGGGTCCTACCTATGCGTATCACAACATGTGGCGTATCTCAACCAATGCCCCAACAACAACTATGTGGGTGTAGCTCGAAAGCTTGTACCTTCCACCAGTAGAAGTTGCTCCAATAAAAGACATTACCTCAGCTATCTTGTTTCTACCTTTCATCAATGCTTACTGAGATATTTGTCTTGACAATATCTTTTGGCACAGAGTTCCACAAAGTTATTGTACATGTGAATAAATAATAACAACTGATTTTAAATGTATCAGTTTATAATTGAACTGAGTGACATCTTATCATGGTATTTCAGAAAAGGTAAGTTTGTTTCCAAATGTTGATAAAAAGTAATTGTGACAGTTTGAAGCTTGACAACAGCAAATAAGCTACTTTCCTAGGGGTTTTTACTGTTTTATGACATTATGGTCAAAACAGCATATCTGAAGGATCTGAAATTTCCCAGACATTTTAAATTTTTTTTTCCAAAAAAGCACAGTTGTGATGGAAAAAGAAAAACTAATCTCTTATTTGAGACACTTCTATGCAATCACGTCTTCCAAAAAGGTATTCCATCTCCACTAATTCTCACTGGGATGCAATGTCAGGGCAAGTCAATGAATTTTCCTAATGACTTGCATGTAAGTCAATAGAAAGGAACAATGAGTTGGAGTTTTCCCATTGACCTACATTAGGAGAACGTCTCCATGTACATTCACTAGAAAACGATAAGAAAGCAGGCTTCCACAATCATTTGTATAAAGATATTCCGGCTTAACATCTGTTATCGGAAAACAACCAATTATATCAAAGTTTGCTTCTTACCAGGATAGTATCCAGATGTGTAAGTTATTGAAATGGAAATCTGTTTACACCCTGGCTTCGTATTTGTACACACATCAAGAGAGTCTGTTTATGGATCAGAACTAAACTTGTACTGGAACATGACATTTTATCCAAGATGTAGATATCATTTAAAAAAATCCAATAATGTAATTTTTCCTATAACTCTTCTTCCTCCCTGATCCCTTCAGGACAAAACTGTGGGGTGGCCTGGGCTCCCCTCTTTGAAGCAGGCTGTTTGACTCGCCCTCGGGGGTGGAACTCCAGGCCCTACCCTAAAATGGAAAATAGCCTAGTAAACTGAAACCCTAGAGGAGGTGAAGAGGATGGACCCCATCTGTTGAAGTGTGGCCCTTATTTATTGGTCTCATGTCATCACATGACCAGCATCTGCTCATGGTGACACCTCAAAGAGGTTCATTTCACCATGTGACATTTTAGCAACGGTAGTGTCCCTGTTATAACATGGGACCAGGAGTTAGAGACCAGGATTTATTTAGTTAGATTTAGACTCACACTCACTTACCAAAACGCATCTTACACATCACCTCTGAATTTGAAACACAGAATTGAATAGAGCATAAAGGAGTCTACACTGGGTTTAACTAACATGGGGATGTAAGAAGGTGTATTACATTATGCTTCTCTCCCCATACCCAGTCTACATGACAACAGGGATAAAATGTGAGATGACAATATCATTCTGGAGATAAAAACTGACCTATATAAGAATCATTTGATGCCCGAGGTGCTTGCACAGCATAAATCCAGTGAATGAATCTATGGCCACACCAGGACTGTGCAGCACAATACTAGTCAATTCAGGTAACTGCCCTGGAGTCAATCCCTAAGCTAGGACTGGGCTATACAGGGCATGTGTGACAAGGGAGGATAGCTCAGTGGTTTGACCATTGGCCTACTAAACCCAGGGTTGTGAGTTCAATCCTTGAATGGGCCATTTAGGGAATTGCAGTTAAAAAAAGAACAAAACAAAAAAAACCCAGTCTGAGGATTTGTCCTGCTTTGAGCAGCAGGTTGGACTAAATGACCTCCTAAAGTCCCTTCCAACTCTCCTATTTTATGTTCTCTCCACTAGAGAGAAATAATGCATCACTCCTGTGTGATGAGCTCAGCATTTGGTGGCCCCAGGAATTAAAAATTTGAGTGTATCCTTACGTAAACAGATCTGACATGGCAGCACAGGGTGTTTAGCCTTGTGCCATCTGAACAAAGCTGAAATGACAGGGAGGGAAACTGCCTGGACATCTCTAAATTACCCTACAACACTCAAGGACTATGTGTTGCAGAAATCACCTTAGAGACTAAGAAACCTTGGTCAGATACAGGATGTATTTAAAGAGCTTAACAGCTAAGGACACTAGGGTACAGAATTTCAGCCTCATTGCAGCTTAGGGTTACCAGATAGCAACTGTGAAAAAAACAGGATGGGGTGGGGGGTAATAGGCACCTCCATAAGAAAAAGTCCCCAAAGAGAGACATGTGGTCACCCTAATGCAGCTGCTTTACACCGACTCAGCAGGAACCCCAGCAGGTCTGGCCACTGGAGGATCTACCCTGCACAGAGGGCTCCACTAGTAATGCAGGGTGGCCACCGCTGCTTCTACACCTCTCCCCTCCCCCAGGACCAAGGGACCAGTGCAACCCTGCACACTGGAAATACTTGGCTACTGGAATGGCTCTGAGGGCCACTGACAACAAGTATAGAAATAGCACAGCCCTAAGCTACGGTAAGCTCAGCTCGGCCACAGCCCAGTATCTGGCCTGAAAATATGAACTCTGAAAGCTGAGGAAGTCAGGAGAGGTCTGTCATTTAGACCATTATAGGCATAAAGGCCAGCTGCAAAGTCTGAAACTGGACTTGGATCCAGATTTCTCTAAAGTTTAGGGAACTTAGGATCTGGCATTTAGTGATAAACGTTCTATCCACAGTGCTTGTTAGGCTGCTGCCCACGTCTGTTATAAAAAGGGCCTGATTATCTTCAGTGGCACGAAGTGCACAGAGGTGCATCCATAGAGTCTTTTCATTTGCTCAGGTGTATGCAATTTCGATGTAATTCTCAAGTTCCTGACATTCTGCCATAGCAGCCTTCAGCTGGGCAAAGTCCGTGAGCCTCTGAATATTGTAATATTACAGTACGGAAGTTCTTTCTCACCATCTCTCCAGGTTTTGACACAGCATTTACAGTGCATGCCTCACCGGGGTACACACAAAACCTGACTTTTCTGATCTGTTCATTGAAGCATGTGTCTTTCTAATGAGGCTCTGTATGCCGAAGGGTCAGAGACACAATGATATCAGCTGCCATGTATCAACAGAAGAGCAGTGGGCACACTCGGGGCAATGTTTCCTCCTCTGGACTCCAGTGTTGAGCATGCAACTGATTGCATCACAGAAGCAGGCATCTGCCAAATCTGTGCATACAGGCAGCCATGGTTAGGATCCAGTGGGTGCCCAGCAATCCAACCTCCACACAAACCTGCAGGATCCATGCAAAAATGAGTGTGCACTGGTTGTGCATGCAGAAGTGGGTACGCTCAGTGCTAGGCTGGCTGAAAAGCTGCCCTTTGTTAGATCCTCATTACTTGATTCATAAATGAAAATGTGGCAATGGAGAGAGAAATACCTTTATTATCCATCGGACAAAGAAACATTAACATTGGCCACCCCAATTTGTGAAGAGTTGGTTTTATTTTATGGGTTCAGAGCCTTACATTTAATAAAAACCACAAGAACTTCTCTCCTTCAAAGCTTGAAATATATAGTATTCATTAAAACTTGGAATATATCATTTTCATTTTATGTATGCACTTGTAGAATGCATGTGCTGTTTATAATTTCATTACACAAATAAGTGTATACAGCATGGCAGTATAGAGGTATGTGTGTATATATATACATGTACACACACATTTATATGTGTTTCACAGAAGTATATATGAGGTAAAATATATCTAATATATGTAAGGAGTCTCCCAAGTTTACTAAGGGATGGAATCCTTGTTTTCCTCTTCCGTGCCGTTTGGAGTTTTCCCCAGGTCATTTCAACTTTCTTCTTGGCGTCCTCTTTAGCCGAAGATGACTAAAGGAACAGTCTTCATCCTAGAGAAATGTCAAAAAGTCCTGGAGAAAACCCTAAAAAGCATTAAAAGACAAGAATAGGAGTGCATGCTGTGTACACACTGTTATGATCCACATATAGTTTGAGATTTTAAAAATCACATTGTTTGCATCCCCATCTGTAATATGCCACCTCTTTATCTTGTTACCAGAAGTCTGAGTAGCAATCCCAACTACTGGAACAGATTCTGATCTCATCTACACTCCCAAAAATCCAGAGTAAAGACACTGAAATCAATGGAGTTATTCTGAATTTACAATAGCGTGTCTCAGAGTAGGACCTAGCCTCTTCCGCTCTTTCTAGGCTTGTGTTGTAACATCTTTCCAATTCATATTATACTGAGGTACTCACAGTATCTAATCCACCTCTTCCCCCCCTACCTGTCAATCATTCCCTTCTGTGACTGGATTGAGATGATGGTTCCTGACAATACAACTAACAGCTTCTGTGCTGGCTCTTTCAGTTCCGGTGCAATTTAAATTTTTCATTTAAAAAAAAAAAAAAAAGATTCTAGCCTATGAAGAAAACCTTCCAAAGATGGCCCGATGCCCTGCTGTCTTCCTGCACCCGCCTGTAGACAGCCTGAGACAATGGGCCCAATCTTCACCTCATCTATGCTAGTGCAAATTAGGAGTAGCTCCACCAAAATAATGGAGTGACGCAGATGTAAAACTGTCTTACGGGAGCTCAGGCCTGGGCTGGAGAGCTCTAAGAGAAGCATTAAACTGCTGAAATGTGAAATTCTGCCAATGATCTAACAAACATTATACTATAATGAAGCTCAGTCTCTCCCCGATCTTGTTAGAAGACTCCTCTCTCCATTGCATGATTGCTTGGCCACTTCTCAACACATTATTGATTATAGAGCTACTACTACGTCCTCGAGTTTTACATGAGGTTCCTGCCCCAAGGAGCTTAGAATTCAAACAAGAGAGACATGATGAGAAATGAGAACCAGTTGTGTTGTAGACAGAGAGGAAGCATGAACAATGGAGAACAGAGAGGAAGATTTCTCTAACGCCAGATATTTACTAAGGATGCAGATCATTTATTTGGTTTCCCTCCTTGGTATTTTCTTCTTCTTCTTCTTCATTTTTAATATGAGTAGGTGCAAAGAAAGAAGCAGAAAGCACTCAAGTTGAGAGTAGTGACAGAAAATACGAGAGCAGTCAGCTTGGAGGAAAGGTTTGAAGGAGGCAGATATACGTGGCTTGTTGCTATTTGCCAGTATCTGTGTGTTAGATGTGCATTTATGGGCACTGAAATCTGAAATAAGTCCAACTCAGTGCCCAGCAGCCACATCCTCATCCTCAGTCCAGCCACCAGAACGCCTTTTATGGGATCTTTTCTTGTCTGCAAATTAAGGGCCAAATCCACCTCATCTTACTCTCAGAAAGCTCCAGCTGACATCTTCATGGGGCCTTACCCACAACCTCCCGGTGAAGCAGAGCTCACTTCTGCACTGCAAGTAGTGTCTCTTTGTTTGGGGTTCAGGTAAATTGTCTCAGCACATTTTGCTTCAAGAAGCAGAGAGCCCTATACTCTTATGTAGGGCTCCTTGTTCTTAATGAGCTGAATTTCTTCCTCGTATATTACACCCTGGAAAAATCTCTACTGGGTAATAATTCTGTATTGTGCTGGCGTTCACCTTGTGGCTAAGAACTGCAATGACCACATCTATACAGAAGTTACTGGGATACGTCTGATCCTGACGCACTGGACCCAACAGTTTACAATGGGGTTGTATGCAGTGTAAGCCAGGGCAAAATTCATCCTGTTATTTTGTTTAAGATATAAAGCTTGGCAAGCCGCAGCTGTGCGAAGAACGGGCAACAGACATGCCAAAGCAGAGGATGCTGAGTGCATCTAATACATCTCCTAGGAGCAGCGACACTAAGTGTCACCGTTCCTCTGTCCCTGAGTCAGGATGACAGAGCCATACTGGGGGAAACTTGACAGCAACAGATAAGACATTGCACATGGAATATCGTATGGAGGGGAAACAACATATTTTTCCTGTCACAGTAACTTTAGTCAGTTTTAATAGACAAACGCACTCATTTCTTCTGCAGATACTTACAGTCCTGGACAGCATAGGTCCTCTTCTGTCAATAAGATTTCACCAAAACAGCCACCTAAGCATCCATATGAACATGTTACACTGTACATAAACTTGGCTCCAGTCTTATTCTCAGTGAACATCCAAATCTAGTGCTCTACGTTTTGATGGAACAGGGACGCCACAGATTCTGTTCTTGCAGCTCCTTTCAGCCTGCTAGATAGAATATTTTATCCTTGAACAGAGAACAGCTGGGTGTGGCAGACGGGAGCTCCACAATGCCAATTTTCCACTGGTGTAAAGTCCATTAAAGACCCTATGTCAGTGAGGAAACTTAAAGCAGCAGCCGCTCTAAGTGGTGTTAAAACCAGGTCCGATCCTCAGAGTCGGGGAGACGTAACTGGCTGTTCCAAGAGGGCAATGGGAAAAGGAGTGGAAAGCAGAGCAGGCCCTCAGTCGTACTAGAATTTGGAGACTGCAAAGAAGGCTTCAAGCCATCTCTGTCCCACCCCTCTGTTTCTCCACCAAGTGCAGCATGGCCATGACCATCAGCTGACTTACGTTTCGAAATTCGTTGCCACGGGTTTTTTATTTCAGTGTAGACATACTCTTAAGTCTCTCCTTGTCAAAACTCAAACCAAACCTGGTTTCACTGAACTTAAAATAAGTCACAAAAACGTTTCTACTCTTAGGAGAGTCTTTTAGAACAACATTTTACAGATGAACTAGATGACAAGAGCTCCTTTAAACAGCAGCAATCGGGGAAAAATGTGAATTAAACTCAGTGGAGGGAGAATGGGATATTTAGCAAGGATTACTTGTCCATTACAAATTGCAGCTTAGTGGTTAATCTTTGTTACATGGGCGATGTTGTTTTTAAAGACATTAGGTCTGTACGATGCCTTCAAGCTTCAAAGAGCCTGGAAATTTATTACCCTGATACAAAATACGTAAACGTGCATGTGCTGATTTAAGGGAATAATGTCAAAAAGCCCTGCCCAGCCTGCCCCAACTTTGTCCAAAATTCACCAAGTTTTATGAGGCATGCATGGCTGTTGGCTACTGCTACTGAACTCAGAGCTTTGGGTCAAAGATTTTAAAGTTTACACCCCACATCTCTACGCTGAAAGGAAAAGGATGACTGGTTTACTTCAGAATGCTGAGTGAATAACCTTGAAGGGTATCTACCCTGCCCACACCTTTGCAAGGATTTATTAGCCCTTTTCCTTAAATACTACAGCAAAGGTTCACATCCAATGAAAGTCAAGTTGCGATCTGATTCACCAACTTGAAGTCAATGGCCCTATTTCAATTATACCTGAAATAGGCCCTTTCTCCTCATATCATTGACATTTCAATTTCAAATTCATAACAGGAGTGCTTTCTTGAGGGAAAACACACCCCTCCTATGCATTTGTCTTGCAGCAAAAGAAGAGCCCGTAGGGATAAATCATGATCATCTGCTGTCTGAAATGCTCAGAGATCTGCCCCTTCAGAAAACACTGCAGTGACTGAAAGATACTCCAGCTCACGACCGTGGCCTGTCAAACAGGGTTTGGTGGTTTCTGTCCAGTTTTCTGTGGACAAGTGCCTCCCATCACAACGAGAACTTTCCCACTGGGGACATTAACTGGCAACCTCCACAGAGAGGCCAAGGTACGAACAGGCCCCAGAGGTTGAACTGAAAGATTCGGTCAGTCCAGGTCAGGGCTTTGCGGCTGGGAAGAAGCTTCTTGTTCCATGACCAAAGCAAGGACTTGCTCTGTGGGGCTGTTAATCAGCTGCCTTCAGGAGGACCAGTGTCATCCAAAGAAAGTACACTACAGCCTTCTTCAGGAACAGCTGCAGACACCAGAGCCTGTGCTCATATTACTACAGTATTTTGGCTCCTGGGGAACATGGGAGATCTTTGTTTCATGTGTAGGGGTTTAGGCCCAGAGCCTCATTGGGAGTTCAGTGCCTGAATACTTGGAGGACCTGGGCTTTAGTCTTTGTTAAAACAAGTGGTTTAAGGTTACAGTGCAGCATTGGCCTGATCCTGAGATGGGCTAGGCATTCAACTTCCATTGGCTTCAGTGCTCCTCTCCTGTAGCTGGCTGCCAGCGTAGGGATCACTCTTGCCACAACCCTTTCCTCGGCCTCACCCCGAGCCAGGAACCAGGATAGCAAGTGGCACAGGAGCAGCTTCGATTGCTCTAAATCACCTGTGGATCCCCTCTATGCAGGTGGGCTGGTTTTATTCTACCTCATGCTCCCCCTCAAAGCAGCCACCCCAGTTCACACCAGCTCCAAACTGAGACCCAGAGCATCACCTGGTAAATAGCCTTTACTTCCTTCATTGCTAGGGGGCCTCACCCCGCAAGACCTGCATACGGAATTGAGGTGGTGAGGGGGGATTCTAGGCACGAGTCAGGCCCCACTGAGGTGATCAGAAGAACTCGTTCATTTCCCGGAGAAGGGAGACTGACCCAGGTAAGGAGAAATGGGAACAAAAGGGCCGTGTGAGGAAGCCATGGGCATTACACAGCATAAAATATCACAGAGGTCTCTACAGTGTATTTGGATGGGGACAGAGACAGAGAAAGAATCCAAAAACATACCCCACTTGCTGGAAAAGACTCTCCTTTGGTACATTATCAACAATAAAGAGCCTTTCACCTGCAACAGGTCACACAACCAACAGAGGAACAGCTACATTTAAACTCTAGTAAGTTCCAATTAGACAATGTTAGGCTGTGTAGCATAGGGGGTGAGACAGAGCGTGAGCTGCTTTTGATTTGCCAGTACAATACTGCTGGGATAAGGAAGTCCATTAGCTCCTGCCATAAGAAGACAGCTGAATTCCATATAACATCCTACAACACAACCCAGAGCAGGAAAAAGCGGGAACAGTAAGATGACATGATCTAAAACATTCAAGTACATTGATCAGCCCAATAAACGGCGTTGCTATCCGCATGTTTCCCAGCATCAGATCTCACAAGCTTTAGGGCTCCTTACCTTCCCCCAGCGTGCTCACCAGCATGACTTCAGAGGCTTTGCTGGCACCCCGGGAGGTATAAGCCTTTATATAGAAGCTATAACTGGTCGAGGGCTCTAAATCCGCCACTAGCTGCTGGAAGGTGCTTTTGCTAACAGCCTCCTGGTATTCCATCTCCACGGGGTCTGGAATGTACAAGAAAGGGAAAGCAGAGAGCCATTAGGTTTGCCTAAGAGGGAATGATGGGACAGACAAATGTTGCAGCAACAGTTTACTAAGTTGTAATTTTGCATCAAAACAAGGAACTGCATTTGCCTGGGCCTGATTCTGCTCACAATGGGAGTTGGACTGGGCCCATATAGCTTCACTTTCCCCTTCCTCTTAGAGGAAATACGAGAACTCAGTTCCTTATATTTAGCTATTAGGCTATATGAAAGGCTTGGTATCACTTTTCTGATATTCTGCTTATTCTTATCTTTTATTCACTGCCCTGTACACAAAGATTAATCCTCAGGGAGATGCAGATGACAGGGATGAGATAACCTGATCATCTCTCTATCTAGTCATTTACATGCCTAGGAGAAGGAGCATCAAGTTTTTGTCCCATACCTGCAGCTTTCCTTATGTGCAGCACATAACCGATGATCTCCTTGGTGTTCTGCAGAGGTTCACTCCAGGATACCTGGACAGTGGTTGCGGAGACCGTCTCAGCTTTCACATTCTGCGGAGGTCCAGGCAACCCATCTGCCCACAGCACCGTCAGGCGTGCGCTGGCTTGGGTGGAGCCAGCGCTGTTCTCAGCGATGCACTGGTAGATGGCTTCATCCTCCTGACTGATCCCGTAGATTGTGAGCGTGCTAAAAATAGAGACAGACAAAACAAAACAAGATGTTCTGAGCTGAGCACCTTTCTAGGAATATCTGGCCCCTTGAAAATCCTACCCGCCTGCCACAGTGAGGTCCATCCGGACAGGTCTGAGAAGACGTCACGAATGCCTGAGACTGACTGAGGGACTGTTTAAATAAATCCCATTTGGCATTGCTTGCTGAGCCAAACAGGAGCTATAAACAGGCTACCAACCCTGCATCTGCATGTTGATGATTCCAAGAAAAGGAAAAGCCCAGGGAGGAGGAAGAGGAGGAGACATTACCTTGATTTTGTAACCATATCTGTGTCTTGAATGGAAGAGATTGTCGTCCCCTCTAATTAAAGTTACAAGGGAAGAGGCACGCCCCGAGGGGCTGCTGCCTATGGGCTGTGGAGAAAGAATTGGACACTAACAATGTAGGTCACAGTAACAGGATGGGCGACTGTGTCCTATACCGAGCAGTGACTCTGAGAATGAGTTAGGGGTCACAGAGGAAGCCAATGGAACATGGGCTCCCAGTACAATGCGGTGGCGCTCAGAGGGAGAATGCAATCCTCAGCTGTATAAACAGGTGAATATCGAGGAAGAGGAGCGAGGAGGCATTCTCACATCTGATCCATGTTCATCTTCTTGCTTAGAACCTGCCCTTTCTCAGTGGAATCTCAGTCTGCCCTTCCCCCCAAGCTCAGCTGAGTTGCTTTCAGCACAACTCTTTACATCTGAGATATTTGCCAGTCATTTTCTATTTCAGCCTAGAGATGAAACCAGTGCTTCACGATCACAAATTGTCATGAGGGTGGGAAGCAATCCAAGTTCAGCAGATGAGTATGCAAGACAGCACAGGGATAGCATGAATTTTGAGCCCTACTTTCAGTAAGGTTTTAGTCCCACTAAAGAGCCTGATTCTGCAAGAAGGCAAGAGCCTCCAGACAGGTGCTGAGCTCAGCTGATGCCAACTTCAGCTGTTAACGGTGCTGGATGCCTTGCAGAGATGGGCCCTAATTCTGCTTGGTTCCTGTGTCTTTCCACATGATGTTAACTTGGCTAAGAAGGATCATCATAATAGCTACCGGCAATGAGCTAGCAAAGGCAAAGCACGTGAAATTTAAGCCACGTCTAATCAATCCCCATCAGAAAGCCCTCTGGTGATGCTGTAATTGTATTATAGCACATTATAGCAGTCTTAGGGTAACATTAGGATTAGCCCACTTATCCTGCAGGCCTGTAGCTTCATCCTTTGCCTTTGTGTGCTGAAAAACTGGATCATTTCAAACCGAAATCCAGAGCCTGCGAGCCTGTTCTCAGGTTTTCACAAAACCGCCGTGTGCATTTCTGATGCTCGTGTCTGAAAGCACCGATTTCATACTGCGACAGTTGGAACTGCTCTTCAAACATATTGCAGGGATGGGGGTGGGTGACTGCTTATTGGGTTAGGGGCTGTTTTCAGTCACTATCATTTCAGAAGGGAAAAAAACCCGGTCATGCCCCAAATTTCTAAAATGCTGGTGGCTCTGTTCATTGATGCTTGCGCCCCAGTCCTGCCAGTGTGACAGGATGGTTGTTCATTGGATAGGTGGTAATAAGAAGGATTAGACTCCATTTACACCTCAGGTAGTTGAAGTGAATTGCTGCTTCAAGAACTGCACAGTTTTATGACAAGGGCCATTTATAACTGAGACAATTTCATATCCAATGGGGTGGAACAGCTGCCCAGACTCAGACAAACAGAGCCAGCAACTATCGATTTCAGAAAGGAAAAAAAAAAAAAAAAAAGAGGACACACTTGTTAGTAGCAACCTGCCTATTTTGCTATTTACTGTTCAAAACAGCAGGGGTGGCCAACCTGAGCCTGAGAAGGAGGCAGAATTTACCAAGGTACATTGCCAAAGCCCGCCATCAGCTCCCCCACCCCTCTCCCAGCACCTCCCACCCACTGGCAGCCTCACTGATCAGCGCCGCCCCCTCCGTCCCCGCACCTCCCGATCAGCTGATTCGTGGGGTGCAGGAGGCTCCGGAGTGGGGTAGGGGAGCGAGGGCATGTCAGGCTTAGGGGAGGGGGCGAGAAGGGGCAGAGTGGGGACAGGGCCTGTGGCAGAGCCAGGGGCTGAGCAGTGAGCACCCCCTGGCACATTGGCGCCTGTAGCTCCAGCCCCAGAGTCGGTGCCTATACAAGGAGCCGCATATTAACTTCTGAAGAGCCACAGGTTGCCCACCCCTGAAAATAGCATTTTAACAACTTTCAGCTCTCACAAGGGGGAGAGAGTGGGGCAGACAGTACATGCTCTGGTCTTTCAATCTCTCACGTATTTCCTCAGAAATCAAACTTGGAACAAAAAGAGATTAAAGTCACTGCGATCAAATGGTTACAAGAAATCACAAGTCAATATCTAATACATCAGTCTTCAAAGACCCTCGGTCACTGTATTCTTACAATGTTCTTTTTACTACCTAATAGGAACTGGCAGGCAGCCTTTGAAGCTAGAATAAACTGGAGTTGCTTTTAACAACCTTGATGCAGTAGCTCAAGGAGGTTACAAACAAAATATATTTATAACTGTGTTAATCCAGTTACTATTGTGTTAAAAAGAAGGAAGATGATGCTTTTTTTCAGCCTGCTCTGAAGATGTAAATTCCTGCTAAACTCAGCAGGAGAATATATTGTATGGGAGCAAATACTGGAACGTTTATTTTAAAAAAAGAAGAGAAGGTAATAGTTCAAATCACTGCTGTAAATTGTAGTGCTCTGGACCACAGCTAGAATACTAAAATACTGATATATAAGGTTACCTTCTATTAGCCTTAAATGGAGTTACTTAAACTCATCAAGGGGAGAACATGGCCCTGTGTGTGGAGGAATGTAAGACGAGTTAAAGGGAATATCCATCCACTTAGAAATCCCACTGACCAGCCCCCACTTTATTAATGTTTCACACTAGCCGCTGTAAATACTGATCACCAGAGGCTAGTAAAAGAGCCAAACGTCTCTGAACAGCATCCACAGGTTATCTCCATGGCTGATGTCAGGCACTAACATGGAGCTCTGAGTTCAAGTGCAAAAGGAATTGACTAGGGGGCTGGCGCTCGGTCCTGGTAGGTGAATGACTCCAGCCAACTCCTCTGGCCAGCCAAAAAAGTGCAGAAGGGATCTGGAAGAGTGTCCTGTCCCAGCCTCTCCTCTCTGGGGGGGAAAAAGGTTCCCACAGCATGGGGCCTTGACTGGGAAGAGTGAAAGGAAGAAGAACATGTTTATGAAATCATTTTCACCTGGTGGGAGAAGTACAGTGTATGGCATCTTCACACCATTTCTATCTCACGTTCAAGGGCAAATAATAAACCATTGATGTAGTTTACATAGGTCTCTGTTAGAGATGAACCCTAACCAAACACACAGATCCAGCCCCCCACTCTGGGAAAGCTCAGACATGGTGCTAAACCTAGTGCCTGAGCCCCACCCCTAGCTGATGTCAGGAAGTTACCGGTACATTTACATCAGCCAGGACTGGACAACGTTGGAAATATTTTTACTAACCTTTGAACTGGCATTTTAACCTCCCATGTTCTATTGGATGTTTCTCATCACCTGACAAAATCCTGCTGGGTGTATATTTTCACAGAGGATATTTTTCATTCATTATTGTACGTAAACTCTGCTTACCGCTTTACCACATGATATAGTTATACATTGTGGTCGCCACATACATGTTGCGTTGTATTTATGCTTATTTGCCTGGTTGTTCTTGTGATGATTTCCTGAGTTCTGTTCAGTACATTTGTCAGGTTTTGAATGGGTGGTGCGTTGGCTTACTTCTAACTTAGCAGTAACTTTCATTGGAGCATAATGTCTCAGGGTTTCAGTGACATTTGTATAATATATGTCAAAGTCAGCAAGCAATAAATGATTCCTGAACCAGAAACAAACACACACACACAGACCCTTTGGTATGTGAGAAATGCTCTAAGTCTAACCAAATCCTCATTTACTACCAGATCATGGCATTAAAAAAAACATTTTATTACATTAGGGTGAATGCCAGAGATAAAGAAACACTGGTGATGATTCTGATCTCAGTTACGCTGGAGAAAATCTGGAGTAACTCTGCTGAAGTCTGTGAAATTACATGACTTTAAGTAAGGTCAGAATCAGGCACATTGTTTATGTCAGTGAAAAACCGTAAGTAGAAAATGTAAATTACAAAGAACCCAGCATTGCCTGATTGTATATCATAATGAATGATTCTTTTAATTGTAACAAAAATATTGGTCTTCCTATATTAAAATTCATTATTGCTGTTGATTTAACATTCATATTCTGCCCTGTAAATCATCAGGACTGGCGCACACAAGCAAATGTTTAACAGCCATCTATTTATGTCCTAGGCCTTTGTTCCTTGGAAACATTGTAAATGGAATACGAAATGGGGTAGTTGCAGCTGATATGGTGATTTCAGTGAATCAAACCGTAAGCTCCCTTCATAGTCATAGACTCAACATAGCTGATTAAATGAAAAAGAAAAGAGGGGGAAGAAGGTTCAATGTGTAGCTAAACTGTGTCAACAAGAGATGACTTCCACAAGGATGGATGGTGGGAAGGCGGGATTATGCAATTCAAAAGCTGTATTTGCAGCTTTGCATAAAACAGATGATGTGAGAAAGGAGCAGGAATGCCGATTCTGTCTGCAGCGTCAATATTGGGATTATTCTCCTGAATTCTCTGAGCATCTGTGTACCTCGGAACAGCCTTATCCAGGCTGGCTCTGAAGCAGAGGGGAGCGCGGAACCTCCCGATTGCAGACAAAACGACACAGAAACAATGGGAAGCATTTAGCTTCCACTGACATATAGCTGAGTTTAATATACATTTTAAATGTAGGAAGAGAGACAGTGGAAGACAGTGGGAAGTCAGAGTTGGGAAGGGAGATGTGCCCGAGCTCCGTTCACACCTCACTGTCCTTTCGTTTTATTCTTGGGCTGGCTGCTCTGATCAATGGAGCAGACTCTACAGCCTTCTTTTTCATATGGCCACTTGCAAAGCAGCACTCAAAGTCAATGTCCAAGTCTGACATCCACTCTGTGACTTCCAGTGACATGGAACGAATCAAAGCTGCCCCACCAGAGAAGGCTCGTAGAGGGCAGTGGTTCATTAGATGGTCTGTGGTTTAGATGTCTTCCCTGAGAGCTTCCTGTAGTGGCGAGCCTCTGAAAATGTTAGGAACTGGCCCCTATTTAAACAGACCTGTACCTCATGCCCTGCTCTCTGACATGTATATAGCTTCTGAAAACAAAAAGTCAACTCTCTGTCGCAACATGCTGAGGAAATCACATGACACCAGAGGAGAAGATGCTGATCTAATCCCAGGGTCTGCAATCAGCCAGTTTCTAATTTATGCCTTGGCACCAGATGGCGTGTGAAAGAGCCTCCAACTCATATCTAATTCACCAATCCCCGCAGTATCCAGGTGTCAGATACCTAAACAAGTCGCACCAATGCTGTCAGAAAAAGAGATCAAAACTCTCTACCTCTCCCTAGACTCCTCATCTGCCCTGAGTGGACCCACACTCGGGGGTTGTCTTCCAGAAGAATGTGATTTGGTCTTTCTGCAGTTGCATTACTGGGGGAAAGTGAGTTGAGCGTCATAACCGAGAAATGGTAGGGCTTGATGATCCTGCTGATCTCTGGTGGCGGGAGATTCCACAGCCTCGGATGCACACTCTACTGCGAATGCAATGCCCCCCAGATCAGCCTCAAGCCAAGATCCTAGTTACAACTCTTAATACGAGGGCCTATTCTGCCTAAGGGATCAGAGGACTGCATCCAATTCAAGTCCAGTCTGTGGCTGCCTGTGGTAATGCTAAGCAGGCTCTGTAGATTAGAGCAGGTGGTTTATTGTTCTTAACCGGTGAAATTCTTTATTGCCGAAGTCCAACACTGGTGGTCTTGAATGTGTCACAGAAGACCAGCAATATAATAAAAGCTGAGCAACAGCAGTTCTCAGAGTGGAATCTGAACAGCACAGCAACACAAATCACAGGTTGAATTTGAAATTAAAAACATTTGTTTCTTTTATCTTTAGTGCTGGTGAAAAGTGCTGGACTGATATCTGCCTCTAGCCACGGGACAGGTACAGCTCGGGCTGTGGCAGGCTTGCCCAAGAGTGGTCTGCCAACACTCCTCAGTGTGGGCTAGGAGGGGTTATTTGATTTACCTCAATGTTCATGAACTGTCTAAGTTTTTTACAATGCATCCATCTCTCTAGTACCTAGATGCAGCATACAGGAAAAAGAATCATATAACATCTGAATCACATAATGGGTCCTGTTCACCCTGGCTAGGTTTAGGTACTCTTCCCTGGAGGTGTTTTCCATATTTATTTGGTCTTTGACTGCTGTCACTGCAGGAAGGCTTTCGCATAAGAAGGTGGCCTTTGTACAGCAACAGAACAAGACTTGGGATCATCTCCAGAAGAGAGACCCACAGTCCTCCAAGAACTCTCTGCCTCCACCCCACCACCTCCTACCAAAAATCTCATCCCAGGCACTAACAGCATCAACATTCTTGACAAGTGCAGCTGTCCTAGTCAGTCATGAATGGAAAGATACCCATTGAGGGCCTTAAAGAATAGGACTGGTGCCTTGACTCTGACCCAGATCTCCCTTCCCCCAGCTGAAGACAGCGTACTCTCCAGCCAGCATCGTGCTGCCAGTCCAGATGAAATTATACTATTTCCATTAAAACTGGATCTGCCTCTGACTGCTTCAATATTAGAAAGTGGCTTGCCTCAACATGTCTGCTGGCAGATTATCTTAGTGGAATGCTAGCAGGCAACACAACTGCTGTGAGAGCGCCACTGTATACCTGACCCTTTCTCCTGTATTTTCAGAGAGCATTTCAGAGGGCAAAGTGTGAGGTGATTAGCTGCCATTTTAAACCAAACCATGTTGTCCAGATGCTAGAACTTCCAGTCCAAGAGGTCCTTGGGGATGCTAAGTGATCAGGCTCTGGGAAGGCAAACCCTGTGATATTTCACAGGCACCATATGCCTTACCAATAGGACCCTGATATCACTGTGTTCTGCCATATTAAATAACTAAACTTCCTCGCTGAGTCATAGCTTGTGAGATTTTATACCAGCAGCTAACATTCCTAGAGCAGACTCTCATCTCTGAAGAAAGAAGATTCTGACAACACCAAAGACAGCACACAGCTAAAACCTCTGCCTTAAATACTCTTTAAAACTTTTCTTTCCTGGAGGTTTACAAGTGCGAGTTTGTGAGTGGTAGATGATTAGGACTAAAGATAGCCATTAAAAATGATCAACAGAGGCCACAGATGTTGTGTTACTTTGAACTAGGTCACAGACAGTGGGTCGATACAATTATTAAATTTTCAACAACACCTAAAAACCTTAATGAGGTGTAGAAATTGAGGGCAGAGAAGCAGGCAGAGTGCTTATCCTAGGAAAAAATGCTGTGCTTCTCATAAGATACAATATATAAGGAACTAGTAACCTCAAAATAAGGTTCATTCTCTCTCTCACGCACACACACACTCACGCTGAAAAAAACAATACAACCTGACCTGCGGATATCACAAATGGACTGTCAATATCCTCAGTGGAAGCAGTGACCACAGGTGCTGGAACTAGGGATGCCGGGGGGTACAGCAGCACCCCCTGGGTTGAAGTAGTTCCATCATATACAGGGTTTATATGGTTCAATTTGGTTCAATGTCTCTGATCACCCCCACTATATAAATTGTTCCAGTACCCTGCCTACACACCAGTGGTCCCTAACCTTTCTGTTGCAATAGCATAGTCATATTCCCAGAAGCGTGTGGCGGGCGTCAGACAACCAGCCGCTGAAATGCTGCTAAGAAGCAGCGTCATAGAGAAGTGTCACCGCTGAAATGCTGCCGAGAACCAGTGGCATTTCAGCAGCGACACTTCTTGGCATTGCCGCTTCTCGGCGGCTGGTTGTCTGGCGGCCGCGCTCCTTGGCGACGGGTTGTCTGGCGGAAGTGCTCCCTTGTCAGTAGGCGGGCGCAGATAAATGCCCCGTGTTGGGGACCACTGGCCTACACCATGGTAATCTCTATCATGCCTAAATTCTAAGGGGGGTTACCTAGCAGCAAGTCAGATGATAATTCATCCAAATACAAGGCTCTGCTCCTCGAAGAGGCCATTGGTAAGCTCCAGTTTGCCTCTTAAATATTTATGGGACCAATTCTGCCTGATTTTACACATTGTGAACCCCACAAAAATCTGCTCTCATTTGGAGCAGAATCTGGCCCTGTTTCCCAAAGTTTTTTTTTTTTAATTTTTTTATTAAGACGCTCAAACAAAAGCAAAATGTCGAGCTGCTATGTGACATCCCCCTCCCCTTCACACAGCTGCAGAGTGGCTCTGGCTCGAAATGCCTGAAATATGCAAGTGCCCTTTATTTCTCCCTGTGAACAGAAAATCTGTCACGTTGGGACATCTGCTCTTTGGAAACTTTTCCACTCCTGCCAGACTGATGGCAACATTAACGCATCAGACGATATGAGATGCCAGAACGCTTTCTGCTGGCCACTAAAGATGCTCAGTGAGCTGAGAGCTCAATCAAATTTTTGCACAATGCACTGACAGGCATTGATAAAAGTGGAGAGCAGGGTTGTTGTCAATTCACACCATGCTGATCTGAAGTGGGGGGTGGAGAGGAACAGGAGGCCTCAGCCATTCAAAAGCAGCATATTCACAAGCTGTCTCTTGGTTCACAGGCAATCAAGATGACTGATCTCACTTGGGTCAGAGGTCTAGGCAAGTGACCAGAGCTCAGCTTTCCAAAGGGAAGGAAACCTCTTCACTGATTCAGTGGCACAAAGGAAAAGAGAGGCCTACTTGGAAAGGTATCAGCATGTGCACACACAAAAAGAGGCTCGCTCCTGATCAGGAGAAAATGTGATGCAACTAATGCAGAGATTAGAATGTGACTAGTTGTGGGAGCCTTTTCAGTTTTGTTGATGGCAAGAATGTACCAGTCAGCATTCAGGTGCACGGCAATTGCCCATTCAAAAAGTTTCCTACCACATACTATGGCCAGCATGACTGTGTTTGTGATGGTCTGTCTCAGAGACGACTGTACAGATGAATAACTGTCTCACAGCCACTTGCCAGCATGGTAAGAAAAAAGCTTTTGCCTGGAGTGATGCATGGCGACGTCATTCCCAAAATGTCCCCCATTTGGAAGCTAGACAAATTCAGATTGGAAATAAGGTGCCCATTTTTAAGAGTGAGGGTAATTAATGGAAGAACTGCCCAAGGGACGAGGTGGATTCTCCATCACTTGAAATCGTTACATCAGAGTTGGACGTCTTTCTAAACAATGTGCTCTAGCTCAACCAGACATGATGGACTTGATGCAGGAACCACTAGGTGAAATGCTTTAGCCTGTGTTGTGCAGGAAGTCAAACTAGATGATCAGAATGGTCTCTTCTCGATTTAAACTCTATGGATTCATACTTATTCTTTCTGGCTGACCAGGATCTGGTTTAAATCCTGCAACTGGCGCCTGGCTCAGACCTACCACAGTTTTTCCAAAAGTACTGGAGTAAGACGGAGGACAGAAGTCGTACCCAGATAGCACAGTCCATTAAAAATGGGCAGGTAGGTAGATCCTGAAAGAGAGGCTCCATATCTAGCTGTCCTGTGCTCATCAACAGGGTACCTGAATGTCTTACAGATTTAGGTCCAGATTCTGCTTGACCGTCATATGGTTGTGCACTGGGATGAGGGAGCATGGAACTGCCCTGTTCCCAGGTCGCCCACATAAGAGTTAGGCAGAATTCCTGTCTATTTCAGGGGAAAACAGGGACTGCTCCTGCCTACTCCTTCGGGGTGCACAACACGTCGAGGGGACAGGGCTTCAGCTCCACCAAATCCTAGGCCCAAGGCAGCAGAACTAGTTGGCCACAGAGGAGATAACAAGCTGCATCCCACATACTGCAGAAGCCACAGTCATCTAGTTTCAATCCAGGCCCATGTCATTATTATTATGATTTATTATTTGTATTATCACGGACCAGCACCCTGTTGTGTTAGGCTCTGTACACACACAGAACAAAGAGACAGTCCCTGCCCCTAAGGGCCTGCAGGCTAAGATGAGAATCAATAGACACACTCCAGGTCAGCAGGACAGGCAGTGGTCTCAGCACAGCTGCAGTCTAACCTTCACTTTGAATGTATTTTCTCTCACAAGCATACACGCAACTGCATGTGCATGCAAAGCACACACGGGCATGCAATGCGCACACACTCGTGGTACACAAACTGCGCTTTGGATTCTTTAGGATTTTACTGTTGTGGATACAGATATAAATAATAATAATAATAATAATTACAGGTGTCCCAGCTGCCGGTTCAGATCTAAATCCCAAGCCAAATCCAAACTTCCCACAGTTCAAGGGCTCTTGGATCACTGGTTTCAGTTGGTACCTCTTACAGAGAAGGGCCTGAGCTGCAAAGTTTGGGTAGGGATCAGAGCTTTCCCAATGTCTGAAGGAGTTTCAATTAAGATCCATCTCTAACAATACCTGGCACTAATCTCAAAGCAATTTACAGAGGTGAGTAGTATAATTATCTTCATTTTACCGACAGGGAACGGGTGTCACAGAGAGTTTAAATGACTTGTCCAAAGTCAGTGTCAGAGCTCGGAACAGAACTCAGGAGCCAGGTTCTCTGTTGATGTCAGAAGGCACAATTCCATTCACTTCTATGGTGCTGTGTCTTCTTACGCCAGCAGAGAACCTGACACAAACTACAGTGGCTTCCTGGTTCCTGGATCCCTGCTCTAAACAGTAGACAATGGCCAATGACAGGTTTTTCTTCATTACATAGTTTGATGACAGTGGGTTTCATACAAACAAGAGGAAGCACTTTTTCACACACCGCACAGCTAGCCTGTGGAACTCATTGCCTTGGGATGTTGTGATGACCAAAAGTATAACTGGATTCAAAAAAGAACTGGAAAAGTTCATGGAGGATAAGTCCATCAATGGCTATTAGCCAAGATAATCAGGGATGCAACTCCATGCTGGGGCAACCTTAAACCTGTGACTTCCAGAAGGTGGGTTCCATACATTCTCCCAAACTTCTGTCCCCCTGGAGAGGGGACACTGGGCAAGATGGACCATGGTCTGACCCAGTATGGCCGTCTTTATGTCTGTTTGGGTGTGGGTGCGCTGGTCGGGTGTGTGTTGGGGGCAGGGTTAAGATATAAAAGGAGGAACGGGAAAACATGCAGAGCTGTACAAGGGACCCCTCTATAAATGTATTGTTTTCCATACATAACCAACACATGAGTGAATTATAACACTGAATCAGCAAGTTATTCATACATCAGCTAGATGGAACAGACCACTGAGAAAAATCACAGCAGCAGCAAAATAATCACTGAGACACATGAGATGGGAAAGACCGAGGTTCATCCATGTCAGCTGCCCTGTAATTGCTGCAAATCCATCTTGTGGGATATGACCACTGATCCTAATGCACGATCCCTGCTCAGTACAGAGAAGCCTGAGTTATGATGATGCTCTACAGTTGGCTTTGTGCTCTGTTTGAGGGATTCTACAGCCCATGCTGCAGAGGCAATTAGGTTGCAGAGCAGGTTTTACATATTCCTTCAAAACAAAATCAAACCCATACATTATCTTTAAGTGAGGAGCAGCTGCTTAACATCTAGACCCTCCCTCCGCCTTCTTGTTCTTCCTTATTTTTCATGCTTCTGGGAATTGAAATATACTTTAGCATGCAGCTCCCTCCACCCATAATCAGTGATGTTCTCACTCTAAACTTGTGTAACCCTTCTGCCCCTCTGAGGTGGCAGCAACAAGGGCCGGGTTCAGTATCCAGGGGTTCCGTTTCAATAACACAATGCAAAACCAGCTCAAGCCCCCACCCAGTGACCTGGGACAATTACCTACCACTCCCTGGGTGCCTCTAGGAGGCAATACTTCCCCACTCGCAAGCACGGAGTCTGAGTGTAGCAAAATCCTTTTAATAAAGGAGGGAAACAATGCGGCATCACGTTGGAGAAACACCACAAACAAGATTATAACACAAACCATAAGCAAAAACCCACCCCCAAGTACATTTGGCAATGTCCTTTCCCCCGTAGGGTCTTAAGTACAATCACACAAAAGTCCAACAACCCAAAAGTCTCTGGTCAGTGCCACCACAGAGTTCAAAAGTTTATCTGCAGATTTTTACCCCCCCCCCAGCCAGGGTGGAAATAGGGGGGCACACACGGAGTGTTAAGGAGCACCTTACGTAGGCCAGGACCAACTGCTCTGCCTTTCCGTGGAGTTCTGCTGCAGCCTTCACCACGACCAGCTCCACTACACCAGCTGTGCCGCTCTTCCAGCCAACCCATGGGCCACTCCAGCCGTCCCTGCAAACCGCTCCACTCCACTCACTGTTCCATGAGCTGCTCCAAACATGCTGCAAACTGCTCCACTCTGCCAGCCACTTAGCAATAGATCTTCAGGCTCCCCAACTAGTTAACACAGCACTCAGCGATCTCAGTAAGCTTAGCTCTTTTAGTGATTTCAGCTTGTAGTAGAGGAGCCCCGGTGCTGGTGCACCATTGGCCCAATGTGAATTCAGCTCAGCAGCCTCTAGATGGACTCCTAATGGAATAAAAATTAGCTCTGCTCTTCAACAATGGAGAGAAGAGGATGTGCAATTGGTGTTCCAGGCCCTCAAAAGGGGCCCATCCCATCAGGAACACACACCAATCCCCAACCCCTCTTATTTCAATGGGTTTTGACACCCATGCCCCTTGTCTAGCAAGTGCTACTTAATTGATATTGAGATATCTCTGTCATAAAGCAGTCTCATAGTTCCTCATTCACATAATCTGGGTGACAACACTTTACGCCTCCTGCGCCAATAACAAAGAAATTGGGGATCCCAGAGCTGTCAAAATAACCATCCCAGGCTGCCGTGGGCTATGCTAGGTGTGGTGGGAGTGCCAATGCAAATACCTAAAATTCCTTTCCACATTCCCCATAATTCACCACCAGATGACAGGGTAGAGCTCATCCTGACTCTGCTTACACTTGAAACACAGGGGACCGATTGTTCCCCAAATTTGTGCATGCAGTTCAGTCATGTCCGCGGGATTTTGCTGGGACCATGAACCCCTATTTATTTTCATAAGAAGCCAATGAATTATTTCACTCCCCTTCAAGGGGCAGTTATTCTATTCAGCCATAGCAATAGGTAGTTTGCTTGCATTTGATATTCAAAAGCTGACAATGCAGCATATACAAGAGCAGGCGGATAGGGACTAACATCTATTAGAATGATATCCTGTGTATTGCATGGAAGTCAGCATAAGGAGAAGGAACAAATCTTTCTCTACATTTATTTACAATGTATAATTTTCTCCGATGAGGGTGTAACCCACATCACTCTGGTAGTAAGTCATTCAAGGGATACTGACAACAGGACCTCAACACATAAAGGTAACAGAGTTTAAAGGAGGACAGTTCATGAGCTAAGGTCACTGAGATAGCAAAAACCACCTGCGTTGTGCTGATGCCCTTTTTCAGTGGAATAATTGAAACCCCTTAATTACCATTTTGTAAATAAAATCTTCCTGAAAAATCAATATTTAGAGCCTGCCTTCTCTGTAGATATTGGCCTTTGTTACTTGCTGTTATGGAAATTGCAGCCTAGCTACATAAACCTCTGAACCTGATTTATTTCTAGCCTGAAAATGACCCCCTGGAACCTACTGAACACTTACTGGGTCAAATGATGAAAAGCAATAAACCTTTCATAGTGGCAATTTTGTTATTATTTCTTGCCTCATCCTCTCCTGGTATATTTCAATCTACTAACCTCAAAGGCACGATTTTGAAAAGTGTGCGAGCTCACCTCTACCGTCCAAAAGAACCACCCGTTCGCCATGGTAGTGATATGTTCTCTTGCCGATTGCATTGACCACAAAAGTGTTGGAATTTGCCAGCAACGTGTTATACTTCCCCTTCCATCTTTGGGGAAACCATTCCAGCCTGTGGGTTTGTAACTATTTAAGAAGCAGTCGGACTCTTGTTGTTGTAAACTGCAAAATAATGTACTGTTGATCATGATCAACTGAAATCATTCTGTAGGCGAATGTGTGCTCTCAGATCAGGGCAGAGTGGGACAGATCCTCGGCTAAAGCAAAGGGGCATATCTCCACTGAAGTCAATGAAGCTGCACCAATATACGCCAGCTGAGGATCTGGCACTATGTATGCAGACTCCACTCTACCTGTTCCATATCTCCCACTGGAATCTGCACGTTCAGGGTGAGCAAATCAGAGCTGCAATCTACTGAGAGGATCCAAGAGCAGAATTCAGCCCTATGTTTGTCAGATGAAACAAATTCCAACGAGCTGGTCAAATGTACAGTCATTCCAACAAACATGGGCTCTAGGGTCTGAGAAAAGGATCACACAGCAAGAATCTTACTTCTTAGGAAAAGTGATTTTTATTCACAGCTTTTAACGGAAAATCCCACAATTCCCTAGGCCTGGGCCTTCATGCATTTTTCATTAACAATTATCCGTGATCCAGAATTGCCTTTGATTTTTGCTAAACATTGATCAGATATTTTGTTCCCACACTGCTGGCATTTTCAAAACAAAACCACCTACTTTGGAGAGGGCATAGTATCGGACGATCTTTAATGTTAATGTACTAAGAGCTCTTCAGAGCATAAAATAATTGGAATTCACATTTTACAGATGGGGGAATGGAAAGGGTATTTCTTGGACTTCGCTTGTAAAGGTCATTTGACTATGCAAAAAGACTATAAATTGCTTGGCAAGTGAATCACTGGGTCCATAGCCCCATACCATGGCTGAAGATCACTAAAATAACTGGCTCAGTGAGGCACAGGTCCAAGGGATATAATGAATCACAATCTGCTGAGGTTTTAGTCGTAAAGAGCAGTCGTTTCCACCTACCCCATGGGATAGAATTTTTCACCCATCCAAAGCCCAGTTCTAAATTCAGTGTTTCTTCAACATACCGAACTCGGATACCGCGGGTTGAAAATGAGGCTTGAACAATTTTCAAGAAGAGAGTCAAATTCTCTTGTGGGGAAAATTGTTGACGGTCTTTTTATATTTTAAAGTTACTTGTCCTCTAATAGTCCTTCCTTCTCTTCCAATTATTTTAGCCACCACTTAGTACCTAAGGACATATGCACACATCCCTTCAAAAGGACCCAGGCCTCATCCTGGGACTCTCCATAAGGCAGCAGTTTAGTCCAGCTATTCCATCTGGACAATTCTGTATGACCAAACTCTACCTCCTGCCATCAATTCTTACTCAAAATTCTGATTGATTTCAATAGAACTCTGGCATGGGAAGCCATGAGAGGAAATGGCCCCAAAGTCAAAGGTGTGTCCTTTCGTACCAGGAAATACAACCCAAAACGCCTTTGAAACGGTCTTTCCTTGTTTAACATTCAGACCACAAAACAATGTGGCCCTGAACTTCTATTTACTCCTGCCTTTGGAGATCAATCTGGGCTGGAACTGGCACACGTCAGGAAGAGCTCCAGGCTAGTTTTTCCTTGTTTGGTTGTGTGGGGGGGGGGGGAAATGGGAGGGAGAACAGAGAATACAATATGCCCAAAACTGATTCCCTTTTTTCCCTGAGGGATCAAATGGACAGAGAAATACCCTCAACAGGAGACAGGGTTCTGAACACCCGCCTCTTTCCCCAGCCTATAATTTGAATAATCAGATATAATTATCAGGAAACTTCTGTAATTCCCAGTGCATCAGACAATATTTTTGAAGTATGATCTCAGGAAAGCGAGTAAAAGCCAGTGTAGATACAGTGCTTCTTAACGGAAGTGCATTATCCTCTGCGCTAGCCTTCTGACTGCTGCCTACTATGGTTAACAGACAAAAGAGGATCAGAAGTTTCTCTGGCGTGCGGTTTGCTTTCCTTGTGCAGAAGCAGCCCATACGGGGCATGACACAGGATGATCTAGACTTCCAGAAGCTAATGGGCCTCCTCTCAACTGCATGATGCCTCCCTCTGCAAAGTCTACAGAAAGAACTTCCTATATATGGCTTCTATCTGATTGGAATACAGGAAGGATCACTTAAGTACCTCAGCCTCCCTTTCTGGCACTGATCTGGGGACTGCCTCTCTCCCACTGGAGTGAACGTAAGTTTTTCAAGATTAGGTCTCTAAATGGGAAGTTGTAAGAATCCAAAAAGGAGAAGGGAAATAAGTAGGGAGGGAGAGATTTCCATAAACAAATGTCTACCGCAGACAATACTACATCTCTACCTCGATACAACGCGACCCGCTATAACACGGATTTGGATATAACGCGGTAAAGCAGCACTCCGGGGCGGTGGGGCTGCACACTCTGGCAAATCAAAGCAAGTTCGATATAACGCGGTAAGATTTTTTGATTCCCGAGGACAGCATTGTATGGAGGTAGAGGTGTACTTTGTACCTTTATATAGCAGCGCCTTCTGCCTGAGGATGTCAGAGCATTTCACATATGTTAATGAATCATAATACCAGGGTGAAATATTAAAATTCCTTTTCTAGAGAAGGGGAAACTGAGGCACAGAATTCAAATGACTTGCCCAAGGACTTGCCACATCATCTGTACATTTCTAGTGCACTATCTGGGCGTTCCCAGTAACCATGTGGAATGGCTAGGCTGAGAACTTTGATCTCTTGACTCCTTGTCCTGCACTTCACCCACAAGACAAGGAAAATCCAGCATGGTCACCTCCGGCATTCATGAATTCCCCCCCTCCCCCATCGTGAGATTTTAAAAACAACAAATTTGGGGTTATTTTATTTGCTTTTGGTTTTTCAGTCTTTGTGGTCAACATTTTCCAGCTTTTCTCCACAACCCCTAGGGCTAGAAATACACTTCTTAAGAACAAGAAGCAAGATTTTCATGTAATCACATGACTCCAGGAGCTAGGTGGTCTCTCTTACTGCCCTTCCCGGGTGGGTACAAAATCCTAGGCTAGTCTATGCCTGCATCTTCTTTTTGCCCTGAGACATTGTCTTAAGGAAGTTATAAGTGCTTTGTGACCTTGGCCACAAACAGCTCTGCTCTTTTGGGATTACACGCCTCATTTTCACATGCAGTCTAAACCTTCCCTGCTGTGTTCAGCTGCGTTCCTGACAGATCTGAACACGGCTCCTTTAAAGGGTACCTCGAGGGCCTGAGTGGGGGCAATCTACTGAACACGTGCAAAATACACTGGGGAGCTGGTAGCAACAAGGAAGCAGGAGGAAAAGTTTAATAGGCAGGGTTGATGCTGGAGCCAGGTTCTTCACACAAGGCATTCTACCTTACCAGGGTTGGCTTGGATCCAAATCACGCGTGGAAGGACTACACCCCTGAGAGGGCTGTCAGGAAATGTCCAGGGTGGGGATGCTGGCAGAGCAGAGACCAGGGGCTGGATTCAAGCGCTACAATATCTTCTCACATCCAGCCCCATTCCAGTTCTTCCTGCTGCATGCGGGGACTGGGCCATGCATTCTTTATTATTTCGTATTGTCGAGGGGGCACAGATCAATTATTGCACAAAGTGAACGAAACCCAACCACGTGGAAAGAACAATGCAATAGCTACCCTCTCAAAGAGGCTCTGTTTACCTTCTGCCATGCTATTAGAATGACTGTGTTACAGTCACCCAAACAGCATGTGTAAGTCCCACTTCTATCTGTCTGGGCATTTATCCTTTAATGTTCATTATGGCATCTCAGAAATCCAGTACGCTGAGTACCAGAGAATCACTGGTGCAATTAATGACTGCCAGTGAATTACTTTGAATTTATTTACGTGCATGAACACGATGAGCATCTTTCCTCTGCATGGCCAGGATCCTAAAGCCAATTCTCATGGACAATCCCACTGAAGCAGTGGGATTAAAAATTTTCTCTTTGACTGTAACATGGACAATGCGTGCCGTGTTGGTAGTTATGCAAGTGAACGAATCAGGGAGCAGAAACAATACTGGACCTATGTAACTAGCCGACACAGTAAGAATTGCAAGGCCCTTACACATGAGAGGAGCTCCCAGGAAACATCTGTAAAGCCACCTCATCGTCCTCCTTAAGAAGATGTGTCTACAAAATCTTTACCCTGGCTAGGCAGCTGGTGTGCTGTGAAATCTGCTTCCACGCTGAGCAGTAACATCATTGTTTCCTTGTGCAACCCCATCTGGCTGTCGCATCCACCTCTTGTCTCTTTGTCTTATATTTACATTGTAAACTCTTTGGGGGCAGGGACCTGCTTTCTGTTACTTGAGTAGTCAACACCAAGCACAGCAAGGTCTTGGACAATGATTAGTGTCCTGACGCGCTACCACAGTACAAGAAATAACTCATACATTATTAGTAATAGCAAATAGTAATAGTAATTTGGGACCAAATCTCTCAGTTGACATTTGCTTTTGGCAAATATTAAGCCACTGGAACGAAACAGTTGCTCTTCACAAATACTAGCTCTGATTAGCTTCAGACACTCAAATGGTGTGGAAGGAGAGGAGAGCAGGGCCAGAAACATAGACCAATTGAAATGTGCTTTCGAACTGGAAGATATAGTCACAGAAATTATGCCCCACCTTCCATGCCATGCTAGTGACAACCATGAAGTCCTCGCATAGGTGGTGAGAGATCTTCCCTAGATAACCCATTCCAGTGCTTCACGCACTGTGCTGTTTGTTCAACATTACAGCCCGATGCAGAACCAAAGGGTTTGACTGGGAAGTTCTCCCAGCTGTTGTGCTTTAATTTTGTTAGGCAGCTATCTACAAGAACATCTCCAATGGACGTGAGGGGAGAATGCACGCTCTGATCCGATGTCATTCCTCGGACGGAGCCCCTCTTCCGAACTGCTTCTGGCACTTGACATATTTATCCATCACTTCTAGCTGTGTCATTTTCAGGAGCAGGGTTGTTCATATGGTGCATTTGGAAATCAATTAGTGCACAATATGACTTTGGATGATTTATTCTTTTTCAAAAAACCCCTTTGGGGGCATTCAGACCTCTTTATAGCCATATTAAGCTGAGTTTTAATCCAAATGTATTTTCCAGGAAACCAGGTAATCTAATTAAAAAGCTTAGAGTGCAGTTTAGTAGCTTCATTACCATTAGATTCTAGATCCATCATTATATGGACAAATATTTTCTGAGTGCAAGTGACTGATAAGTCCAAAGGCCTAATCACAAATGGACTTTGCCTGGAACTAAGCAGGTTACAATACTTAGTCATGCACCCAAGAATGAAACGAAGGTACACATTGAAAAAGGTCCTTGCAGGAAAACAAACCATTGATTTCTTTTCTCCTGTTCATCCTCTCTCAAAGCAATCAGCTGTCTTGTAAACCCACTTGCAATTGCACTTCTCAAATGAGTGGCTTTGGAAACTCTCTCAGGTGCGTGCCATCCCTTCCATCTCCCAGGGTTGCAAGCCCAAGTACGCCAAACTAACTCCCAAAGATGTGGGTATCTCCATAGGTTTGAGTACCTCCAAGCTTTGGGTACTTACCACCTTCCTCAGACTGAGAGGAAGGATGGTCTCATGGGTAAAGCACTGGACTAGGACACGAAGAAGAACTGGATTCGGTGACAGGCTCTGTCACAGATTCTCTTAGGCAAAACCTTTAAGGTATGTCTACACTGCAGTCAGAGGTGTGACCACAGCACCTGTAGGCATCCACAAGCTAGCCTTGGTCTAGATCAATAGTTCTCAAAATTTCCTTTCCCTCATTCCTTGTCTCTGTAGATTGGAAGCTTTCCAGGGCAGGGACTGTTTCTTGTTATGTGTCTGTATAGCACCATGCATGATGGGGCCCTGAACTCAGCCAGCACTGCAATACAACTCATGAGATGTGCACAAAGGCATTGCGGGGCCTGGAGTTTTATAAAGATGCCTGACTGGGATGAAAACTCCTCTTAGAGTGGATAATATCTCACTACTCTTATTCCAGCTCACATCCCGTGATCATTTCACAAAGCTTCAAAACCATCAGAAACCTAATGCTAAAAAGCCTCGGGTATTATAAAGCTCATGGGTGGTGGGTGAACCGCCATTTCAGGGAGGTTAGCCCTACCGTTTCTGTATGAGGCCCTCCCCCCACCCCCCACCCACCAGAGTCCAAAGGTCC
>NC_133777.1:79984475-80042673 GCF_003597395.2 Chelonoidis abingdonii
CCTCTGGTCAGGTGTTTGGTTCCTTTTGTTAACCCTTTACAGGTAAAAGAAACATTAACCTTTAGCTATCTGTTTATGACAGGCGGAGTTTAAGCATCGAAAGTTCAGACCTCGGGCAATAGCAAGTCTTACTCTCCTATTCTGCACTAGGAGGCCAGCTGGTTCCTAGAGACTTTGTATGGTATAGGCTGCATGACTGTTGCCAAAAGCAAAAAGTCAATGCTTGCACCTTTGCTGCCAATTCCTTCTGAGGTTCAGAAAAGAGGGGGTCACAGTCCTCACCCATGTCCAATTCCAAATACCAGCATGCTCTTAAATCTAGAACTGGGGCTGAATCAGAATCCTAGGGTGCAAGACACATCCAAATGCAGAGGAAGTGAGTGAGTATCTAAACTCTGCAGCTTGAGTCCTCCTGTTCTTAATTTTGTGTTTGTCTGAGGTTCTAGAAATAGCAGCATTCAATTACCATGAAGCAGATCCAGGAGCAATGAAGTCAGAGGAGTGAGACTAGAGTGCCCAAGGGCAGTGTGGAGATGCACAGCTAAAAGCTGTTACCATCTATTTGTATTACAGCAGTGCCTGCAGGTTCCAGTGACGTTGTGCTAGGCCCTGTACAAACACATTGTGTGACAGTCCCTGCTCTGACAGCTTGCAATCGAAACAGACAAGACCGACAGAGGATAGGAAGGAAAACAGAGACCCAGCGGAGTGACTTACCCACAATCACACAGCATGTCAGTGGTAGAGATGGGAAGAGGATGCAGCTCTCCAGATGCCCCCACACAATGCCTTATTCTGTAGGCTATCCTGATGCTTGCAGTTCTGGGACCCTACGCATACCCTAGGCAGGATGCTGCTACACAGCAGACACTCGGACCCTACAGCTCAATTTGGAACATTAGCCAAATAAAAGTACTTTGGGTGGGTGCTTCAGATTTCTTAAACTCCTGCGGCCATCATGCAAACAAGGAGAACCTCCCATGGCTAATGTCCCTGCAGAATGTAAGAGCTGCAGAAATGGATTTATTATCCCAGAGCACCCTTAGAGGCCAGCGCTGCCTCGCTTGGTTCCTAACCAATGGGATACCAAGCAGTAGTTTAAGGACAGCTGCATTTATGGACTGGAAATTCCTTGCAATTTAGAATCCTCACAGCTGGGGAAAAGCATAATCTCCATGATTTGCAGGTTGTCTCTCTAGTTTAAAATACATTAGACTCAAACTATTCAATCACATGGAGAGATGAGTCAGTTACGTCCTCTAATGCCAACATTTATCATCCCATTTATCTGCTCCAGCTTCTGAGGCCCATATCAAATCACTTTCTTGTATTAGTTAATAACTTACAAGTTTATTCCTTGTATCCCTGGGAGGCCCTGAATGGCTATTCTAGCAGTGCAGGCAGCATGGGACCACCTAGGAACAGGTGATCTGGTTTAGATCATACAAAAATCAGCCAAAACACAAACCAAGCCCCTTTTCCTTCCCTCTCCAGTGTTCTGTATTCCCTCCAGGAACCAATGTAAATAGTTCTAGGTTCCCCACCCACTTTGCAGGCTTTACGCCTCCAAACAGCTCTGAGAAGTCATTAAATAGCCCCATTTTACAGGTGGGGAAACAGAGGCACAACGAAGTTAATTGACTTGCCCGGAGTCACGAAGTGAGGCAGTAGCAGAGAGAGGCCTAGACCTCAGATGTCCAAATTCTCAGTCCTGTGGGTCAACCACTAGGTGACTCTCTGTCCATCACTCGGAGAAGTCTCTCAAATATCTTGAGAAAAGCTGCCTCCTGATATTTTCAACCAACTGGGGTGGGGGAAGGAAAGCAGGAGGTTTGGAGGGGAGAAGAACTAGCAGATGGCTTAGAAGAAAAGCTTGTTCTCACAGGATGATCTCTACCCCTATTGCTAGATAACGGTTCAGCCACACAAAAAAGGCTGGAAGGGAGTGGAAGACCAGCTGTGACAACACATTAGTTCTAAAACGGGTAGAGGGAGACATGAAGGGGAGTGTTAACATTTGGGGCGGTGGACAAAGCATGCAGAAGCAATCCAGCAGCGGTTGCTAGAGCAAAGGAGCTTTGCTACTGGACCTGGTCAGGAGTTTTTTCAGTGTTTTTTTCCCATCAGAAAATACCCATTAGTTGAAACTGAAACTTTTTGATGAAACTTTGAGGTCCAAAATAGAATTCGAATGAGAAGCTCAACCCAAAATGGCCAACAGCGTGGTGGTTATCTGGGACGTGACTAATGACAGCAGGTAGGGAATGGAACCTGGTGTCATAAACAGATAGCTAAGGGTTAATGTTTCTTTCACCTGTAAAGGGTTAACAAAGGGAACCACACACCTGACCAGAGGACCAATCAGGAAACTGGATTTTTCAAAGCTCAGGGAGGGAATGTTTGGTTTTTTGGTCCCGCTTTGTCTGCTCTTCTGTTCTCCGGTCTGCTCTCAGCTATGAGAGGGATCTTTCTATCTTCAAGCTTCTAATATTCTGTTTCCCAGTTGTAAGTACAGGTATAAGACAATAGGCTTTTTGTTTTTTTGTATTTACATATGGTAGTTGCTGGAATGTTTTAAATTGTATTTCTTTTGAATAAGGCTGTTTATTCATATTTTTCTTTAAGCAATCGGACCCTGTATATTGTTATCTGATACAGAGCATTTTATGTCTTTTCTTTCTTTTTCTATAAAGCTTTCTTTTTAAGACTTGTTTTGCGTTTTCTCTGGGTAGGCTAAGGAATGAAGGGAAGGGAATTCTCTTTGTGTTAGATCTACGGGAGGGGCTCTGAACAGCCTCAGGGGAAGAAGGAGGGGAGGAGAGAGATATCTTAATCTCTCGGTGCTTGTGTTTCAAGGACCTATGAGCGTAGCTTCCAAAGGAAGCCTGGGAGGGGGTAAAGAGGAGACAAGGGGGGAGGTTATTTCCCTTTGTTGTAAGACTCAGGGCATCTGAGTCTTGGGGGTCCCCCAGGAAACTTTTTGGGGAGACCTGAGGGAGTCAGGCCCTGGAAATTCCTGGCTGGTGGCAGCGATATCAGATCTAAGCTGGTAATTAAGCTTAGAGGATTCATGCTAGTTTCTCAGTTTATGAACGCTAAGGTTCAAATCTGAGTAGAAAGCTACGACACCTGGCTCTTCCTCATCCCAGGGGAAAGCCCAGGCTACTCCGGCATGGAGGTGTCTCAATCTCAAAAGGTCTCAGTTTCACCTAAACAACTCAAACATTTTCACAGGCTGCTCAGGCTGATTTGCAACACAATCTAAAAGTAAAAGAAACAGACCCATTTAATCTAATGTGTCTCATTTGCCTGATTTGTAGGAGTCATTTCGAGGAAAACAGGACACATGCATTTTAGTTTGCTACCATCATGAGCCAAGATTGTCAAAAGTAATGAGTCGGTTTGGGGTGTGCTTCTTGGGACACTTTTAAGGAGCCTAATTTTGAGAAGGCAGGAGTTCACCACTCTGTCAAAATCAGGTGCTTTTTGGTTGTCTGAAGCTGGGCACCAAGAACAAAATATTAGGCTCCCCAAAATCACTAGACACTTTTGAAAATGTTGGGGCAGAGGCATTTGAATGTTATGGGTATTTCCTCTGCCGTTGAGACAGCGTTTCAAGTCTGGTAAGAGGAAAATGTTTTGCTGGTAACAGAATAATTATAACAAAAAGACAAAGCCATGTAATGGACTACAGTCAGCCTTGGTTAGGGTGCACTTACCTACAGAACACCATAAGATCCTCTTGAAGAATCCAGATACTGAGCTGTCTTCATTGCCCATGTGGTCACTTAACGAAGCCTGAATGTAATTCAGCAGTTTCCATAGAAACTAAGGCATCTTGACAAGATGACAAACAACCCTGCGATAATAATAGCAGGACAGGGATAATGGGGTGTAGCCTAAAAATAAGCAGAAGTCTTGTGGACCTGAATGGATGAGCATGAAGCTTTCCTAGATACCAGGAGAAAATATTGGTAGAAATTGAAGGTAGGACAACAACTAAGGGGCAGTGTGTGTCAGAGTATTTAAAAAAAATTGTAAATCAAAGTCATCATTGCAGGGATTGCTGCATCACACTATGTTAGAAACAGACGGGCCTGATTTCCACTCACTTACACTGCTGTAAATCTGGAGTTACATCATGGACATCAGTGGTGTCAAACCGGTATCTGTGAGGAGAAAATCCCGCTCCAAGAACATGTCTTTGGCTGGAAGGCTGTTAGATCGGTGGCTCTTCTGTGTTTTAGAAGAGGAGGTTACTTACGTGTAATTGGAGGTTCTTCGAGATGTGTGGTCCCTATCTATATTCCACTGTGGGTTACACATGTGCATCTTGTGCCCGGAGCCAGAGAATTTGACAGCAGTGTCTACTGGTCCACGCATGCACCCCGCCTCACCTCATGCCTCCTATTGAGTGGATAAAGGGCAGGTGGGCCAACTGCCTCTCCAGTTCCTTCTCCGCAGTGAATCAGATAAGTTCCAAAGCAGAGGGGAAGGAGGGCAGATAGTGGAATACTGATAAGGACCACACAACTCAAAAAATGTCCAGTTACAGGTAAGGAGCCTCCTCTTCTTCTTCTTCGAATGATGATCCATATCATACTGCACTGTGGGTGACTGACAAGCATTCCCTAATTAGGAAAGGGTACAGGGATGTAGGCGGTAGGGCTGAGCAGATAATCGTTGTCCCAAAGGAGGCATTAGCAGAAGAGTCCTCCACCAGGGCATGATGCCTTGCAAATGTGTGAACGGAGCCCCACCTGGCCGCTTTACACCTGAAGAGACGCCATCACTGTTGCTTGTGCTCTGGTGGAATGAGCTCTTCCCCCTAGCAAGGTGGGGAGGAGAGGTTCAAGAGCTGATAGAGTAGAATGAAGCCAGAGATGCATTTGGAGATTCTCTGGATGGAGATGGCATGCCCTCCAACTCTTTCTGCTATAGCAATGAACAGTCTCAGGGAGTTCCTGATTGGGTCTGTTCTCTGTAGAATAGGCAAGGCCTGCCAAAGGTCAAGGGAGTAGTGTCTTCATTCCTCTGCGGAAGTGTGCGGTTTTGGGAAGAACAGAGGTATGTGAATGGATTTGTTAAGGTGAAATTCTTAAATGACCTTAGGGGTGACTTGGGGTATAGACATAAATAAACCTTGTCCTTATGGAATATAGCGTATACAGGATCTGCCATCGTCGCTCTGAGTTCACCAACCTTCTCACTGAGATGATGGCTACAAGGAAAGTGACCTTCATGGAAAGGTGGAACATGAAGGAAGTAGCTAACGGTTCAAAGGTGGACCTTGTGAGTCCTGAGAAAACAAGGTTTAGGTCCCACTGGGGAGCAGGCTTCTGAATAGGTGATTAGGCCTTTCCAAAATCTATTGGTCATTGGATGTGCAAAAACTGACAGCAGCACGTCTCAGAACCAAGGTCAACTGATTCGGGCACGCAGGACCAACACAATGGGGGTCAAAATAGCCATGCAGACATTTCCACTCATCTCTGAAACCCAGCAAGTGGGGAAGGTCTCAGCCCAGGCTCCAGCTCCAGCCCAAGTGGGAATATCTACACTGCTATTTTCAGTCCGATAGCATGAGCCCACAAGCCTGAGGCTGAGGCTCTGAGACTTGCTTCTGCAGGGTGAGGTTGTTTTTTTCCTTTGCAGTGTGGACATGCCCTTAGAAGCCCAGCACAATAATCTCACCCTAGGTGTCAGACCAGACATGATGAGCAGGCCTGGGGGTTGCTAGTTCACATCCAGCACAGCTCCACAGTAACCAAGCACAGCACAGAGCCATAGCAACTGGAACTTAGTACAATTAGCTGGCTGGTTGGTGGGCCCTGGGAAAAGAGGCTGGTGGTCTCAGTGTCAGCAACATTCATAGCAGGGCCTTCCATTGCCCGCATGCTCCATTCATCTCTTGTCCCTAAGTACTGCTCTTTTTCCTTCTCACTGAGCTCCCTCGCTGTTCCTGCACCAAGCCTAGAGCAAGCAGCCTTCAGCTCAGCTTTCACAAGTGTTCCAGGGAACAATTGTACAGTACGTATTCCGTCAAATTGGGTCGGTGCTCTCCTGTGTATTTCAGGACTGCACACTGCTTTCAAGGCTCATTGTAGTTCCATAACTCATTGTTAGTGGAGACCTGACCTTCTCCTTTATTAGCTTAAAACTGCGCTATAAAAAAAATCCTCAGTAAAAGCCAGTCACCAATCAAAAGAGGCACCACTCAGAGCAAGCAATGTGTCACCACAAGTGTTCAAGTCAATGGAAACCTTGTTAGGTGGAGAACAAGGATCCCTACTAACAGGCTCTTATCTGTGTTTTTGTTTCCTGTTGAAGGTGCATGTCATTAGAAGGAGTGTTAACAAGAGCTCTCAATAGCCTTATATGGCCAGTCTGCCACTGAATATTCATGAAAGTGTGAACAGAATGTGGGAAAGCAGAAGAGAAATGAAAGAAAGCAGGACAGTTTATTGTTCAGAACAAAAGAAAGAGAGGAAGATAAAGAACCTGTTGCTCTGTGGGAAAAAGGAATCCTGAATCACTGAAACAACAATATATTCCTTGGGTGAAGCTTGTCTATCAGCCTGGGCTAATATTATTTATTAAACTAAAGATATAGAATTTTTCTGAGTGACACAGACAGCCTAGAGAATCATTGGCAGTGAAACAGATTAGGCATTTGCCCATTTGGTGTTTATGATTCTAATTAAAAAAAAGCAAAACTATAAGTGTGAGTATAGTAAAATCTATTTTATCTACACTTTAGTTCCTATAAAACAGAGATCCCCAAAGAGCTGGGAGGTGCTTCCTTTCTGCCCCCCATGGGGGCTGGTCCAGGCTCCAGACATGCCCCCCCAAATGTTCCTTGGTGCCCCATAGGGGGGCATGCCCCATTGTTTGGGGACCTCTGCTATAAAAGGAGAGAAAGGAAGATCTTGTGACTAATGCACTCAGCTGGGATCCAGGAGATCTGGATTCAATTCCTGGTTTTGCCTGACTCCCTGCAAACCTTGGACAAGTCACTTGATCTCCGTCTCTCAGTTCCCCATCTGTAAAAATGGGGATAATATGTCCCTTCCCTTTGTCCGTCTTCCTTATTCAGATGGTAAGTTCTTTGCGGCAGGGTCTGTGTCGCCCCATGTGCAGGTACAGACTCTCGCACAATGGGGGCCCTGATCCCCAGGAGCTAGTGCAACATAAACACAAAACACGGTTTTGTTTTGCAAGATTGATACACAACGATCCCCAAGTCGTGTCCTGCCCATGCTGGAATTTTCAGCTGTTGGAACTGAAGAGTTCTTCAAGAGGTGTTGAAACCCAGCTGAAAGTTCCAGCATATACATCCTACCAAGAATATCTAGAACTATCATAATTAATAGCGACAAACATTTTGGAAGGGAGATTAACCTCACGTTTCGGGGTTTAGGCCAATCGCTAACTACAAGAGACCAGGATGAGACCTAATGTGGGATAATCTGCTCCCCCCAATCTGCTCTATTGTGGTCATTATACCTTCCACAGGATCATCTGGTGCTGACCACTATAACAGACAGGATACTGAACTAGTTGTCTGATCCAGCCTGGCAGGTCCTAAACCCTTACTGTGTGCAGTCAACTATTAGACACACAGATTTTAAGTGGGAAATTGTCTTTATGGAATGGGACAAGCAAAAGCTGTTAAAGGAAACTGTCCAGGTGTTCCCTTTGTAGTGCTATGGTTCTCTATGCAACTGAGAATAGAAAATGTACACTAAATCCCTGCACATCAGTTGTCTCTGGACTAAGCTTACAAACAACCAGACCACTGGATAAAGGCCTAATCTATTTTAGGCAAGAAACCAGACATGAGAGTTGTTCATGTTTTATAGGGCCAGAAACAGAGGACTACTTTGAACAGGGGCAGGGCAGCTTACCATTTGCAAGACATTCCTGTAGCTATTGTAACCAACGCTCAGAAGAGAGCACAGCACAAGGAATCTTAATGTAAATATCCAACTCCTTTGATTTCAGAGTAAAAATCATCCCTCCAGTTTGCCTCCTCTCCAAAGGTTCCAACCTCCCATGTCACTTGCAGATAAATAGTTTTCCCTCAACAAATCAATGAATAGAAAAGTGAGGCAAATAATGTCAAGTCATTTCATTGATAATGGCAGCTGCTGGGCTGTAAAGGAGAAACAGATTATGAAAATTAAAAAGCAATGAATCACAGCCGGGGTGGGCAGGGAAGGGGACGATCAAAAACGCGCAGCTCCCAAAGCTCACTGCTAGGTATTTACTCATCTATTTCTAATGAAATTTAAAGTAGAAAGGGAAAAAAGAGGACTGTGAAAGCTAATCATCAAAAATAACCTCGTTAGAAAAGCAAAGGGCCTTTTCTAGTGAGAAAACTAAACACAGAATGCAAAGCAGCACAGAATAAAGTCCCAGCTGACAGCAGTATTATTGTGAAGCTCAACTCACTTCACTACTCCCATACAATGAGACAATGCACTCTGAGGCAGCCTGCCTTGCTGCTGAATGGGGCTTTTCTCCTCCATTGAGATCCGAGTACATTACTAATTCACTGCCTTTTTTTCTCTTTTTTTTTGGTTTGTTGTTGTTTTTCTTTCTTAAACAACCTCTGTGATGCTAATAGCTTTATCGATGTGAAAAGTGCTGATCAAACAACATGCTGAAAGGGTTTTTAAAAAGGCTCATGGACTTTGCTGGGGGAAATTCACGGGAACCCTTGCAAAAATGTTTTCATCTAGAGCATTCGGTATGATATTGCTGGGGAATCTTTTAAGGACGTTTCCTGGAAAGAGCGGAGAGAATTTTACATTTTGCTTACTCTGGGGACCAAAGAACGGCATTGACAATAATGGAGCACATGTAGGTAAACGCGTTTGCTGCTGAGCTAGAAATTAGAGGTGTTCTAAAGACACCTGTGGTATTTTTGAAAAAAGAATCAATGGAAGAACAAGAGAGAAAGTTGGTATGAGATGAAGCTTTAATCCAGATTTTACATCTGAACACCACCGTATCACCCTGTCCAGATCTATTCCCCAGCTTTCTAACTGGCTCCTCTTTCCACAACAGCTTGAAATGAACCCCTGGGTCCAGTCAATCCCCCCCAGCCTTTGGGGCATCTGGATTTGCCGCTCAGGCCCATCTCTACCACCAGAAGGAAGGCAGATCCCCATTCCCAGGAGAGGTTTGTGAACAGAGGTTTGCTAAGCTTCCACAGAGGGTACCAGAGGAAGCTCAATCGAAGAATGGCAGAGAGAATAGGGCTTGATGGTTGAAGGCCAGAGAGAAACTTGGAGGAAGGGAAACTGATCAAAGGAAAAATTGGGAAGGTGATTTTAGGGAATTCCGTTTCCTCTGAAACTCTTCATTCTTTATTTTAAAATAAAAACAAAACTGGCTTCAGCAATAGGCCAACATTGAAATGAGCCGGCAACGGTGCATGTGCACCACTGCCCTCTACGGGATGGAATCAAAGCTGCTTAAATGGATGTCATCAGCCCTATACTGCTAACTGGAGACTCACCTCTAGTTGACGTGGTAGGTGTGTTTTTGGAGTGGGGAGAACCAAGTTCTGTTGTCATTGGTGTCTTTAAGCTCTGAAGAGCCAAAATGTGCAGCACAAAAACAACCAGGAAGCTTCTGGATGGGCATGGATTTGTTACAAAACTATTAGCTGTGTCAGTCTTCCAAAACAAATCAGGGGCATTTGCTAGCTCAGGATAAAAGCAGATGTCCTGGGGCCAGATCCCACACTGGGCTTGAAATCTGGGAATGTGTCTGTAGGGCATAAGCTTTAGCTGCCACTCATGCTGCCTGTTGGCAACAGACCAGTTATCACACCAGTCATACAGTGAGGCTGGAGAGAGGTAGGGTAGATAGAATTACTTTGCAGGGGAATTGATTTGTCAGTTGTGAGACCACGGGAGATAGTGAGCCTAAGGGATGGAGAACCCCAAACTACCTCAACTCACAAGCAAGAGAGAGAAACCCAGAGGCCTCAGGAACAAGAGGAGATGCGCTTTAACCCTCCCCCCCCAGTCTCAGTTCCCCAGTGGTCAGGTAGCATGAGAGAGCTTTCCCTGAAATGCTATGAGGCGGTGGGGGGGAGGGGGGAAATGGGCCAGATGCTCCTGCCTGAAGGTGCCAGGACTGGTGGTGGTGGGAGGAAACTGCAGGACAAATGGGCATCCTCACAGAATTAAAGAATGTAGTGGAGGGATGGGGGCTGGAATGGATGCTAGCCGCTTAGCTGAACTCCATCCTTTACAGACCTCGAGAACTGAGACATTCACGTCGAGATCTAAAATTCCCCAGGGCATGCACACAGCAGCAGCAGCTCTACCCTGCCACCAGCAGAGCAGGCTACCATGGTGACACAGAGTTGACCATTCAGCTGATATAAAAAAAATGCGCCTTTGCTTTATGCAGAAAAAACTGGACGCCAGTATCTGAAAATCTGTCCCTTTTTTCTCATTCTTGTTTGTTACATTTCCTATCGCTCCTGTGAGGCAAACGAGTAGTATTATCCCCATTTCACAGATGGGAAACAGAATTAATTACTTGCAATTCCCTGGTAGAACCAGAACTGGCTCCGAAGAATTCCAGTGCCCGGCCTCCTATTCTAACCCATAGGACTCCTCAGTTCCCCATCTGCTTTCCTACTTCAGTGACACAGCTTCCAAAGGGCTCTGTCTGCTTGCGGGGGTGCAGAGAGGGTGCTGTTTTACTTGTGAGTGCTGCTAATACTTGAGAGGATGTAGCTGAGGGTCATAAATCTTCGGTTAGAGTTAATGGCCTCTGTGTCACAGTAAAAAATTAAAGAGAGACAAAACCTCTAAGTGCTTGGAGTTGGCACCTGCACATTGGTAAGTGGCCTTTATGCAAAGTGCTTTAAACTCTCAGGAAAATGGAAACAATGCAGGGCATTAAGAATCGCTGGAAGCACAACTTGCTTAGGAGGAGGAAATGTCCTGAAAGGAACGAAGTTGGAGTCACTTTTACAGAAAGCTCTGTGTGTGCATGTCTCTCCCTGTCTCTCCCTTCCAGCTAGCTCTTTGTAAGGATGGATTGTAGGGAGATGGGAAATTAGACCAGTCAGATTAGACCAGTGGTCCAGTATCCTCTCTCTTCGGCCTTGTCTACACTAATAAAATTAGTACCTGTATTCCAGCACCAGCCAGCAGTGGTGTAGCTGTAGATGGTAACAATGAGACAAGGGCTTGTCAGAAACAGATGGTTAAGGGTTAATGACTCTTTTTCCTGTAAAGGGTTAACTAGCAGTAAACCTGGAACACCTGACCAGAGAACCAATCAGGAGACAAGATACTTTCAAATCTCGGTGGAGGGAAGCCTTTGTTTGTGCTTTCTGGGTTTTTTCTTCGTTCTCTCTGGGTTCTGAGAGGGACCAGACATGTAAGCAGATATCTCCAAGTTTCTGAAACAGCCTCTTCTGTTCAATTTAGCAAGTACCAGTTAGAAAGGCAGTTTAGTCTTTTAATTGTTTTCTTATTTTGCAAATGTGTATTTTGCTGGAAGGATTGTATCTCTGTTACTGTAACATGTATTTGTGCTGGGGGGAGGATTCTCTCTAGTGTCTATAAGATGAAAGACCCTGTAACATTTTCCATCTTGATTTTAGAGAGACAATTTTTACTTTTTTCTTTCTTTTATTAAAAGTTTTCCTTTTTAAGAACCTGATTGTTTTTTTATTCTGGTGTGAGACCCAAGGGGAGGGAGTCTGCACTCACCAGGGAATTGGTGGGAGAAAGAAGAGAAAGGGGGGAGGAAAAACCTGATTTCTCTCTGTGTTAGTATTACTCTCTCTCTCTCAGGGAGAGTCTGGGAGGGGGAGTGAAGAAGGCGGGGAAGGTGGATTTCCTCTCTGTTTTAAGATTCAAGGAGTTGAAGCACAGCAATCTCCTAGTGTAACCCAGGGAAGGGAGGATCTGGGAGGAAGAAAAGAGGGGAATGGTTTATTTCCCTTTGTTTTGAGACCCAAGGGGCTTTGGGTCTTGGGGTCCCCAGGGAAGGGTTTGGGGGCCAGAAAGTGCCCCAAAACACTATATTTTTGGGTAGTGGCAGCTCTACCATTTCTAAGCTAGTAATTAAGCTTAGGGGGGTTCATGCAGGTACCCCATCTTTTAGACGCTAAGGGTCAGAGTGGGGGTTCATACCTTGCCAGGGTTAATGTAATCCACACCAGTACGGCTCTCTGTCCCTCTCTAGCAGCTAGGACATACTAGGGATGATGAGCTGAGAGAGAGGGGAAGAATGAGGCAGTGGTTAGGGTGCTAGCTGGAGACTCCAGAGACCCAGAGTCATCTCCCTGTCCTGCCACAGACTGCGTGGGTGACCTTGGGCAGGTCACTTAGTGTCCGTGGGCACCAATTTCCCATAACTCCCCTGGGGTGCGTGAGGAGAAATACACTGAAGATTGTGAGGTGCCTGGATACTGTAGTGACGAGGGCCACATATGTACTTAGACTAAGGCCATTTTAAAGGAGCTCGTAGTTTTAGATCCACAGGTCCTGGTTTCAATCCCTCATAGCGACAGCCCATCCAGGGATATCGTCTCATCTTGGCAAAAATGGCGCTCGCAACCCCACCAACTCCAAACACCCCCCCCCCCAAATAAATAAAGCCTGTAAAACCAACCAGCAAAATCAACACACATGCCGCAAGCAGAGGCAACCTCCATAAAATCCACCAGGGACTTGGCTATTGCTATCGACTTGAATGGCTGGTGCTCAGCTAGATCTGGAAATGGGCAGCAGTATAAAACCCTAAAATAGATGATCTGATTAAACCCTCTTCCGGCTAGTTTTACATTATCCTAAACTCATTCCTGCTCTTTGTTTTCTAAATTAATTTCTAAACCAAACTAGCCCTTCACCTCTCACTGTATGGTTTCCTTAATAGCCACACATGGAGGGACTTCATCAAAGGCCTTTTAGAATTTCACATTTGTATCATGTTAAAACAATAATCACATCATAAGCATATGGTTGAAAAATGGGTTCTTGTAGCTATTGTAAGTGCCCCAGATGGAAAACAACCCTGGATCACAACATCGCTCCTCTGGAGCTGGGTGGTGAGATGGTGTTCTCAGATACATGGTCTCATTCTAGCACGTTGAGCAGCATTTTCATGCTCACGACACTTTAAGCGAGTCACTCGAAGCAGAGCGGTGACTGGCAGGGCACTGCATTCTTTCTGCCAGCTGCACGCACCCACCAAGCAAAAAGAAGTCCAGGCTTTACAGATCCCCACTGAGGCCTCTCTCTCTGAAGAGCCGCGGTTTAGAGGAAGATGAATAGTTTAATGGCTGCTCTCCTCAGGGTGTAAGGTTTGAAATCAAATGATGGTTAAACATACAATTGCTGCATTATTTTAACATGCTCAAGCTACAACTTTCTCACAGCTCTATCCATGCCAGTTTGTGGTGGCCCCTCACCATAGCAGGCTGGGTCCTGATGATTCACTAGCTTGCTAGAGCCACACACCCTGTACTATCCAGTGAACAACCAAACTTGGATGGGGACAAAGTGGCTGGTGTTTAAAGATGTGTACATAGGCACTGACATTTTTCCGGGGGTGCTTCACCCCTGTGCTGCTCCTTCCCCCACGGTACTGCCCTTGCTCTGTCTCTTCCCACCCCCATTCTGCCTGTTCCCTGAGGCCCCCGCCCGCCCTTCGCTGGCCTCCGCTCTTCCCCAAACCCCTCCCCGAGCTGCTAAACAGCTGTTTGGCAGCACCACCTGGCAGCTGTTTCATGGTACCCCTGATTAGCTGATCGGGGGTGCCACCAAACAGCTGTGGCTGGTGGGTGCTAAGCACCCACTAGTTTTTTCCATGAGGTTAGAGCACCCCCGGAGTCAGTGCCACTGGAGATGTAGAATGAGGCACAGTGGTTCACTGTTAGAGGTAGGGTTAGCGCCCAGCCCCATGCACAACATCAGATGCACCCGTTCTCTCTCTCTCAACATGTAAACCCCACTTTGCCCTGGTCAAGGGAACATCCCCACACAACACACCTCTGCGGTGTACAGCTGCATTGCTTGAACCATAGAAACTCTTCTCACAAATTCTCCAAGCCCTTAAGCCTACGTCCCCCTCCTCTGATCCACTCCAATTGCTGCCCCGTTTCCCCTCTTCATTCTCGCTCTTTTCTCAGTCCTTTCCAAAAGGGGTTTCTCCACACAAATGCCGTCTGAGGGAAAACAATCCTCCTGCTCATGCAGAAATGCATCACTCGAAATGGCAACTGCACAGGAAATTGATACATAGAGAGAGAAGAGAGAGGTCTCATGTTGTCACACAAATGGTTTGTGGTTCTGCAAGAGCAGGGGAAATGCTGAGGAAAATTAAGCACTAGGCCTTTAGGTAGATTCTAAACCGGATTTAGATTTCTTGTGTTTACACCCCATCTGAATTTGATTTCTACCTTCTCATACAAACGAAGACCTATTTCTACCAACATTTGGGGGAAGTCAATGTTGGGCCTGGAGGCAGAATTTGTTTCTTAAGAAAACAAACCTCTAGAGGTGGAAACAGAGCAGCAGCCCCCTTGCAGTTACATTTGTTGGGCAGTGAAGGGGAAAGGATTGGCAGCAGCCATCTGTATAATAATCACCAGCAGCAGGAGTCAGACGCATGCACCAGATGCTCAGGCCAAGATTTTTATAACTGATGGGAGATTCTGGGGGCCTGACTTGAGACAAGTTAAGGGGGCCTGATTTCCAGATTTCCTCAGTGTCTATGAAAATAATTCAGTCAAAATCCTTGTGGGTCTCATTATTGCCCCACAGCTAACTCCACCAAACAGCTGCATCCTGCACATCAGTGCTACCTCACACCTGGTCATGTTTCCTCTCCTCCCAGTCTTTCTGAACATGCGTTATTAGCATATATTAACAAAGCATATAAATATGAATGAGTGGGGAAGGGAAATAGTCATTAGCCTGCTCTACAGCAAGAGATAGGGTTCTGACATTGATCTAGGGTCTATGACTGATGGTTACAGATCAGCCTTACCAAAGGGAAAGATCCATTACCAGCTGTTTGAGGTGCCTTCGCAGATTGCTGCCAGTGCATGCAATTTTACTGGAATAAAATATTGGCATTTGCTCCCCCTTCCCCCTCACCCCACTTTTTTCTTCTTCTCAAAAATCAAAGGCTGTAGCGGCAAGTTTGGCCCTAAGAGAAATTGCATCTGAATGTAAAAAGAGCTCCTTCCTGCCTCAGGCTGCCATATGCTGGTCTTGTCAGCCTGCCTTAAAGTGGTTCTTCCACAAGAGGCCTTTATCCGTGTGCCAGACAGTCGCCTTCCACCCCTCTCCCACGTGGGAAAACAAGAGGCAAGAGTGATCTGCTCAGAAAAGACAACGGCTGTATCAGTGTTACCATTGGTTTGATGGTGGTAAGGGGTGGCAACCAAGTGATTCACCCCATGATTTTCCCACAGGTCTTTCATGGTGCCTGCCAGGAAATTAGATCCTGAATCGGTAAGGATATCGGAGGGCCAAACTACCCTGGCGAAAATGTCCGTTAGGGCCTGGCACACCGCTTTAACTCTGGTGTTACCTAGAGCTACTGCTTCCGGCCACGGTACGCAAAGTCCACGAAAGTCAGTACAAACTGCTTTCCCCTGGGCGGCTTCTTGGGAAAGGACCAGAATATCCACAGCTACTCGCTGAAAGGGACCTCAATTATGGGGGAGGGGCTGGAGAGGGCCTTGACCAGATCTTGGGGTTTGCCCACTTTTTTGGCATACCTCACAACTGACATACTGGGCAACTTCCTTGCCCATCCCTCCAGTGAAGGACTTCCCCAACCTGTCTTTGGTTCTGTTCACCCCAGCATGGCACTGGAGATGATTCATGGGCTAAGCTTAAGAGGCTTCCCCTGGTACTTAAGTTGGAACCACCAATTTTTTGCGGCTGCCATTCTTCCTGGTGTCCACCAGAAAGAATTCCTTGTATAAAAGTCCTGGTCTATAACAAACCGGGATCGGTTAGAAGAGCTGAGAGGCGGTGGGGTTGCTCCGTGCGCCACCCAAGCTTTCTGAAGGCTGTCATCTGCTTCCTGCTCAGTCTGGAACTGTTCCCTTGAGGCTGGGGACACCAGTTCTTCCTCAGACTGTGGACTGGGCTTGGTCCCTCTGGAAGTGATGTAGGTGATGGGGTGTTGTTTCCGTTGTGGTGAACCGCTTCTCCGCTGGTGCACCTGGTGGTATTTCAGGCTCTGGCTGAGCCTCTTCGGTATGGTTGTCTGTTGCTTCTGCCAGTTCAGGCTCGCTGGGCCCTCTGGCGTTGAGGGTTGAAGATGGGTTGCAATTGCTGGTGCTGGTGCTGGTTGCTGTTCCAGTTCCGGGCCTGGGACTGGAGGTGCTGTGGCTGGTTCAGCCGTTGGCAGGGGATCCGGGTCCACTACCTCTGTCTGGGTCTCTGGTAACACAGACGGGTTTCCCTGTGGACGGCTCAGGAACAGGAATGGGTCTGGAAGCTTGCCTGGTTTGGCTGCGTGTAACCATTCCCACTCTCTTGGCCCGCTTCACCTGGTTGGCCAAGTCTTCCCCCAGTAGCATGGGGATGGAATAATTGTCATAGACTGCAAAAGTCCACATTCCTGACCAGCCTTTGTACTGGACAGGCAGTTCAGCTGTAGGCAAGTCTACAGCTTGTGACATGAAGGGGTAAATGGTCACTTTGGCCTTGGGTTGATGAGTTTGGATCACGAAGGATTGGTGGATAGCTGACACTTGTGCCCCCGTGTCTCTCCACGCGGTAACCTTCTTTCCGCCCACTCTCAAATTTTCCCTTCGCTCCAAGGGGATTTGAGAGGTATCTGGGCCTGGGGATCTTTGGTGTGATGGTGGTGTAATGACTTGCACCCGGTTGGGGTTCTTTGGGCAGTTGGCCTTTATATGTCCCAGTTCATTACACTTAAAGCATCTTCCAGCTGACGGGTCACTGGGTCGAGGTGAGTTACTGGAGACTGGTGAGGTGGAAGAATAGGGTGTCTGTGGCTTTCCTTGGGTTGTAGGTGGGGTTTGGGTTGCCCTCGGTTGTAGGGTTTATTGTCGGTGTGCCCCTGGGGTATTCATTTCCCTTGACAGTAGGTTTCTTGCTTTCTGCCACTTCCATCCATTTGGCTCCAATCTCCCCCGCCTCGGTGAGATTTTTGGGTTTTCCATCTTGTATGTACCGTGTTATGTCCTCAGGAACACCATCCAAGAACTGCTCCATTTGTATGAGGAGGTGCAGTTCGTCCAGGGATTTAACATTGGTTCCTGATATCCAGGCCTCATAATTCTTTCCAACGTAGTAGGCGTGTCTGGGAAATGACACATCTGGTTTCACTTTTGGGTTCTGAAACGCCGACGGGCATGATCCGGGGTTATCCCCATTCTGAATCTGGCCTTGGTTTGAAACAGTTTATAATCGTTCATTCTGTCCTTTGGCATTTCAGCCGCCCACTCTGCTAAGGGTCCACTGAGGTGTGACCTCAGCTCTACCATGTACTGGTCTTCAGAGATGCTGTACCCAAGGCAGGCTCTTTCAAAATTTTCTAAGAAGGCCTCAGTGTCATCACCTGCCTTGTAGGTGGGAAATTTCTTGTGCTGTGAACAACAATTGGCGAAGGGTTGTTAGGATTGGCTGGAGTTCTGTTTGCTTAGCCTGTTCTAATTCCAGTTCATGCTTTCTCTGTTTTCCTCTCTTCACTTTCTTTTTTTTCTCTTCTGGTGTTTCTCCATCTCTCGTTGGTGGGCTGCATCTTTGTCTCTTGTTCTTTTGTAGGCTGCCTCTTTGGCTTCTTGTTTCTTTTGGGCCACCTCTTTTCTTGCTTTTTCTTTTGTTCTTGGGCTCCTCTTCTCTTTTTGTTTTTTTCTGCCTCTTCTTGGCTAGTTCTGCTTAATTAGTTCTATGTCTCCTATGTTCATTTTCTTTGTCTATGGCTTGTTGCGTGCTCGTTCCTGTTTCAGGCTTTCCTTGGAAATCATGGTTCCTGCTTTCTTGTGTTGGGGTGCCCTCTGGTGTTTTATTGTCTGAACTGCTGGCTCTCTCTGTTGTCTCCTGGGTTTGCCTAGCAACAGTGCCTTTGTTTTAACTTCTTTCTAGCTAATCTTTCATATGTAAATTAAACAAAAAAACCACTTTATTTGCATGTGTGTTTTGCTGGGTACTTGACTCACAATCTGGAGTTCTATTGTTTAACAAAAAGACCCTTTGTCAAACCTTAATGGTTCCTTGCTTAAAATATGCAAGCAACTGAGCAAGAGAAACAGAAAAAAAATTCTCTCTGGCTCCTTTTAAAACCAAACCCTTTCTCTCTGCTTAAAGCCCTAGCAGAGAAAAAAAAAATAATATTCCTACTGGCTTCTGGATTCTATATCCCATCCCACCGCTGCCACCATGTCATAGCATAAGTCGTCCCAAATCTGAACCTTAGCGTCCAAAATCTGGGTGCCTTGCATGAAACCTCCAAGCTTAATTACACCAGCTTAGATCTGATCTCGCTGCACCAGCCAGGAATTCCAGTGCCTGGCTCACTCTGGTCCCCAAAACCTTCCCTGGGGGACCCCAAGACTCAGATGCCCTGAGTCTCACAACAAAGGGAAATAACCCCCTCCTCCTGTCTCCTCTGTTTTCCTTCCCGGGGCTTTCCCCTGCCCTGGGATGGCCCTGGAGATCACCCTATTTCAATTCCTTGAAATGCAAACCAGAGAGATCAAGTTTCTCTTCTCCCTTCTCCACCCAGAGCTATCCCTGCAAATGCAAGCTTTGTAACTCTAACACACAAAGATTTTCCCTTCCCCCTGTTTCCTTTACTCCCAGAAGAAAACCTGACAAGATTTATAAGGAAAAAATCCAACAGGTCTTAAAAAGAAAGCTTTATATAAAAAAAGAAAGAAAAAGACATAAAAATGGTCTCTGTATCAAGGTGACAATATACAGGGTTATTGCTTAAAAGAAAAAATGAATAAACAGCCTTATTCAAAAAGAAATACAATTTAAACATTCCAGCAACTACACACATGTAAATACAAAAACAATATAAAACCTATTTTTTTTTCTACCTGTATTACTCACAATTTGGAACAGAAGATTAGAAAAAGCCTGGAGATAGAAGATCCTCTTCACCTCAGAGCCGAGAGAGCACAGAGGACACAGACAAAAACACCCACAAAATTCCCTCCTTGACTTTGAAAAATCCGCAGTTTCCTGATTGGTCCTCTGGTCAGGTGTTTGGTTCCCTTTGTTAACTCTTTACAGGTAAAAGCCCTGTGGAAGTGGCCTACAGGTGAGTATTAATTCAATTGACTGATTAGACTCATGTGAATCACTGATTGCCCAAGGGCAAGAAATGGACCTTGCTAGTTGGGAATGTCCATAACTTCAAGATCCCAGCACACAGACTTTGGAGTTAACTTCAGGGTGCTGGAGCTCATTGACAGCTCAGTAGGCTACTTGAATTCTTGAAGAAGTAAAAATAAGGACTACCAGGGTCTATGACACCTTAGAGATGAAGGAAGAGGACCACAAGGTGGGCAGAGTTTACTCTGAGTGACAACTAAGAGCATTTCCAGTAGGCTGAAAGCTCAGCAGCCGCTGAGGCACCATTGTTAAGCACAGAATGACAGGTCCCTCGATTGTGTCTGAATGCAGGTTCGTAGATCAGCTTGTCTGCCTACGCACAATAAGAATCACTTATTACGTAAATGCAGAACTTTTAGATGCACCGCGCCATGAAGTCCTCGCAATCTTGGGCCAGTGGCATTTGAATTAGATGCCTCAGGCTATTGGGGCGCTATTCAGACAATGGTTATCTTTCATGCCTGATTAGGACTATGTTGAATTTCAGGCCTTAGTGCAGTGGCGTTGCAATCTAATGAGATGCCATTACAAGACCAAAGGTAGAGACATCTGTAGCAGGGAACAGTGTGCAGACAGCTGGTCATACTTGGCATAATAAGAACGGTCACTAGACTCCATTAGTCTTGATCAGTGAGACAGATCTTGGCAGGACCCTTATGGGCCTTAAACTACTCTGTTGACAACTAGAGTATGTTCAAACTAAGTCGTTAATAGCATTGAGGAAAGATTCTATGGACCTTTTACACCGTAAATTTGGCTCCTATAAGGCTCAACTGCAGTCATAGCCCTACTAGCATGCTGCCTAAATCTTCATCAGCAAAACAACCCTGAGTGATAAGGACTGAAAGGAAAGCCTTGAGGTCACGGGACGGAATTCTGTAAGCTATAACTGCATCAGCATTTAGAGTGTTTTGGAAGGAACTTAGAGAGAGGATAGACTCACCATGCTATGCAAATCTGCTACAGTGATTCCTCTGGTAGACCAAGAAAATGCATTTTTCAGTCCCCCTCACAAGCTGTGCTGGAGAGCACTGAATCTGGCAGCAGTGCTAAATGGGTGACTGCATGGCTATTGCAAAGTAGGGCTGGGTAAGCCAAAACCATGAAACATCAATCTTTTAAGCTCTAGTTAGTACTTCAGTTGACAGCAGTCCAGGGGGTTTAAGCATAACTCCTAAAGCAAACAAACAAAGACTAAATGAAAAGTGAATTTTAAAGGTCTTATAAAATATTAGGCACACTGCCCTTCCCTGCTATTTGAGTAAAACCTCCCTCTGAACCAAAATGAAGTATACATCTCATTAAAATCTGTAGCAGCTACCGAGTTCCTTTCCCTCCCAGACTTTAAAAAAAAATCCAGTTCTCTGATTGGTCCTCTGGTCAGGTGCTTGATTCCCCCCTGTCCACCCCTTACAGGTAAAAGAAAATTAACCCTTACCTATCTACTTATGACACAGCCTATTTCCCACTTCGTAGCTCTGTGTCAAAACGATCCTGACCTACATCACCAGCTCTTTGCAAGCAGTGTGGGGAAAGGAGGACGAGCTCCATTTTCAAGGTAGCCCAGCCTAGCATGTTACAGCTTGCAGCCAAGAGCTAGGAACGCCTAAATCCTACTCTTTGTTCTGACGAGATAAATTAAATATTCAGTCAGCGTAGTGGCGGGAGGTAGCTGTTCTCCTTCCCAAGTAAGTGCCCAAACCATTGGACTACTGGCTGTTCTGGGATGGGGCTCTCAATCTCTCATTGAAGCTGTTCCACTTTGAATGGTCACTGGGCCAGAGAGAAAGAATCCAGTTGTCAGAGCACTCCCCTGGGGCAGGTGCCACATCCCTGCTATTACAAATATTTAATTATTTACGCCAAGTGGAAAATCTCCAACAGCAGAGATGGAGAAAACCATCCCAGAATTCCTTGCAGCTTGGTGGGCAGGGCACTCTCCAGCCCCTGCTCCCAAGTCAGGATTGGAACCTGGATCTCCCACCTCCCAGGTGTGTACTGTACCTACCTGGGGAGTGAGTGTGAAAGGGCAGCACCCCCAGCATGAAACATTTTGTATAGAACAAAACAATTCATTCACCCCCAGAACAAAAAAAGTTTCAATTCTCCAAAAATTCAGAATAATGTTGGTTTCGGTTTGACTGGATATATATATTTCAGGACTGTCAGCAAAGCAAAATCCACACAGCTGTACTTCTGAGTCCCTGCTAGTACCCTAACCACTCAACTAGCTGTACCCACCTTCCTCTCAAGGCCACTCCCTTTGCTGGAGGGATGCAGCCCAGTTTGGCACGGGGAATAAAAGACCAAACAAAAACATTGGAAAGCCCCCTTGCTGCTGCTGTTGAAATGAATGATAACACAACATAGCATCTTAATAGTGATGCTATCACCAAGAGCCTGCACAACCCAGCGTGCCATGAGAGAGGCCCACAGAGCAGAGAGGATGCAGATTCTGTACAGGGATGGTGAACGTGCCGGCTGCCTGCCACTGGTAGCAGAGAGCCTGCTTATTCTACGCTTGCTCAGGCTAGCGGCAGCAGCAGGGTCGGTTGAGGCTGGACCTCATTGATAATTGAGCATTTCATTCGTGACTCCACATAGGAATTAAACCGTAACCTAGCTTAGCAGAGAGTCCACCTGACAAGCCAAAAATAGCTTGCCAAGATGCTGCTGCACTAACGTCAAGTGGCAGGCAGGTCCATCAGACGCAGCCTGGTCTGGTGAGTGCTGCATGCACTTAGATTGTGCAAAGGCATTTTCCAGTTGTTTGCTTTAAAAAACATCTTAGTTCATATATATCATTTGGAAGACAGACAGCTAGGTTCCTAAGCCTCCATGGGCTTCCATCATTGGGAAAAAAGAAACCTGCAAGCAATGTCCTTCCAGCAGCAGACAGGAAATAATCCTGATATAAAGGTTGCTTTTAAAAACCAGTTGTATATTTGTGTGTGGTGGTCATGGCCGGCTCCAGCTTTTTTGCCGCCCCAAGCGGCAAAGGAAAAAAAAAAAATTAAAAACCAATTGAGCGGCCGCCGAAGTGCCACCAACGAGTGGAGAGAGGGAGCGAAGGACCCACTGACAAAGACCTGGACATGCCGCCCTTTTCTATTGTCCGCCCCAGGCACCTGCTTCCTTCGCTGGTGCCTGGAGCCAGCCCTTGGTGATAGCACCAAGCCACAGACTCCTTTTGGTGGCGCTTGGTTCATGAGGAACTTTGGCTAATACAAGAGCAGGGACAGAAACTCAGGATTCCAGGGTTCTGATCCCCAATGACTCCACATGTGACCTTTGGCTAGTCAATATTATTTCACATTTGTATTTTATTTTCACTCAATCACAATTGCTGATGATGCCAGAGCTACACCTCTGGAAAGACAATATTTTAGTTTTGCTACAAACAGCTCTCAAGTCCTGCTCAGTAGTCAGAAAAGCATGTAACAAATCTAATCTTTAATTGTAACTAATTGATCTACAGTATAGCTGTAGACAGTGACACTTGGCTTTTCTATGGTTAATCTTAAAGTTCTTTACAAAGGAAGTCAGGATCATTAACCCTATTTTACAGGTGGGGAAACTGAGGCACAGAAGCAAAGTGACTTGCCCAAGGTCACCAACAGAATTGGGACTAGACTCCAGGTCTCCTTCCTTCCATGCCAGGAAGTGCACTGTCCACTGGAATATGCCACAAGCACTTGGCAGCTAGAAAATGTAGGAAACCCCTGGAAAACAACATCAGCTACTATTAGAAAATTCCTTTCGGGTACACGCAGACAGCCAGCTCCATTTCCATTCTCATGCCTTTCCTGTATGGGTTATGAAGAGCTGCACTTAAACAGGATTGTGATTCAATTAATTTGTTAATACCTGTCAATCTCTATGAAGATAACATGCACTATGTAAGCGCTAAGTATTTAGCTCTGAACGTGCTACCATGGAATTCAATGGGTGGTAGCCTCCCACCATATTCACTCAGCGTCCTTAGCCTGTTCAGGGATGTAGCAATGTTCTCTGTAGCATCTAACTGGCTATGAAATAATTCTAGCATCTCTTTTATAAACAAACATCAATATGGCCTGATGTTGGAATGAGAGAAGACTGATTTCCCTTAAAAAAGCTTCAATGCAAACCACCTTATAGGTGACCTTTCAGTTTATCATATGCACTGAGTGGAATTTAGTGTTTATTACTTGCATTCCAAGGGGATTTAATTCCAGGCATGGAAAGCACTTTGGAAGCTTTAAGGGTTAGTGAGATGGGGCGTGTTCTCTAAATTACAGATGCCTTTCTTATTACAGTTACATCAGTCAATCAGATGCCAGTGATCATGAGTTTTAGAGATTCATCTTAGGTTTTGGAGAACGTACTGTAACAACAAGCCCAAAAGCAAGGTAACTGGTGGCAATAAATACCTGGTCCTGTGTGCCAGGGTTGTCAATTTTTCAAAACATTTCTGGTATGCAAGACTGAAAGCTGAAAGGATATGGCTATAACAATCCTGACCTCATCTCTGAGGTCACCTGCCAACAAGGGAAGTGCTATCCTGGCTCAATAAGGGAGCTCGGTACAGGCAAGTTATGGTTACAGCTGATGGGAAGTTCTCTGGCAGAATGTTTTTCCCATCAGAAAATGTTGATTCATCATAGACTAAAACTTACCTGGCTGTGCACCACCAAAACTGGCTGAGCCTGATGGACCGTGTGATTTAAGGACAACAGCACCTTGAACTGCTATTCTTGCTTTGCCCAGATGGGTTCCTTGCTCGTCTAGGTTACAGTTTTGCAGAAACATGGCAATTTTAATGAAACTTTGTTGCAAAAGAATAATTGAAAATAAAAATGTTTCAGTAAGGTTAAAATAGTCCATTTGACCTTCTGATGTTCCGTTTCACAATTTTTCTTTTCTTTTCAATTTTGTGCTTTTATGTCATATACACTTTTATATAAAGTCTAAATCAAAACAAAAACATTTCAATTTTATAGAAATGGAATATTTCAAATCAATCCAGTTTAAATAAATTCCATTATTTCATTTCATGGGAAATTTCAATTTTTTTTTTGGTTATTGTTCCATTTCAGAACAGAAAAAAAGAAACATGAAATCACAGAATTCCCCACAGAAAGGAAAATCCAGTTCCCAGGCAGGTCTAGTTATATTGCATTGGAAAGAAGTGGGGAAAGATCAGGAGAAAGCCAACAGAATTTTTTTCCCCCATAAGGTCCATGGAGCCATAAAAGAAACAATTCCTGTTATTAATGCATCTGTTGGCTTTAGAGGCCCTGTCAGCTGGCAGAGGCAGACTTAAAAGTGGCTCATCTTGAAAAGGACTCAAGCCAGGAGAAGAAAATAACTACAGTCATTCAATCTCGACTATCACTTGAGTTTCTCTTTTGGTAACACAAAGTCAGTTGTGAGGTTTCTATTGCCCAGACTGTAAACTCTTTGGGGCAGAGTCTTTTCTTTGTATGGCAACAACATCTGGGACACAGGACCCTGATGCCAACCAGGGCTTTTAGGCTCCAATATTGCCAACCACAAGCATTCTAAAACAACGAGTTAGTCCTACCCCACCCTACAAAACATGACATTTTTTTTAAACAACAAGTTTGGGGTTATGTTTGTCCTCTGGTTTCAGAGCCTCAAGGGTGTAACTAAGTCACATTTTGAAGCTATTCTTGCAACCATGAGGGCTAGAAATTTCATAGAATATCAGGGTTGTAAGGGACCTCAGGAAGCCATCTAGTCCAACCCCCTACTCAAAGCAGGACTAATTCCCAGACAGATTTTTGCCCCTGGTCCCTAAATGGCCCCCTCAGGAATTGAATTCTCAACCCTGGGTTTAGCAGGCCAATGCTCAAACCACTGGAGCTATCCCCCTGTCATAAATGGATAGGTAGGTAAGGGTTAAGTTTCTTTTACCTGAAAAGGGTAACCAACACCTGACCAGAGGACCAATCAGAGAACTGGATTGTTTAAAGTCAGGAGCGGGAATTTGTATACCCGGTGTTTTTGTTTTTCTTAGCATGAGGAAACATTACAAACACCCTCCGCCCATTCTCTAGCCCTCGCTAGAGAAAACCTACAGGATACCAGGGAGAGCAAAAGGCCTGGTACGATAACACAGAAGACCGTTCCTTCAAGACAGGAGACCGGGTTATGGTCTTAAAGCGCAACAGGTCCATAAGATGGAAATCGGGGGGCCATTCACAGTCCAAGAGCGCCTGGAGCTGTTAACTATCATAGCATTTCCGATTCCTCACTAAAACCAAGGGTACATGTTAATCTCTCAAGCCTTTATTCCAGAGACTTACAGGTTTGTCAGTTTACAGTCCAGGGAAGCAGAGACGCAGAGTGCCGCTGATGATCATGACGGCAGAAAGGACGGCGGCGTGGAAGAGTGACTCTCAACCACCCTGGAACGTCTGCAACGCAACAAATCCAGGAGCTGTGCACCAACTTCGCACCATTGTTCTCAGCCACTCTAGACTGACTGAACGGCATATCACCCATCGACACAGGTAATGCCACCAATTAAAACAACAACCCTACGGTGTCCCCTCACGCACAGGCTGCTAAAAGCGGGAAATCAGAACATGCTACAGATGCGTATAATCCGCTCATCTACCAGTGCATGGGCATCTCCAGTGTTCTGGTACCCAACCACAATGGGAAATACGCTTTTGTGTGGACTACCGTACTAAATTGGGACTCGTCCAGACAACTATCCATGCCACGCACCGATGAGCTATTGAAAAGCTGGGACTGCCCATTCATCTCTACCATAGACTTAACCAAGGGTACTGCAAGTACCACTAGATGAACCTGCCAAGGAAGGTCAGCATCGTCAACCCCCCTGCAGGGGTATATGAATTTAATGTACTCCTTCGGGCTGCGCAATGCACCCGCCACCTTTCAGAGACTGGTAGATGGTCTACTACAGGACTGGGAGAATATGCAGTTGCCTACCTCGATGATGTGGCATTTCTGTCCTGGCCCGCACACCTAGAACACCTGGAAAAGGTCTTTGACCGATCAGGCAGGCAAGGACTAACTGTTAAGGGCCAAAAAGTGTCAAATAGGCCAAAACAGAGTGACTTACCTGGGCAATCAGTGGGTCCGAGAACCATAAACCCCTACAGGCCAAGGTGGAGGCTATCCAAAAGTGGCCTGTCCCAAAGTCAAGAAACAGGTACAATCTTTCTAGGCTTGGCCGGTATACAGGCGATTTGTACCACACTAACAGCCAATCGCGCACACTGACCGACCTGACCAAAAAGCCCCAGCCAACTAACAGTTAAATGGACTGATGAGTGTCAGAAGCCTTTACCCAACTGAAGGATGCTCACGTCTGACCCGTGCTAAGGGCCCCGACTTGACAAACCATTCCTAGTAACCACCGATGCATCTGAGCGGTATAGGAGCAGTTCTTAGCAGGAAGACCGGATCAAACTTCCATCCTGTCGTGTTCCTCAGCAAGAACTATCTGAGAGGAAAGTCACTGGTCAGTCAGTTGAAAAGGAATGCATGCATGTGTACGCCCTGGAAAGCTACGCCCATAGTTTGGGGATGGCGGTTCCAGCTACAAACTGACCAATGCTGCGCTAAAGTGGCTTCATACAGCCAAAGCAACAACAAAGAAACTACTTCGGTGGAGTCTAGCTCGCCAATTTGATTCGAAATTCGACACATTTCAGGAGCTTCTAACAAAGAGCTGATTGCACTCTCCCTGAGAGTTCCCAGAAAACACGGTTAAAACTTTCCTGACAATGTTGAAGTCTTGACTTGCATGCTTTTATTCTATGTGCATGTGTTGTATCTCTGTTAGTTTAAAGTTTAGGTAGAAATCACCTCCAGTGAAAGTTCTACTGTCGTGATTTGGGGGGCGTGTCATAAATGGATAGGTAGGTAAGGTTAAGTTTCTTTTACCTGAAAAGGGTAACCGAACACCTGACCAGAGGACCAATCAGAGAACTGGATGTTAAGTCAGGGGCGGGAATTTGTAATACCCGGTGTCTTGTTGTTTTCTTAGCTATGAGGAAACAAGTCTCTTCTAATTCTCTCCTAATACTTTTCTAAACATCTGTAAGTACCCAGGAACCGCAAAGAATTCAGCTATGATGGCCTTTGGGGTGTATTACCTGTATGTTAATTTGTTGCTGGTTAATTGGGCTTTTTAAATCAGACTGTTTCTTTATATTTTCTTATAAGCAAGAGCCTGTATTGAGTTTCTTAATGCAAGATGATTGTTTATATTTTCTTTCTTTTTTTCTAATAAATTTTCTTTTTAAACCTTGTGAAAGTTCTTTCCTAGGGAGGCAAGGAAAAGCCAGGCTGTGGCTATTTCCTATTGGGTCCAGGGAAAGCAGACTGGGGAGCGGAATCTCTGTTCTCTGGTGGTTACAGTTTCCTCGTCCTGAGCAAGGGGGTGGCAGAGCCAGCTGGGTATTTTGCATCTCCATGTCCTGAGGGACAGAAAAGCTGGTTTTCCTTCACCAGGTTAGCCGCGAGGCAAGCCTGAGAAGGAGGGGAAGGTTATTGTCCCTGCTTTTAGCATCCAAGGATGGAATCTGGGTTCCCACCGGGAGGTTGGGGCACCAGAGGAGAAAAGGGGGGATTCAGGCCCCATAGATTAATTCCTGATCTGGTGGCAGCGAGAATATCCAAGCTGGTAGTGAGCTTGGGGGAGTTTCAGGTAAGCCCCCAAACTTTGGACGCAAAAGTCCAGGTTTGGGACAGGACCAGACTGGTGGACACTAAAGTCCAGGTCTGGGACTGGACGGCTAGATTACCACACCCCCCACCCTTAAAAATTTACTTTTTTTTTTTAAATGAAAATGGTTCTCCTCATGTATTAACTAGACTCTTACAGCTAAACAACATGAGATTCGTGATAAAACCTTGAGTGCTGGTGGCGCAAAGTCGCTGCCATCGTACAACTAATAAAGGAGAGGCCAAGAGAGAGGAATAAAAAGGGAAGAAAGTTGGTTCTCCTGGACCAAACATCCCAACTCAACGTAACCCAACTCGGCCTCGGTGGTTCTTTTTCCATGCTGAGCTGGGTATGTTTGTCTGTCAGGAGTAATCGTAATCATTCTTGGTGCTGCATAATTAAATCACAATGTAATAGACTTTTCATTAGGTACGAACAGCATAAAGCATAAACATTTTTCGTGCCATAGAGGATGTAACCATTTCCCAGAGCAGCCTGGATGACAAACTCAGGCCCTGTATGGCTTAGAGCAGTTTTATGAATACACACCTATGCTACAGTTTCCGAGCATGCATTTAGGATTAGACGTGGGGCTGACTCTCTGTTGTACAAAGTACAACCTGGAGGTCAACAGTTCTTTGCCCTTCCATGGGACCTTCCTCCAGAGGATCCCAAAGCGCTCTGCAAATATTAATGGCTTTATCTTCACAAGCCCCCAGGAGACAAGGGAGTGTTGTTATCCCATTTTACAGGTGGGGAAGCTGAGGCAGAAAGGGCTGGTCAAGGTCACACAGGAAGCAAATCCCAACACCCAGGCCTATGCTCTAACCACACTGCCATCCTTTCTATCCTCCATTCCCACAAGCAACCCTTTCCTCTTAGGCAACCATACTGAAGTATCCCCAAAGCTCCAAATACAATTCAAGCTTTAGTTAAAACTCACTTTGAACAGGCATCCCGTTTCTGCTGGTTTGGGTGGTCACTTAAAGGTTTAACGACGCATGCCGCTCAAGCTGTTTTTAGAGACAGATAGCACTAGTCCAACATAACTGGCATTAATGATGCAGAAGCCAGTTTTGTCCTAAAAACAAGCCAAGATCAGGGATGAGCCTCACTTGCATCTGCAAGGCATATACTAGATTGTAGCAAAACTGCAGCCACCAAAAGCAAATCTTCACAGTTGCCACTATACCATGGCCACTGGAAACTTCATTGTAACAACAGGGCTAGACCTCAGATATGCCAGCTTCTCAAGCACAGCTTCTTGCCACTTGTGCTAAAGGAGGAATGGCAGACTACTGTAAGCAGTACAGGGCATATGAAACACAGAGGCGTTTTTCCGACATCAATCCACAGAGGGTAACAGAACACACACAGACTAGGGCAGTTCATTGAAATGTCAATAAAAAGCCCTTTTTAAACATCAGGGGAAAACATGTTTTGCTGCAGCCTGAAAAGGCTGTAAAGTGCTGAGGATCTGGCTGCATTGATACCACAAGAGGCACACATTTCCATGGGAACCAAGCATTTATTTACTTTGAAAAGCAGAGCAAATGGACTAGGAACTTGCCACGTTTGACATTTTGCCAGGGCCGGGAAGAGAAGTCTCTGTGTCCATGAGCCATTAAAGGAAGCAGGTGCCAACCCGCTGAGCGTGTGTATCAGGACGGGTGAAGGGTGCTCTTTAACTTGCAGGAGTGATTCAAGATTTTAGGACACAAACTAAAGCCCAAGTGGGGACAGATGTGCCTCTTCTCCTCTTTTGCTTCCACATGCTCATGTGATTTCTTTCCTTTTGCTAAGTTATCCAACCCATCCCTTTAACAGGAAAGCACAGTCAAAAGCCATCAAGTTTCCAGACACAGACCTGCAACTCAGCTCCACTGGTGTGCGCATATTATTACTGCTGCCCAAAAACCCCGACCGAGACTGGGGCCCTGCTATACTAAGCTCTGCCCTCACACCGTGTAAGAGACTGCCCCTCCCGGAAGAGTTTACTGTATAAACGAAAAGGGTGGGAAGGAAGCACAGAAAGGCGAAGAGACTTGCTCAAGGTCACACTGTGGGTGTGATAAAGCCTCTGTCCCAAATCTGGACCTTAGCATCCAAAATTTGGGGGCTTAACATGAAACTCCCCCCAAGCTTATACCCAGCTTGGCTCTGATCTCGCTGCCACCAACCAGGATTCAGTGCCTGGTACACTAAAGCCCCCCAAAATCATCCCTGGGGGACCCCCCCAAACTCCAGAACCCTGGGTCTCGTATCTCAAACGGGAAAACAAGTTCCTCCCCTGTCTCCCTTTATTGCATCCCAGTTCCTCCCCTGGGTGAGCCTGGGCGATACAGTACTCAATCCTGAATGCAAACAAAGGGCCATTAACTCTCCCTACGATGCATATCAAAAACTAGTAAAGCTAACATAAAGAGATTTTCACCACCCCCTTCTGTAGCTTAACAGAGAAAAACCAAAAACCATCCACCAGTTTTAAAAAAGAACTTTATATAAAAAGAAGAAAATATAGAAAATATAACCCACTGCATTAAGAGTCAATTTTTACAGGGCTTCTGCTGATAAGAATTAGGATAACACGTCTGAATCAAAATATAGCCAATTTTAAACCAGTCCAGCAATTACACCCATTTAAATACAAACCAAGCGCATACAGCCTATTGCTTGTTCCTTTGTACTCACACTTGATAGTGCTATTTAGAAAGAATTGGAGTTAGCAGAAAGCTGTTTCAATCCATAGGCCGGAGAAACAAAGACCCCGAGTTCTTTCCCTCCAACTTTAAAAAAAAATCCAGGTCTCTGATTGGTCCTTGTCAGGTGGCTGATTCCCCCTGTCCACCCCTTACAGGTAAAAGAAAATTAACCCTTACCTATCACTTATGACACTGCCCCTCCCGAAGAGTTTACTGTATAAACGAAAAGGGTGGGAAGAAGCACAGAAAAGCGAAGAGACTGCTCAGGTCACACTGTGGTCAGTGCAGAGCTAGGATTAGAATTCAGGTCTCCTCCCTGTCCAGATAGCCACAAGGTAACACTGCTTCCCTCTCTTCATATCAAGCAATCGATAGATTCAGTCATGTGACAGAATGAAGCTAAACGCTCATAAAGTCAGAATGGAAGAGACTTTGTAAGGCCACTCTGGCTTCAGCTATCAGTGCAAAACTGGCTTCCCCTTCCCCCATTTCAGCTTGCCACTCTGGTGCAGATTTAACTGATCATGCATTGTGCTTCACCTATAGATACAATGGCTAGATGACAGTAACTGACTCATACAAAAAGAGCAGGAGTACTTAGTGGCACCTAGAGACTAACAAATATATTGTACGCATACTTCATGGGCTACAGTTCACTTCATCGGATGCATGTAGTGGAAAATACAGAAGGAAGATATATAGATAGATATATACACACACACACACACACACACACACACACACACACAGGGAACATGAAACAATGGGTGTAACAACACACATTATAAGGAGAGCGATCAGTTAAGGTGAGCTGTTGTCAGCAGGAGAGAAAAAAAACTGTTTGTAGTGGAAACTTAACTTATACAAAATAGTCAGTCGGGTCTGCTCCCTCCCAACACCATAACCAGCTCATTGTTATTGGGAATGTCATAGAAACAGCAGGGATAGAACCCAGATCTTCCTGCTCCAGGAGAAGAGAGGTTTCAGAGTAGCAGCCGTGTTAGTCTGTATCCACAAAAAGAACAGGAGTACTTGTGGTACCTTAGAGACTAACAAATTTATTGGAGCATAAGCTTTTGTGGGCTACAGCCCACTTCTCAGATGCATCCGAAGAAGCGGGCTGTAGCCCATGAAAGCTTATGCTCCAATAAATTTGTTAGTCTCTAAGGTCCCACAAGTACTCCTGTTCTTTTTTCAAGAGAAGAGAGGTTCCTAGTACTTATGCCAAAGGATGATCTCCTTTTATTCTAATAGGATCTATTATACACAGCTGAGCTGGTGCAGTTCTATCCGGAAGAGAGGATATTAGCCAGACAAGGTGAATGAGGTGAAATCTTATTGGACCAACATCTGTTGGTGAGAGGGACGAGCTTCTGAACTTACATAGACCTCTTGACGGCACATTCATTGCAACACCCATTCTGCATGTGGCCTCTTGAGGGGTGCGTGCCCTGGTAAAAGCATTTTGGAACAAAGCTGGAGAGATGAGTAGTTGAGTGCTTAAAAACTTTACTTTGTAAGCAGAAGCTGGAAATTGCAATGAGTTTTTCTACCATTATGAAATGCATCTTTCTCCTAGTTTGCTGCTACTAATTATTTCAAGGAGAGTAACAGACCTGGCCTTACTTTTTGGATAAATAATGGAAAACCAAACCAGAAAAATCAAGGTTATGCAAGAGAATGTGGTGATAAGAACAGATCTCGATATAATCAAATTGTATTTGAATACATCTTTAAAAGAGGTTTTGTACAAAGGGGAATTTGCGAGGAAATACCCCCAGATGCGGCACCTCAGGGCAGAGCAGCAACAGACACTGATACAACGTTCTCACTTTTTAAAGACATGGCTGCTGCAATAAATGATTGAGGTTTCAGATATAGAACATGGGCTTCCAGCAGCGAGGCCTAGTGGCTAGGGTTCTGCCCTGCAAGTCTGCAGACATGGGGACCATTCCCAGTTGTGACTCTAACCTGGCGTGCGACCACAGCCAAATTGCTTCATGACTCTATACCTCGGTTCCCCTCTCACCTTTTGTGTTGTGTTAAAATTGAAAATGCTTTGGAGCGGGGACTGTCACATATCATGTGTATGTCCAGCACAATGAGGCCCTGATCTCAATATGAATAATAATAAAGGCCTTGTGCCTGAGCTGGCTTTAAGGTCATGGCGGCAGGATGTTAGCACTTTTGTTAACACTTTGATTTGGGGCCTAACATTCACTCTAACTGCTTGTGGAGGCCAGACTTACTCTAGAGTTGTCTGATGCATGGAAAGTGAAGGTGATTCCAATGGTGAAGCATCAGCTGACTACACACACTGTAAAACTCAAATCAGCCTGAATCGAGAGAGAGAAATGCTTATGTTGAAAATTTCTGCTATTGGCAATCATTTTTAAAAAAACACCCACCCACTGAGTGCTTCTGAAAGGCACTGAATAGCTCACTAACCACTGATACAGCTGACAGGACTCCACAACCCTCCCTAATCATCTTTCCATGGAGTTCTCCTTCTAGCTCTGAAGCAATTGCATAGCAATTGGCAATACCTTTGATCTTGGCATAGATAATGAGACGGGACTAAGCAAAGAAAGCGGATTGAAGATTAGCAATTGCCACTCTACCTGCACAAAGGGAAAGAGTTGTGATACATTGTCCTGAAATTTGTGCCATTGTTGGAGGGAAAAGCAACAAAGGCAAGTGTTAAGGATGAGAGGAGAAGAGATGAATTTCCTGATCTTTTCTAGTTAGCATCCGTGCTATTTAAGTGGGATATTTTTTCTATGTAGTTTATTTCCTTTAACTCTTTAAAGATAAAAGAAAAGAAAAAAATCACAGCACAGATGAAGGGAAGTGCACTATCCTAGCAGCATCCTGGCTTGCCCAGAGGAGCAGCAGTGTCAGTGGTGACAGCAGCACCTCTGGTATATGTGTACAATGCCCTGGGGAGATCATCTGTTAGGACTGAATCCTCAGCCTCGGGATTTAAATGGATGAGCCTCTAGGCTAGAGCTGGAGCAAATAGGTCCAGGCCATGATTTCTAAAAGCATCGGGGGGACTTCAGAGCAGAAGTCTCATAAGCCCATTTGACATTCCTAGCCTAGGCGTATTAGTTTGGCAGTGTAGCAGACACAAAACCTCTTTATATGGTCCAGTCACTACATGGGGACAAAGACACGGGTAACATTGGAGGATCTGTGCGAGGTCACAAGCATTTAAGTCACCATAATATGTTGGTGCAGCCAGTAGCGGTAGCAGCATCTATTTGCCCGCTTAGTATTAATGGACCCTGAGAATGAAAGACTATTTTGAATGGTTGATTCAAGGCTCCCAGGCCACATCTACATTGGGAAGGCACAACTGCAAGCTCAAGATGCTCCAAACAAATCTTGTACAGTCCCTTGCACCCCCAATTCAATGGCCATCTTACAAGTGCTGGCTGCAACAGCTGCTTGCAGCCTCTTGGAGCACCTCTTTAGTGAGAGTCCAGCCTAACAAGTGCAATTCCCAGTATGAACAGGAAGCCACAAGTGTCGCAGCTGCACCAGCGCAGCCACCTTTCCTAATTCCAACCCATCATGCAGCGCCTTATGTAGGGAAGTTAGGAAAAAGTCCTTGCTCTCAGCAACTGTGCTGGGAACTTTGGAGTAGGTAGGTCCTTTCTATGTAACAAGGACAATCATGGATCTGCAGAGCTTCCAAGGTAACGAGAGGACGCTTAGGTAATGAGTTATGATTGCACAACGATTCTCATTGCTGCTGTTGGTGGAGAGCAGGGAGGTACGTGCCATTTGAGGCTAGAACAGAGACAGAGGAAATGAGGAGGAGCCCTAGTGGAGATATTTAACTGTTTTCCCCTTTCCCAGAGCAGCAGAGGGTTTTCACTGAAAACTTGATGCGGGGAAAAAAAAAACAACTACCCTTTTGCGGGGAAGTAGGGTGACCAGATGTCCCAATTTTATAGGGACAGTCCCAATTTTTGGGTCTTTTTCTTATATAGGCTCCTATTACCCCCCACCCCCATCCCGATTTTTCACACTTGCTGTCTGGTCACCCTAGGGTGAGGAAACATGGGCTCCCGACTTGCAAGACTTTGTGCAGAAGGCAGTTTCAGGTTTCTTCTTTCACTCCCTGACTTTGGGTAGCACATGAATGGGCATAATGAAAGCTTTTGTTTGTATCCAGTCTGGCTGCAGGGGATCATGACTCAGCATTGGAGAGGGCAAAGGAACCACTGGATTGTATGTTTACAGCTGCTGCTGCTGAATTTGAAATGTGCTGGGGGGATATACCTTCCTCACTGGCTGTGGTTCAGTTGATCCTTGCACCGTTGCTGTGTTCCGTAATCAAAGCATTATGGCAATAACGGATAGCGATGCAAACATATCTGTTACTGGAACAGGACTTGTTCATAACCATAGCAAATGCAGAGTGCAATTTAACCACCAACTGCTTACCATGCTGCCGGTTGAAAGATACACAGATGGATTAAATTCAGCCAGGCCTGGGCATCACATTTATAGCCAGGTTCTAATTTTGATGTAAATGATGTAAAGTGTTCTGAGCTTTGCTTGCTAGGCTAGCAGAGAACAGTTGCCCTCCCTTTGCTATCAGGGCCAATGCATAGCAAAAGGAAGGACAAGCTGTGCTAAATTCATGGTTTCTTATATTGCAGGTATAAACAACATTCAGCTTCATGGGGAAAGGATGAAAGAACAAAGTACATGGTAGATATCAGTCATGTTGCTTTATGCTCTTCTGGAAGGTGCTCATGACAAGCATGGAGTAAGAATGGATATAGAATAGAACTCAGGCAGGAAGCCATGTATGGTTCTCAAACTGGGACTCCCCTCTTATGACCGCTCCTCCTTTGACTGACCTCTCCCTCATTTCCTTTTTTCCCCCCTCACATTGCTAATGGACTCCCTCATCCTCAAGAGCCCACCCTTGAGCTGACCTGCCTTTCTGAGTTCCAGCCTGTGTCAGCTTTACCTTCAAAACCATCGTCTACAGCGGTTGCCTTAAGGTCCTCTCCTTTGACTTGATCTTGGACCTTATCCTGTCTAGTTTCTGCCCTACTCACCCAACTGAAGCTCTGTCACCATGTTCTATAATGAAGTTTCCTAATCAAGTTTCAAGATCTTTGCTCCATCTGCACCCTCCTTGGTCACTCTGTTGCTCTCATACTGTCAAACACTCCCTCCTCCTAGAAATTTCACCCTTCCCTGGCTTTGGTACCATCTTCTCTTGGTTGTCCTCCTCGCTCTGATGGTGCACTCAGCATCTTCTTCTTACTCTTCTACTCTCCGTGGGGCCCCCCAGTGCTCCATCCTCATCTCTCCTCCTCAGATCTCAGCTCAGACAGCTTCAACTACCAGCTTTGTGTGATGACTCACGGCGCTATTCCATTCTGGTGCTCAGATACCATGGTGATAAGTGAGGTATAAGGATCTGGATAATGCATCTCGCCTATGGAATCACATGACCTTGGTGCCTTTTCCGTTGCACTGCACCTGCCTTGTTTCCTCCTGCAGTTCCGTATACGGCCTTGTTGCATCTTATTTTACAATTAGATTGTTAAGTTCTGAGGTGAGGACTATGACTTTCTGTGCGTCTGCACTGCACAGAGCATGATGGGTCACCAATCCCAACTGAGGCCTCTGAGCACCAGCAGTGTGCACACTTCACTAACACTCTCTGAGGCAGCACAGAATGACTAGACATTAGTAGACTGAAGGCAACAGTATCGGCCTCTTTCAGAAAGGAGGTTGCCTAGAACAACTCCCCAGCCCTCCCCCTAGACTCCACACCATGCAGACTCGGAGAAAAGGGGCTTCCAGAAGCTTGAAGAAAGGCAGAGCATTGGTTCACTCCCCTCTTGCTGCCACCGCTTCCAAGGAGCTTTCCCGCCAATTTTACTACTTAGCCTCGCTCGCTCTTCCTCAGCATAGAGGACAGCAGGAGGCCTCCAGTTTGTATGTCTCACTGCTCCACAAACTGATCAGCTTCCTTCTCCTTATAACTGGGGCAGAAGGGGACATCCTGAGCCAGATAAGCCCTCAGCAACCTGCCCACTACACTCCCCACATGTGTAACCTACCTAGCTTAAAAGAAAAATAATTCCCACCAAGTCAGAATAATATTCAATAGCAGAATCCTTCAATTGCTTTACCTGATTTAAAGCCTAGACTGGGGAGCAAAGACATAAGATATCAACCGTCGCTTTAAAAATTAGATCCTAACTGCCTAATGGCTCATGGAATGGTTTCCCTCTTTACTTTGCAAATACTTTGATAAATGGTTACTTGAGAGACCACAACTTGTTTTCAAAAGTCATTTGCAATTAGAAGGATTGCACAAATGCTCATTTGTTAGTGTGCTTCAGAAGCCTGGCAGCCTGGTAATTCATCATTCCCAAACCACAGCTAAGCAGCACATAGAGAGAATACCAGTCTGTATATAATCAATTCCCCACATGCTGCAATACTCACTCTGTACAGCAAGGACTAACTTGGGTTTCCTTAGGCACACTCAGAAATGTTCTCTAGGGAAGCAGTTTATAAATATGTAAATGGCTTTGCAATTGCAATTTGTGTTTATTATTTATAATTACAGTAGTGTCTAGAGGCCCTGTCATAGCTTCCTACTCAGATTTGAACCTTAGCGTTCATAAACTGAGAAGCTAGCATGAACCCTCTAAGCTTAATTACCAGCTTAGATCTGATATCGCTGCCACCAGCCAGGGATCCAGGGCTTGGCTCCCTCTCTGGTCTCCCCAAAACCTTCCCTGGGGGACCCCCAAGACTCAGAAGCCCTGAGTCTTACCACAAAGGGAAATAACTCCCCCCTTGTCTCCTCTTTACCCCCTCCCAGGTTTCCCCTGGAAGATACAGCTTCAAGTCCTTGAAACACAGCACCGAGAGATTAAGTATCTCTCCCCTCCTTCTTCCCCTGAGGCTGTTCAGATCCACCCTCTGTAGATCTAACACAAAGAGAATTTCCCTTCCCAGAGAAAACTCAAACAGGTCTTAAAAAGAAAGTTTTATATAAAAAGATAGAAAAACACATAAACATAGTCTCTGTATCAGGTTGACAATACAGGGTTAATTACTTAAAAGAAAAATATTAATAAACAGCCTTATTCAAAAAGATATCCAATTAAAACATTCCAGCAAACTACACACTTGTAAATACAAAACAAAAACCAATAAAAGCCTATGGTTTTTCTACCTTTGTACTCACAACTTGGAAACTGAAGATTAGAAGCTTGAAGATAGAAAGATCCCTCTCATAGCTGAGAGACAGACAAAGACACAGACCCAAACATTCCCTCCCTGAGCTTTGAAAAATCCGGTTTCCTGATTGGTCCTCTGGTCAGGTGTTTGGTTCCCTTCGTTAACCCTTTACCGGTAAAAGAAACATTAACCCTTAGCTATCTGTTTATGACAGGCCCCAGCCAAGATCAGGTCCCACCTTGCTAAGCATTTACAAACACAGAGACACAGCCCCTGCCCTGCAGAGCTTACAGTCTAAATGGACAAAACAGGCATGGAGAAACTGAGGCACAGAAAGGTGATGTGAGTGACCTGGGATCACACAACAGATCAGTAACAGAGCTGGGAATAGAATCCAGGTATCTTGACTCCTAGCTTGGGGCCCTAGCTAGTAGACCATGGTACTGCTTTATCTATTATAGGATGCATAGTAAGGCACTCACCCAATTACATGTGAGCTACGTTTTCAAACTTGTGCACAGTCACACATGCGTATGTTTATGCACACCTAATTTCAGTGAGCAAGACACGATCTGCCCATTGAAGGTGCCTGGCCAGTTAGGCACATAAGTGGGTATGTACATACACAAACCCCTCCTAGGCTCTTTGCACACATTGGATATGTGATTGTGTAAGAAAGACTCCTGTGCACCTAATTAAAAACCTGTCTATGCTCTCTCACAACACGGAATACAGCCAGCATCTTCTATACAAATCAGTCTAGTTTGTTTCATTAAAGGAGGAACAGATTGTGTCTTTATTTACCTTTTTTGGTAATTACTGGTACTTTGACCCCTGCCACACTCAAGTAGTTTACAATAGGGAGAAAGGATGTGGTTCAAAAGTAATTACAGAGTGCACAAAAAAACACAACTGTGTCCTTGTGGGACCTTGTGCAAGAAGACAGTCTATAAGAGTCTTTTTCCTATAAATGGAGCCAAAACCAAACCAGGAAATCGGTTGCTGGGTGAGGTTGGAATCTATCTGTTCTATGAACCGTATGTTGGGGGCATGGCTGCCCTGTGATATCATGGCAATGCTGCAAAGGCCCAGGCCTGTTCCCGACTCTAAAGGAAATCATGCAGCATCATATATCAGAGACCAGACTGAATTCCAGCAGGACCACAATTATGCTGCCTAGGACAGAAAATGTGAGCAGTATACCAGGCTGTTAAGAACTTCTGGTCTACAATAAGCATTTGCATCAGAAACGCTAGTGTAATTCAGAAGCTAGGCACTTGGGCATGGCTGCCCTTAAAAAAAAAAAAATCAGATGGCAACCATGGTTGTGGTGTGACCATCTTAAGAATGCTGGTAGACTCCCCCCCGCATCTCCCTTCACTTGAAGGTCTGAGGTTACAGCTACATGCTGTTGTGAACTGTCAAAGGGTCTCCTGTCACTGACAGCTACTGCCCACTACAGCAGTATAAGTGTCACCATCTGGAACACAAGCATCATCAGCACAAGACAGCTAGTGGTAGGAGAAGGGCTTAGCATTCGCATAAACGAAAAGCGGAGGAAGGTTTCTGAAAAACTTTCATTTAAGTTCAGAAATTAATTTCAGTTATATCCTGTGCACTCACCTTGGTCAAGCTTTACTAACACAAATAGTTGCAGAAAGCAAAATTATAGCCACAAATATTTGTAACTAATGCATTTCAAATTGCACACCCAGTTGCAGTATCCAAACTCTGAGTTGTGTTGGTTAGTTACAGGAGTCATTTAATAACTCGTTTGCGACTACTCAGATAGCCAGAATAGGACTTGATTAAAACCCACTTTGTATACATACACTGCACCTCATTTTTAACATCTGCACCATGTAATCATCAACAGTCCTTCATTTGGCTATAAACTAAGATTTCTAAATAGAATGAAACAAATGTATAAGTGTTTGAGTTCAGCAAAATGAATGATCAGAGTAGCCCAATTCCCCCTGCTGAAAGTTACTCCACAATCATCTATCAGCAAATAAGGACCATGTAACTTCAAGCCTGTTCCTGTTTCAGTTGAAAAAAAAAATCAAGAGGATATTTCTTTTTCCTTTCAACAGGACTAGAAGTAGGCCTTCGTTACCTATGAACTTGGCCAGATGTTCCAGAGAGATTGCAGATTTCTTCATGGGGGTGGAGGGAAAGCTTGCTCAGCCAAAGAATTAAAACTTCGATACTCTTAAAGCACAGAACAGGTGAGTGTGAAAGTGAAAGCAAGCTCTAGTAAACCATTGGAGAGATTGCCATTCCAGGCAATATGAGGTCAGGTGCTGCTCTGAATCCCCATTGGTGGAGGATGGGTCTCTCCCAAAAGGAACATTTTTATAAATCAGCGGAACAAGACAAGTGGAAGGTGAGTTTACAGTGACAGCATTTGGCTAAACACCTGATTAATTGCTATTGCAGTTTCTACTGCAGCACTGATAGGAAAATATGATCCTTATGTTAAACTGTGGTATGGAATCGGTTGGGCTGAGAACTCAGTCTGGTTATTCAATAGCAGTTTTGTAGCCAGCTGTAAACACAGAGCATAAATCTTTGCAGCTGCCCAGTTCTGAATGGCTAAACATGTAATGAGGTTATAAATACTCTCATAAAAACGTACTTTCTTTTTTTTTTTTTGGCTAACAGCCTACAATATAGGAGCACTTGGTGAAGCCACCTTTTCCCTGAGCTGTACTAATTAAAAACAAACAAACAAAAAAAACCCAAAATCTAAACAGCTCAGTTTTAAAGCAGCAGCTAATATATTAGCAGGTGCTACAGGACTCTAGGAGCTGGGTGTCACTGTTACAATTCTTGTTAGCTATATTGCAGTAGCATCTGTGGGCCACGGTCAGGGATCAGGGCCCTATTATGCTATAGGTTGTACAAACAGGGAACAAAGTGACGATTACAATGAGAAGCGTAATACACTTTTTTACAGGGTGACACATAAGCACTCCTTAATTAACCCCTTAATTCCGAAAATCCACCACAGTGGAAGGTTTTTTTGTTTTTTAAATGTGGGTAAAAGAATTCTGGAATGAAGGGGTAAATAAAACAGAGTGTCTATATTCAGAGATGACGCTCCTCCTGTCCCTTCATTCCATTTTTGTAGCATTCTTTAAGGGGGCAGAGGAACCCATAGAAAATATTTAAAACTGTAGGTGCAGCACTACTTCAGGAGCAGGGCTCCCTTCCCTACAGAGCTGTAAAGCAGAAATGTGGGGAGGGTTAATTGGCTCATGTGTCCTAGTGTCCCCTCCACCCCCCAAAGCCTGAAATTGGTGCAAGTAGACCTCCCCTGACCATCCAGACCACTGAAAGATTCTGCACAGTTGTTTCCCAGGTTTTCAAGTATTTAAAGGAGTTCTGAAAAGGGCCTATATTTGCTCCTCTCTCTCTGATCACCAGCCAGCGATCATATTGACATGTTGGGGAGGGTTCCAAGCTTAGTTAATGCATTTCTTTGCCTCCCCCTACAGATATACACCATTACAGTGCAGAGGCCAGGGAAAAAGTTAGCCCCGAGAACAGGCCGCCCACAAATGCTACAGTGGGTTCTGTGGGGCAGTGCATTTTTTGGCGGCTGAGGCTCCAAAATGCTGAAGGTGGGGAAGCCTTTCTGAAGGAAGGGAATGTTCTCCTCTTGCTGCACAGGTAATTACACATTTCACTCTTTAGCCTTAATAAGAAACTACCAAAATCCTCAGACATCAAGGGAAGACCCCAGAGACTTTGAACTATTTTGGCTAAGCCCAAGCATAGTGTCAGCGCAAAAGCAGAGGCATCCCCTCAAGTCATCCACTTGCAAAGTGCAGCATGTCTTTTCCCATTGCTAGCATCTATGCCCTATAAGATCTGTCGCCAAATTCAAATCCCTGACATGCAGATGCTCAGTGTACTAGGCACGCAAGTTACAATCATTGGCTGTCACACCTGCAGATCAGATTCGGCAGGATGCAGTCATACACCTATGCATGCAAGAATCAGGCTCCAGCAAGTCTCTCTGTTGGCTTTCAATTCCCATATTGGGCCAGATCTTGAGCTGATGTAAATCAGCAATGGAACTGCGCCAGCTGACAACAGCTGTGGATCTGGCCCATTGTGTTTAACATGACTAATGATGCACCTTACCCTGTGCTGTAGCACCAACTAGTGGCTAGCCAGGGCTGTTAACTGCACAGAATCTATTGGCACAGGACAGCTGAATTCATTCCCTTTTTGTCCCAACAGAAAACACTTTGTAGTTAATCCAAGCACATGCCAATCCTCCTATTTACATTGATTTACCTAATCACAGATGAAGATAAGAAAATCACTAGAATTTAATACACTCACACACTTTACATCATTGCCACTCTCCAGGGTGGAATCGGAGTGTGGGGACTTAATTATACTCTTCAATAAACACCACTAAATCAAGAAAAGAGACAGTTAAAAATAGAAAAACATTTAGTTCAATTTATTTAGCAGCATCTTTATTGCAACAAAAAGGATTTGTAATAAAATGCAGCAAAAAACTAATGTTTCCACTTGACATGATTAAAAGCCACGTAGCTAGAAATGGAGGGAAACCCACTGGGTGTGAGACATGCAATTTTGTTAATACAAGTCAATGCTTAAACAGCAGGCACTTTATGTTCTCAGTTAAACACCTGAACTTCTACTGTGCAGAACACCAAAGTAAAAACCACAAAAAGACCTGTCCTTTCAGAAGGGCAGCCCAAAGCACCCCAGCGGATACAGTACTTGTATTGACAGGGGTCTGGTAACTCAAGTAAACAGGCAATTCAAGGCATATTCTAATCTGGCTGATTTTCCCTCACCTTGTCATTGCCTTCTCAATATTCAGTGTCATGCTAGCAGCAAAACATACTGCTCTCCACATGGAACACAGAGCTCAGCAAGAAACACAATCAATTATTTTACTCTGACAGGTTGTCTCAGGACCCTATTTTGTCAGTTAATGTCACAGCTGGATTCTTTGCTAGATGCAACACACCACACATACAGTTCTAAAGAGTTAAACCTTCAATGCGTCAAGCCCATCCGGAAAGTCTTTGCTAACACTATTCCCAAATGCCCCTATTAGTAGGGAATACGTTTTCCATTTTAGTATAATTAAGGTAATTTATTTTCAAAGCTTCATATGCTGATCAGAATTGTTTCATTAATATTGGACAGTAAACAGAGTTTATAAAAATGAAGTCATTTTAGGTAATGAGTAATTTATATATATTATATATGAATACAAATGATATATTTGGAAATGTGGAAAAAATGCAGATTACTTGCCCCAATCTAAAATGTTCCCTGCCTTCCCCCCTATTCTTTATTAAAAGGAAGATTTCCTTAAGTAACAGAACGCACTTCAAAACATTACACCATAGAATCTGTCCCCACTGAAGCCAACCAAACACTATTCCAAACAATGAAAAAACAGACAGAAAAGATATATATATACTGGCATCCCTATTCAACACCACTAGTCTCTCAGTCATCAAAACCCAGCCTTTAATAAATGCTCTGTTGTTTTTCAGCCAAAGTTAAACGTGTAATTTTATTAGTCACAGGACTGGGTGGTAAGATGCAAAGATACCTGCAGCCATAGAAAAGAGATTTACATTCAACACTTAGGGCCCACTCTTGCTATCATATACTACTAGGTGTAGTGGTTATTGCTGGGAGTAACCCCACTGAACTCAAGAGGTATGTCTACACAGGGATAAAAAACTGTGGGCTCATTTGGCTCAGGCTTGCAGTGCTAAAAAATCTTTGTGTAGACGTTTGGACTCAGGCTGGAGCTCAAGCTCTGTGATTCTTGACATCTACACAGCAATTTTTCAGCCACGGAGCCCAAGCCCCATGAGCCTGAGTCAGCTGACCTGGGCCATCCAGGCGTTTTCTTATCCCCATGTAGATATCCCCTCAGACGTTCCCAGCTAGGGATTTATTTCGTGGGGCCAGGTGGTGATCTCTCCTCCATGGAATAGTCTGTTCTCATACTTCCTGCCTAGGGAGTTCATAAGCCCTGCTTAACATTTAAAGTAACATTACAACTTGGCCATTTTGAAAGTAAGTCCACAAACAAAAACTATTTAAAATAAATCCAAACGTAAAATATCATGGGCAACTCAACTCCTCTTGGGTGAAAATGCCATCTCCCCAGTCCAGAGATATCGGACTTGGATTTAGGCAATTCCTAGCATCCAAAATGCTGCAGTAACACTGCCATCATACACAGTACTCCGGACTGATATTGAACTATAGCATAGGAAGACTGGCTTACAGTTGGCAATAGGTGCAAAACTGCTGATCTTAGCTGTGGCTCGTCCCACCAAAACCAAGCAGGATATAGTATTATCATCTAGTGAGCAGCATCTCCAGTTTTGATGGACTCACACTTAGTATTACACAAGGCAGTGCTCATTCCCTGTGGACTTGATTGTGCTGCTTTAAACAAACAGGAATTCGGTCATTGCCGTCAATGGGAGCTGGATCAGACTCTATGGGATATACCTTTCATTACCGTTACATGTGGCAAGCATCCTTTGTACAGAAATCTCAAATACTGAGAGTAAATCCTTCCAGCATTTTCACAATGAAAGAAAACATGGAGTTTTAAAGTGCCTGATAGCTGTAAAGGAAATTATTTTTGTACAAAAGGAAAACATAATTTATGTTGCAAAACAGAGGACATACTTGGTACTTTAATAGTTTTCTGATATATATTAAAATAAAGAGAGAATGCATTATTAAAAAGTTACATGTAAGCAATGTTATGTTCAGTGCTAAACCAAAATCTAGATCTGACTACCAGAATTGCATTTAATTCCGCCTTTGCTGTAAGCACTCTTCCATAGAGGCCATTCTGTACAAAAGAATTGATTTCTACTTCAGAATCATACACATTTATATTCAAGAGAGAATCTCTGGAGGAGGAACAAAAATACACTCCCAAACGCCAGTTAATTTAACATTGAACAAAATATAAACAACCTTGGAAAATGTGATACCATCCATGTGTTATTTTATACATATACGTGTATATGGACAAATGCAGGGGATGTCTACACAGCAACAAAAGAACCTGCGGTGCGAGTCCCAGAGTCCAAAGCTTGAATGTCCGCACTGCTATTGTTAGCCTGCAATGCAAGCCTGAGTCAGTTCACCTGGGCTGTTAAGACTTGCTACCCTGGGTTTTCTTTTGCTGCGCAGACATGCCCATAGATATATGCATATATACACCTCAGCAAAAATATGTAAAGAACCAGGTGGGATACCATAGAAACAAATTTGTAGTTTTTATACTAACTGGAACACTGTTATTCTTCAAGCTTATCAATGTACCAGCTTGTCTGTAAATACTAACTACAGCACATGCCATAGGATGGCTGAAAATGCCGGCTTTTTCTGAAGGGAATTTACTTCAGTTACAATAATTAGCTATTGTTGGTACAGAGAAAACTGTGTAGGTATTGGGGCCCTTACATTCCCCTAGTTCCCCAAAATAAAAACATATAAACCTATTTTCCATATGCTATTGGTGTAAATTACAGGACTTGAAATATCATCAGTCCAATTCAGAATAATTGTGTGTGATCTGGGGGAAAAAACAGTATGTGCTTACAGGAAGTGTGTTTGCTTTGACTACCTTTAGCATAAGCCAATGGACCTGATTCTGCTGTCTCTTACACAGCTCCTATATCCAGGAGATTCCACTGATTCCAGTGGAGTTATTCCCAATTAATACCAGTGTCACGAACACCAAGGTCAGGGCCTATTGTTTTAAATGTTAGAGTTCTAGGGTCCGCTGATCATTCATACACCTACAAAAGTTATTAAAGCACATTGCTACAATATGTGGGGTATTTCAAGTAGGAACACAAGCCACAGGGCATCCAGATTTCAAAAGATGAAAAGAGAATCTTGCTCTGCTTCTCTCTCTGTAGCATCAAAATAGAAGGGAAAAAGTTCTTGTTTTTTTAAAAGAAAGTACCTAAAAATGATGGGACGCTAACACAGAAACCCCAGGCACAGTTTTCTGGTTTAAAAGTAATAATTTGACTATAGAGTTCTATTTTATGCAACATTTTGAAAGTTAAAACTATTTTCAAACACTTCATGTTTTTCAGCCAAGTCCATATCACAGTTAAAACCACACTAGCAAAGAAAATTTTGCTTCAATGTGATTTTACATTGCAGGGTGCTAGGTTCTAGCAGCATTACCTTAAGCACCACGGACAAGGGTTTCTCTCAGAGGATAGCATATGACCATGCTACACTGCAGTGCTAGAGATGACGCGATGGTGTGTGTGCGTGTGCGTGTGTATACACATGGTAGTAGGGTGACAAGGACAAACTTTCTCAACACTGATCTGAGAATAATGCTAGAATAATGACAACAAAAAATTTAATAAAACACCATTTGCATTGCTTCAGTGTAGTGTTGATAGGCCCCCATCTTACCAACTCCCCAGTGGAGACTTGCACTTAGGTGCTGGAATTTTAAAATCTTAGTGGGGGAATATTTATACACCCACCTGCTGAGATAGGAAAGTATTTTGAAAACAGCTCCAAAATACACATTGGGAGAAAATCCATGGGAATAGGCTGTATTTTTAAAATATGAGAAATATACCAAGTTTCAGCTGTTTGGCTTAAAACTAGTTTGCATCTCAGCATACAAGGCTAACTTTTCTGCCCATGTTATTGTAAAATAACATTTTTCACCTCTCTGTGTGAAATCACGTACAAGCTGTTTATCATACTACAAAAGAAAAAAAGCAGCAAGATTTGTACTACACAGAGATGAGCTCACTGAAAAAAACTGGCCTGATCTTAGTTAAAACCAAATTATAATCTTCTTCAGGAGGCAGCTAAAAAAAAGTGTTTCTTTTTAAAAATAATTATCCCCAACGTCTGGTTATATAATGTGTCTAATATGCAGCTAATTCCTAATGAGCCAGACATCCCTTGCACGAAGCATAAACTATCACACATTACATTTTTAAATGCTATCCAAGTTGTAACAGATTTTTGCCATGAGCGAGCAAATCATCCAATATTACCTTGTTGTAAGAAACTGAGAAACACACTGTAAAAAAAAAATACACCAATTAGACTTGCACAGCTCAGTGTTTTCAGATGGTGAAGATATGGTGTGGTGGAAATGTGTTACTGAATTTTCAGCTTCTTCCAAAAGAATTTGCATGGTACTGCTGCATGCCACAGACATTTGATTTTATTTCCATTTTAAAAATTATTAGGCCATTGTACTGTAGTTTCCTTGCATGGCACCTAGTTTGCTTAAAAAAAAAAAAAAATAAAGTGTCTGTGTGTGCGCGTGTGTGTGCAGATGTGGCAGGCACCAAAATGCAACATTCTGTTCTATTTTTTCTAAAGATCAATTTCCTCATTTGGTTAAGCAGCCAGTGTATCAGAGTTCCACAGAGGTCACAATTACATTGCCTTCAGGGCAGCAATGTGAGAGCCAAGATTCTCTTGCAGATAATGCAGCAGATGGAGTTCATAATGCTCTCCAGACTCGGGGACCCTTATGCTGTGTCTTTCCTGAGGGTAAATCTAAAATAGAAAATAAAGAGTCATGAACACACACAACCGGCTAACAGCAGCTCTGAAACCAGCTACCTGACACAGGTTAATGATGTGCAAGGACCTGTGTGAGAGATTAGAGAAGCATGTTTGATATGGAGTAGAGGTTCTCGGCCCTTTCCACATCCTGACTTCCATGTTACAATGGGGAGGGGGGGAGAAAAGGGGCAGGAGAGAGAGATTCAGCACCCCTCTCCCAAGTAGCAATAAAAAAAGGGAGGGTGGAGGCAACCCAGGATCTAGAGAACCCCATTTGCAGGGAAACCATTAGTCGCTATAGTAAAATGCTGGATCAATATGTGACTTGAACATTTTTTGTTGCAATAAAAAATACCAAATAAAACTGTCCCCGTCTCTTTGATGGAAGGGTGAAGGGGAGAGAGGGAAGAGCTACAACCAGGTCGATGCTGGGTGAGTGTCTGGCCAGCCACTCTCAAGAGCAGGGCAGCAGGCTGGAAGGTTGAGCAGCATGGTTAGGGAACGTCTATGTTTTCTTCTTGGCGCAGGGACTGAAACCCCAAAATCTCAGCACTCAAAGGAGAGCTTTCCCTTTTACAATATTCTTATTTATCTGTAGAACAGAACTTGGTGGGAAAACACCTACAACTACTTCCTTCCTCTTCCAAATCCACAGCGAGTGTAAACACAAACGAGTCCAAATGGCTAAACCAAATGTTAACACACTTCACTGCCCATCCTGATATTAATTTTGAGCTGGATGTGGAAAAAACATTCAGTTTTTAGAGTAGGCTCTTAATCCCCCAGTCTCGTCATTAGATGTTTATGATCCACAACAGATCAAATACACTCCATGTGTTCCAACCTGGGTTTCCTCAGCCCTACCACAAACCCAAGCAGAGCTGTATCATTTTCATATCCAGGTTCTCACAGTTTAGAAACCACTTACCTGTAAATCATATGGTTTTCCAACCCTCACTAAAAAACTCAGCAATATACTTGTGTGTGCAAAGTGAACATTCTCGTCCAAGAAGCCATGCAGCAGCAACAGACGGTGCGGTCTGAGAAAGGCAGGAGAAAAACCATTTAGGTGCTTCCTGAAATTTTCCAGTCATTCTGCAAACCGTGTGAGTCCCTTACAAAAATATTAATCATAGAAACACTCCTTTTGGTTTAAGCATTGCAAAACAAATGGCCCAATCCTGCAGACTGCCCTCAGGCAGGAATACCACTGGCTTCCAATGCCAGGTTTTCCTTCCCTGGGAGTTTTTTGCATATACAAATCAGGGCTGGGTCTTATATTTGCATATCTACTTTAACCTCCCCAGAAACATTTTTGAGAGGGGATACTAAAATTGGTTTATATGCACTCAAATCGCCACTGGACACTAATTCTTTAGCAGGACATAGCAACATCTTTGTATTCTAAACACACACATACAGATATGCTCTTACCTCTAGGATAAAGCATTTTTATCAAATACATCTTTTTGCCTAGTTCAATGCAGCTCAGACTGAGGAGCTAATTACATAATTGAAGTTATGTCTGCCATAAGAGATATTCTTTAATTACAGCCAGTATAAAAGGGATTACTTGGAAGGGCTGTAATTATGCAAATATTCATTCAAGTTTATTATGTGGTGTTTTAATACTGGCATTTATGGTTTCAGTATTTAATTGCCAAGAACTAGGAGATAAAAATGTGGGTGTAGGTTTGAATGTCACTGGCAGGGGGCAGGTGACAGAGGGCACTGAACTTACTCTGAAGGAAACTTCTCCGCTTGCATGGCCACTGATCCTAGATAATATCCCTGCTCGTTGTGATCAGGGTGTCCCATGTAACGCTCTGTGTAGCCCGTGTCATAGAATATCCACAGTGTGACTGGTGCTCCAGCAATGGCAACCTGGAAGTTCCAACAGGATCATCGACATAAAAAAAAAGGATACAGGCAGCACAGCTACTGACAACATCCAACTGTGATCGCCCAAAGGAGGCACATAACACCCACGGATATTTATGTGCACTCCGAAAAGAAACCAATGCAGTGATAAAGCCTGCTCGAAAGGCATTGGCAATAAGGTAACCAATCAAAAATAAAAAGCAATGATAATTTAATGACCCAACACAAAGCAACAAAGCACCTTTTCCAACCTAAGTGACCTGCAAAAGGCACGGGGTGAGGGAGGAGTGTGTCTCATCCTCCCTCTCACACACACACAGGGCCAGGGACTCCACTTGTATAACTCACCATGGCTCCATTGAAATCCATGGCTCTACAACCATTTACACCGGCACAGGCTCTGGCACCAAAAGCCTCTCTTTGGCTTGGTCTACACATACAAGTTTTACCACCCCATAGCTACCTCGGTTGCGAGAAGAGGAGACTGATCTTTCACTGATATTTTCAGAGTTTATACCAGCTCCCCAAACCAGCATAAGCTGTACCAGGATAAGCACTTTTATACGTATATAATTGCATTCGCATTAGCTATACTGGAATGACCATACCAGTGTAACCATCCCAGGTTAGAAAAGAACTTGCATTAGAAATTCAAACCCTGTTCGTCCTTGAAGGCCCTTTGGATGAACAAGGAACTACAGTGAAGAAGTGAAAACTGAGGGAGAGGGGAAGCGGTTGTCATTGAGACCAGTGAAAGGTCTGGTTTTTGTCTGCAATACCTCCATCCACCAAATGCCTGACAGATACCTGGAAGAAAAAGCTCTCCAGGATTTGACAACCCCAGTCTCTTCAGTCAAGGGCTGAGATAGCTACCACGCCACATGTCAGTATGCTCCTGGGAAGACCGCCAACAAAACCAGAAAAGAGACTTGACATTGCAAATATTTTTTAAGGTAAAATAAATAATTGTAAAGGTCTTTCAGGCCTGCTTTACACATTGCAATGAAGCAAGAAGAGCCACAAAGAACAAAATGCATACTGTTAGTTTGACACAAAAATCAACAATTATAATTGTATTTTGCACTTCTTTAGCACCTTTCATCTAAGAACCTCTAATGCAGAGGTGGGCAAACTATGGCCCGTAGGCCACATCCTGTCCACGGGACTATCCTGCCTGCCCCCCGAGCTCCTGGCCCAGGAGGCTAGCCCCCGGCCCCTCCCCTGCTGTCCTCCCTTCCCCGCAGCCTCAGCTTACTCTGCCACTGGCACAATGCTCTGGGCGGTAGGGCTGGGAGCTCCTGGGGCAGCGCAGCTGCAGAGCCCAGCCTGACCCGGTGCTCCGTGCTGCGTAGTGGGGGTGGCATGGCCTGGCTCCAGGCGGGCGGCACGGCTGTAGTGCTGCCAGCCACCAGTGCTCCAGGTAGCGCAGTAAGGGGGCAAGGAGGGTTGGATAGAGGGCAGGGGAGTTCGAGGTGGTGGTTAGGGGACAGGGGTGTGGATAGCGGTCGGCGCAGTCGAAGGCGAAGACATGGGGTTGAATGGGGGCAGGGATCCTGGGGGGGCAGTCAGGAAGGAGGGGGAAGTTGGATGGGGCAGCTAACTGACATTCACAATATGCTATGGTATAGGAACATACCATTCCCGTATTACAGATGGTAAAATAAAATTAAAATTACTTATTCAAGGTCACACACAGTCGAATCTGTTTACTGTAATATGTCCTGAAACTCAGATTAAAAATATACGGTACCTTGAATTTGAAAGCAATAATTTTGTAACAGTGAATATTGTCTACATTCAAAAAAATATCTAAGTACAAAAGTTTGAATTGAAATATTTTCAGGTCCACACCAGGTAGAAATGTACTTTGGAAATGGAAATTTACTCTGCGGTAACTTTGTTATGTCCAATGCCCTTCCCCTGTTTGTATCCCGGGGTGAAATAAAAACCAGACTATTCTGCACACGCATAGCACTCACTGTTTACAGTTCAAAAGTCTTTGTATCTACAAACACATGGAGATATAATCTGATTAAGAAACATCCTTCCTGTACCACAGAGATAAGCGCACGATACATTAACGTACCCTGAAGAAGTCTGACCTCTGCATTAATGCCATCAGAGACAGGTATCCTCCATAGGACCAGCCATGAATGCCAACTCGGTCTAAATCAATGAAGTCATACTGGGATGCTAAATACTGCAGCCCTTCCACTTGGTCGTCAATTTCTATTTGACCCTGTTGGATAAAGATTTTTTTTTTTTGGTTAGTTCTTGACAAAAGGATTCTCAGAGTTTCCAAACAACAATCAGCTTTGCACATTATGATAATGATTTCTATTGCAGTACCACCTAGGAGCCCCATTCCAGGACTGGACCCCCGTTGGGCATGGTACAAACGTGGAACCAAAGAATTGCCCCTTCCCCAGAGGGCATGTAGGTAAGTACATGTAAGGGCACCTTCCCTCCGCCCCGCCCAGCTTCCTCATGGGAAACGTTCGTAAGTGTGGTGTTCTGGTCTGTGCTGTTCTTGTTTGGGGAAAGGGGACTTTCTTAACCTCAGAGACAAATTCCTCTACAATATCTAGGGCCAGATTCTGGCTCTGTGCATCAAACTGGCACAACTGCCCCCTCAAAACATGTGTATATCACCCCTGCAAAGCCACAGAAAGATGGCACTTCTTTCCCCTCCAGAGCTCAGGGCTGAGCAGGTTTCCTCTACAAACAGGACCCTAGGAATCGCCAGGCCCTATGGGGAGCGATCCATCATCTGTCTCAAGGTATCCCACCTTTGCATGGCCAACGGGAGCGAGTTCAGAAAGACCACAATGGAAAGTTAGGGACTAACTCACCCATGTCAGAGGTTGGCTTATACCCTGAAGCAGATGCGGTTATATGCCTTATACTTTATATCCTCTCTCGCTATCAGTTTTCCTCCCTAGTTCCATACCGGTTGGATGTGTCCACCCCCCTCACAAGCCCAGGGAGTGGAACACTCTACAGTTTTGTGTAAGAAGCACTGGAATCACTGCCAGGGCACTAAAGCAAGCTAGCACGTCAGCCTTCTTCTGTAGGATGACACACCAAGACTCGCTCCCCCCGGCTCCCCATCTAAAAGCCAAGGAGCAGGCTGCATTGCTCAGAACCACGTTGAGACACTGGCATACATCCCACCACTTACCATTTTGTATTTAAAGGCACCTTCAAACTTAAGCCCTCGGTGGCAGGACCCCCTGTTGTCAATTACAACAACTACGTAACCCAGCGAGGCCAGTGTGTTCAAGCGAAAATACTTGACTCCTTTAAACCGATTGTTCACCAGCTGCACCTGGAAAAAGACAACTGGAAATATTAACAGAGCAACACCAGATAGACCACTGGAAATAAGTACAAGAGGCTACAAGTTACCAAATTGACTGCTCATCTCTTAATCCAATTCAGGATTGTTTGGTACCGTCCCCAGTGTCTCAGCTCAAATCATGCACAGACAGAATTTAGCCCCTCATTGTGGGGGCTGCGACAAATCCAGGCCCCTTTTCTTCACACCTCTCTTTATGCACATGTGTAGAGGTACCAAGTTCTCCTTTGCAGGGGTAGGAGCCAAGTGGTTCTCCCCAACATCTCCCCCTTGAGAGGCACAGATCAGGTTCAGTGCTGCACAGCAGCCTTCCGAAATTCTACGCATCTCCCTCATCTGAGGGGAGTTTTTCCCTGCTCCCAGGTATATGAAATATTGGGTTTTCCAGGACCCAGGTGAATCATTTTGTGCCTGGGATGGTAAATCCTCATGGTGATTTTGCAGGGCTGTGGTCCCCCATTAGATTTATCCCTCCAGCCTTACTGCCTTGAAGATGCCGTGCATTTCTCCTCCACCAGTAAAATTAAGTTACAGAAAATGCTTTAAGTCTGTTTCATGGTCAGTCAGGGTCAACCCCCGCCACAATCCCATCTCAGGAACAGTAAGTACAAGAGACAAAAATTAGCAGGTATTTCTATTAGGCTCTATTACACTGCACTCACCTGAGGCCCTCCGTATATGAAGAGGACAGTGGGGTATTTCTTCCCAGGTTGTAGGTGGTGAGGTTTGTACATCATGCCATACAGTGTAAAGCCTGAGGAACTCTCAAAGGAGAAGATTTCTGGGGGAACATAGTCGGGAAGAGGACCTGCAGGCAGGCAAGAAGAAATGGGCCCATTTTAACAAGGACCTGATGGATAGTGGGAGCTCACAGCCCTGTCTACACTACAGATGATGCCAGCATGAGGCAGGATTGTTGTGTCTTACGGCCAGAAGGGACCATTGTGATCATCTAATCTGACTTCCTGTATAGCACTGGCCATAGGACTTCCCTGGATTAGTTCTTTTTTGAACTACAACACATCTTTTAGAGAAAGATTTAATCTCAATTTAAAAGCTGTCAGTTATGAAGGCTTCACCGCAACCCTTGATAAGTTGTTCTCCGGTGGTTAATTACCCTCAGTGTTAAAGATTTGTCCCTTATTTCTAGTATGAATTTGTCTAGCATCAATTCCCTGCCATTTGATCATGTACACCTTTGTCCGCTGGATTGAAGAGTCCACCTTCAAAGTTTTGTTCCTCATGCACATACGTGTTTCTGGCATAGTTCTAATGCAGTTTCTTCCAGATCCCCCATCTCCCAAAAACTGTTAAAAAGTCACTGAGAGGAAGCTGGCATTATAGGAGGAAGGGGAAGGGGGTTAATTTTGTCTACAGCACGCTTAGCACTGGATTGTCTGCACCACGTAGGTCCAGCACAGATCCAAACCCTCCCAGAGTTCAGGGATGTTTGGATCTGTGGGTTTTCATTAAGCCCATTACTGGCTAGTAAGGGTCTCATTCACAAAAAAGCTCTGAGTCAGGGATCCCATGCTAGATGCATTCTAGGAAGGTTTCAACCCCAGCAGGGCCAGAGGTGAACTCTTCCACCCTTTGTGGAGGTCTACGCTGCACTCACAGAATGTGCTCGCCACTTGAGCTAGCTAGCTCTGGTCCCAGAACAGAGAAGCTGCAGCTGGACAAGACTCCCTTAATCAAGCTGATTTTTCTGCAGGGGAGAGTGGGGCACTACTGGAATCACCTGCTTCTAAAATACATTTAAGAAGATTATGAAAGAGAAGACTTCCTGTGTTACCAAAAAAAAAAAAAGAAAAGAAGAAGTATGCAATCAGCCCATGTTCTCTATGAACGAGTCATTTTAATTCATATCCCTAGGGCACAGTGTAGATGTTGTTCTGCCCCGGGAAGTTTCCTACAGTTACCTTGGCTAAGGAACTCTGAGTGAGGCGTGTCGGAGGCATGATCTGTGCTTCTGAGTCAGAACTGAGACTCCCCCTCCTGCATGCAGGCAGCTGGTAGAGAAGCAGCAGCTTGATGAAAGAAATCATCTTCTGACCAAAGTACAGCACATCAAGCCAAATTCAGCTCTGTCACGTCAGTGTATGTTACAAATCACTCCATTAGTCCCTCAGCGTGGCTCCGGATGTACAGCAGATTTTAACTCATCGCCTAAATGCCACTTGGCCGTGAATGTTGTTAACCAGCCCAGGAGCTAACTCTGCACATCATTATCTGCAACAAGCTCCAAAATAAAAAGCAGCCTTTGGCCACCACAAAGGTACAAAACTGGTGGGGACACCCCCTTCAAATCTAAGAGTTTTCCAAGTACATGTCCTATTAGCCCTGTACCTTTCACCTTTTAGAACATCACTTACAAAAAGACCACTGTTTTGTTGATAAGGCCCAGAGATACATTCAAACTTATAACAGACTCGAAAACTGTGGCCAGCTACCCCCTCCAGACGTCAGCACAAAACCAAAGGCCGATCCAGCAATCCTTACTCGTCACATATTCCCACACGAGTAAGAGCAGCATGATCTAGCTCATGAAGAGGAACACAGAGTACTGATACTACAATAAACATGTAGCTAGAAGTCTTGACTGGGAATCTTTGAGGCAGAACTGTAAAGGAGAGCCGAAGTAATTACCTGCCGAATCTAGAACGGTGGCCCAGAATTCCTTCGTTCTGTGAACAACATCATCTTCAGAACCAGTCATCCTGTACAGTGACACACAGTGCGGGTTCTTCTGGTTACTGAATTTACTGATGAACATGTCACAGTCCTACACAGAGAGGACAATATTTTCTTGAACAACACAGTGAAGAAACACGAGCCCAAAGCTCCTTTACTTTTGCACTTAGAGCTCTCTGAAGAAGCTCAGATCAAATAAAAATTGGGAGTTCCAGCTCTTGTGAGAGAGGAGATAGTCTTAGGGGCTGTAGTTTTACTCAGTTATAGGCAGCATAGTAGCCACAAGGGTGTTAATATTCCAAATGTTCTGCCAGACACTGAAAAATGCACCTGCAAAATTAGCAGTGGCATTAGTCCATGTCTGCAAGTTGGCACTGATGCATGCCATTCGCCAGTTTGCACACCGAGAGGTCAGGTTTCTGTCGGTGCTAATATATGCGCATCCCCGCACCCATGGTCTTATAACAGATTTAAAAAAGCTGAAGCCAACTTCCATAGATTTGAACACAGCTAGTGCAAGGCATGCCAAAAACCAGCAGGCCCAGCCCTTTCCTAAAAGAGAGTCCCACAGAATACAGATACCTGACTAACGGAGCAGGCGTGAGAATAACTACGATCTGTCAGCCGCTTCACCTCTCCGGGATTCTCGTAGCTAACGACGTACAGGTGATGCTCTAAAGGGGAATCCTTTGTGCCTTCAAAATACACCAGTTTCTTTGCTTCATCCACGCGGATCTGCCAAAAGAACCCAAACATGACCTCAGTTTGTACCAGCCAAATCACTGAGCTTTCCACACAATGATGCCCAGGATTCTGCCCCCACCTCCCCAGGTGGTTACAGTTAATTTAGAGCCCAGCAATGGACAGAGCTAGTTCAAATTAGCCCTTCCAATACACACAACTTTGCATATGTCAACACTAAATTTCATTTGCTACCTGGTCTCCCAGGTCTGTCAGGTCCCTCTGACTTTCCATGTTTTCTCTGGTCTTGATTATCCTAAATAATTCTGCATCATCTGTAAGTTTCCTCAATTCACTGTTCACTCCCTTTCCCAGATTATTAATAAATATATGTTACAAACAGCAGCCCCAGCATGAAACCATGGGGGCACCTGTCTTTAAACCTTTTGCCATGGTACAAATTGACCATTTTTTCCTACTCTTTGACTACGTAACAGGAAACAGCTTCAGATCCATGACAGTTCATCTCACCCCATGACTACTTGGCTTCCTCAATAATCTCTTAGAAAGGCCTTTATCAAAGGCCTTTTGAAGGTCCAAACAATGCATTCTCTCAGATCCACTATTTTATTGACACTCAAAGAATTCTAGTAATTCAGAGGAGAATTGTTTTCTTTTACAGAAGCCAAGCTGGTTAGACCACTAATCATGCTAATCCAGGTGTACTGTTACTATTTTTAGTAATTATTTCAACCAATTTCCCTGGTGTTCAAGTAAAGCTGATTGACCTATAATACCCATGATCACCTCATATATCTTTTTCAAAAACAGGCACGACATTTGCTACCCCCTAACCCTAGGGTACAGCTACTGATTTTAATGAGTGGTTGTATATTTTTTCTTAGGGGACCAGCTACCAATTGCAGCAAAAACGGTCTCCAAACAGAAATTGTTGTGTTACCAAGATTGCCATCCCTTACATAAACTGTAAATATTTCAACTCTACTCAACTCATTTCAGTGTTCTCACTTTCATGGTTTATTTATTTTTTTGTTTTAGATAACAGAGAAACGTGGTCAGAGCTGAGTAACCACAGACGTCGCTCACTCGAGTTCTTTAACATTTAAAAATAGAAGCCATTGTAAAGTAGTGTGTATTTTATCCCAGCAGGAGGAATTCAACGCAAAACCTCAAAAGTGGACCTGGAGACATGAATATTGGGCCCGCATAAAAAGGAGAAAGAAGAAGCAAAAGCTGAAAAGAGAGCAGTGCTGCCCAGGTGTGTATTAATCCCTTTGAAGGAAAAAAAAAAAAAAAAAAAAAGTCCTCCAATAGATGCTGGGGCTTCAGTCCTTCCATCCTACTGCTCATGAGATGCTTGGAAATTTTCCTTCTATCTCCTTGCAGTGCTATTTCTCTCCCCCTTCCACCTCCCTGCAGGTCCATACTTCATTATAAACCTCTTTACTAGACAGTGGCAAACTCCTGAGAAACAAAGAGCACAAAGCAAAGGAAATCATCAGCTAAAGATACCTCTCTGTGCTGCTCATCTCCATTATCAAACCAGAGACTCAGGGCTGGAATGGCAAGTTAAATAATGAGCTAAGAGGACAAGCAGCACCTTTGCCAACATTAAAAGCAAAGCAGCACTGGCTACTTCTTTTAAAAAAGAACTGGTTAAATTCATGGAGGTTAAGTCTATTAATAGAACAGAAGGGTGTGCTGTCTGCCGGGTGCTAAGATACAGGATGTGGACCTGAGGCTGAAAAGGATGCTAGCGGGAGCGGGAAAGAATCCGTTGATTGTCCTTCATGTGGGAACGAATGATACGGCTAGTTACTCGCTGGACTGTATCAAGGAGGACTATGCCAGATTGGGGAAGACGTTCAAGGAAATCGAGGCTCAGGTGAACTTCAGTGGGATTCTGCCTGTTCCTAGAGAAGGGCAA
>NC_133777.1:80046181-80070386 GCF_003597395.2 Chelonoidis abingdonii
CCTTCCCCTGCAGCGTGGGGCATGGGTCACTTGCTGGTGGATTCTCTGCTTGAGGTCTTCAAACCACAATTTGAAGACTTCAATAACTCGGACATAGGTTAGGGGTTTTTATAGAAGTGGATGGGTAGGGTTCTGTGGCCTGCTTTGTGCAGGAGGTCAGACTAGATGATCATACTGGTCCCTTCTGACCTATGAGTAAGGAATGGTGTCCCTAGTCTCTGTTTGTCAGAGGGTGGTGATGGATGGCAGGAGAGAGATCACTTGATCGTTACCTTAGGTTCACTTCCTCTGGGGCACCTGGCATTGGCCACTGTCGGTAGACAGGATACTGGGCTAGATGGACCTCTGGTCTGACCCAGTATGGCCCATTCTTATGTTCTGCTCACCAGCTGAACCAATCAATCACCCCCACTTTTGTACTTAAAGCTGTGGCTTGACTAGAGACCCAGTTCCTCTATTAATTCATCAGGGTACTATTTTCCCTAGGCAGACTGTCCACACAAGGTCTACCCTCCACCCACAGCCTTCCACTGGGCTTTAGTGGCCCAAGAGTGGTGTCTAGTCCCGAAAGGTGGATAGATGTGGAGCACAGCCCTCATGCTGGCTCTTTGCACAGGGGTGAGTTTAACCCAGAATGAATACAGCTTGGGCAGGTTTCTCGATATTGCCCCAAACCTGACCTCAAGAGACACCCCATGCATGAGAGAAGGGTGACTGAGTTTCCAGATTCCCTACAATTTCTTGCATCTCTGCTGCATCATATATGTGGATTTCCATGTTAATTTTCTGATGTGAGAGGTCTGATTATGGGGGTGAAATTAATGAGTTTGTGAATAGCACTTTTTATTCAGCAAACAGCAAGGTCACAGCATGAGCCTGGACAGCTGAAAGACCTCACGCCATTCCAGGCAGCTTTTCCTTTTCTCAGCCTCTCAGCAATCCTGCCCTTCACCGAAACTACAACATGGGCACATCTCTTCTCTCACAAAAGATGGGATGCATGGCCAAGACACCAAGAGCAGAGCAGCATGAGGAGTGTCCAGCCTGCACTTTCTCCCCAGCCTCCAGAACCAAGTGTGTAACCTTCAGCACGAGAGAGGTCACTCCCCTAAGAAGAGAGTCCCCAGACTGTTCCCAGAGCCATTTCCCATTTAGTGAGATGCTCTGGCAGGCACAACGCTAAGATCAAATTCACAGGTTTTAAGGCCAGAAGGGATCATCATGATCATATAGCCCTGCGTAACCCCAGACAAACTGAGGCGTCCTCCATACAGCTCTACTGTTCTATCTAGATCCTCATCATGACGTGCTCTGGCTGTTCCTTAGACCTGACTGGCTCCCTCTCTAGTCAGAAGAGGGTAGCTGTATAGTCTGGCAAGATAACCATGAGGGACTTTAGGACCCAACTAATTTTGTTTGTTATCTAACCCAGAGTTTAACCCAGGCTATCACATAGGCCTGATGACATATCTTACAGATACAGATCTTCATTCAAGTAAAATAAAGGGACGTACATTGGAACCATGTCTACCAAGCACTTCCCATTCTCCACTGGTAATTGCTAATTCCTCTTTGATGGGACACTTGAAGTCACCTATAAAAAGGACACGCACAATTAGAGATTTTATACTTTTCATCACAACAAAGCCTTACAAATAGAATGTCACCTTTCAGGCTTTGCTTGCTTTAACCTAGTCACAAACGGGGGTTGGGAAAGAATCACACTCCTGCCACTCTCGAGTGCAGCATTACACAGCTGGCTGGAGTGTTTCAGGAAGAGATCACTGACTTACAGAAAAAATATCAAAGAAGTCTCAATTCAACAGTTTCTCCCTATCTCGTTCTGCTACCTTCAATGTTTCCCTTTCCCACCGCACTTGCACAAAAAGGCAGGTTTTGCGCTGAAATATGCGAAACCTGATCTATGGAATAGGTAAGGGTAAGGTGTTAAAAATGAGAGATTCTGCTGGAAAAAATAGCACCACTTTTGATCAGGTTGGCTCACTTTAATTAAAAAATAAGTTCTATTTTGAGTGAAGCTGCAAAGTCGAAGGATTTTGCAAAAATCAAACGGAAGAGTAAAACTGTGAAATGTCAAGGTTTTCAAATTTCCCCAAGAACATTACCACAGCTTTATGTTAAATGGAAATCTTGTTTTCCTCAGAAACATCAGCTCTTTACCACTGTCAGAGGTAGGAAGTCAGGCTAGACAGACCAACAGACAGAATGTACTAGGTTTTGTACTAGAAAGAACAGTACTAGGTTTTTAACCACTATAGGAATAATGAGTTTTATTTCAAAAAGGGATTTTGCCTTCTGAAAAAATCAACTGCCTGACACCGGGACACTATTAGTAAAATTAGATGCATCTTCCTTTAGTATGCAGGGCTGAGCATGCTGTCCTCACATAGCAAATAGATCAATAGTAACCTAAATGCCTCCAGGCAGATTGCAATATCGGAGTTTAAATGAAAGAATACACCGTGTAGCAAGATGTGCAGGGGTTCTGTACATAACTGTATTGCACACCTGACTGGGGCCAAAGTTTGACCTAACCTTGCAAGTAACTTTATTTTATTTAAACTGAGTGTTCCTGTGTTTCCATTTGCAGCAGCTGCCAGTATTCTTCTTCTGTTAATTTCTCTGACATAAGAACAGCCACACTGGGTCAGACCAACGGCCCATCTAGCCCAGGATCCTATCTACTGACAGCAGCCAATGCCAGGTGCCCCAGAGGGAATGAGCAGAGTAGGTAATTATTGAGTGAACCATCTCCTGTTGTCCAGCCCCAGCTTCTAGCAGTTCGTGGCTCAGGGACACCCAGAGTATCCTGGCTAATAGCCATGTGGGGACCTATCCTCCATGAACTTATCTAATTCTTTTTTCAACCCAGTTATACATTAGGCCTTCATGACATCCCCAGGCAACAAGCACCACAGGTTGACTGTGCGTTGTGTGAAGCAATACTTCCTTTTGTTTATTTGTTTTACACCTGCTACCTGTTAATTTCATTGGGTGACCACTGTTCTTGTGTTATCTAATGGGATAAATAGCATTTCCCTAATCACTTTCTCCACACCACTCATGATTTTATAGACCTCTATCAGATCCTCTCTTAGTCGGCTCTTCTCCAAGCTGAACAGTCTCAGTCTTGGTAACCTCTCCTCACACGGAAACTGTTCCATACCCCTAATAATTTCTGTTGCCCTTCTCTGAACTTTTTATAATTCTAATATAGCTTTTTTGAGATGAGGTGACCAGAACTGCACGCCAGTATTACAGGTGTGGGCATACCATGGATTTATATAAGGGCATTATCTATCCTTTTCCTAATGGTTCCCGACATTCTGTTCGCATCTGTCCAAGCAGCAGCTATAACACACATAGCACTATGAATAGTCTTTGTTAGGGCCAGCACACTGGGTATAGTGGTGTGGTCTTTATTCCCATCCCCACCCTAAAAACAGGCCAATTTTTGGCCCCAATCAGCTATCGAATACTTCTAGGCATGAATCCCAAGGCACATCTTTCTACAGTGCGGTAAGCGTGTGCTCTTTACTTTAAATCTCTATATTGCAATCTATGCCTAGAGGCAGAGAGGAGACTTATTTTTTCATGTTACATGCCAACAGTCCATACACAGTCCAGTATACCAAAGAGCTTTACTACTTGGACATCCCAGATTTCACGCAGTTTATTTCTTATTGGACATGACCCACATGACTACTAGACTGGTTAATCTGCAAGACCAGGACAGCATGTCAATAAGCCCATCGTTTATCTTGACCAAAAAAAAAGCCAACAGAGCACATTTCTCAGTTCGGGCTGGGATGTGGGCACTTAATTCCCATTTGTGCCTCTGAAAAATCTCCCCTTTTGTTAATTAAGAAGAACCATGATTAAAATGAAGCCCATTACGTACGGAATACAGAATTATCTGTGCCATCCATCTTTCCTCTTGCTACAAGCATACAGGCAATGTTGAGCCAGTGAGCAGACCCAGTGATGTCAATGAGACTAGTGCTACATAAAAGCTAGGGATTATTATGAGTATGATGTACATGCTTCAAAACTTTGCTGGATGGGGGCCAGGCTACACTGGGGTGGGGAGGAAGAGATCTGTCCCGCCCTCTAGAAGAGGCTGCAGTTACTTCACCAATCTTCAATGGCAAGCGTCCAATTAAAGAGAGAGAGTGGTATCGCTTACTTGGAGCAGGGAGACCTCCACATGATCGCTTGTATCTGCTCTCCTTCAAAACCGAGGTGATTTTGTACAGGTGCCGGAACCCCGTTTGACATTCAGAGGCAAAAATAAACTCTATCTTGTCTTGACGGGTTTGAGGGAAAACGTGGAAGATATCATGGATCTGCAGAAACAAAGCACTTGTTCATGGCTATCGATAGGACTTGGACCACAACGGAGTCCCTGTGCAACTATTATTTCTCACTGATCCGGCACAGACAGGTGCAGGAGATGCATGTTACACTGCAGTGTAGGGGTTCACCCAATTTCATTCTACGGACTACTCCGGGTAGAAAAGATCCTCTCTGGGGCCTATCCCCACATACACATTCAAGAGGTCTCATTCTGGAGAGCAGATGGAAGGGCTCCAAAAACCACCTACAACCCATAATTTGAGAACCACTCCTGCAATGGATTACCTTGCAGATTGCCGTGTACATTAGCCACATGGGCCGTGCAAGCCCAGCCAGTGTCTTCACTCACTGTCTTGCTTTCCACTGTCCTTGTCACCTTCCTACTCCTTTAGTGCCAGCCCACAGAAAAAACTCTACCAAGTTCTTTCTCCCCTGCAGTCCCTTGCTCAGATCAGGAGGCAGATGGAGGGTTCTGCAGAGGAAGATGGGCAGCCTCTGACAGAATGCTAGCTGCAGAGAAGTTCCATATTCAATGGCCTCTTATTTCGAAGTCTGCAAGGCAGACCCTGGAAGGGAAAGGTTATTTCAGAGAAGAATGGTGATCTGGTGTTAGTCACTTTTTGCTTGCTCTCTGGGGGACAGTAATTTTAGGTACACGGAGAGAAGGAGCATTCACATGGTTTCAGCTGAACTGTATGAACCACAGTGGGAAAACAATTAGCATGCTGGGGGGAAAAAAGAGACGATATGCCCACTGGTGCAGCTCACAGCCCCTAAGCGAGTGAGAGACACATCTTGATACATTGCAAATCTCATTTTATGACCACAAAGAGAATACAGCTATATACAAAGTGTTCATTAAAATGCTCTGTTAGAGAGCATGATCACTGCTGAATGATCTAATTGTAATCAGTGTGTGATGTTTCCAAGCCCTACGGGGAGTAGACAGTTCCAAGATGGCGGCATTTCAGGGAGGTCAGTCTTACATCTGCGCCATACTGCTGCAATGCCGTAACCAGCTCCCTTTTTATGGTGTTGCAATAATGCTCCAAAATCTCTCATACATTTCACACTGCGAAGTTCTACAGTCTGTAGTACAAGTGTAAGTGTATTATATAGGACAGCCCCAATCGGCAAACCTTACAGAGGTATGAGGGTGAGGCACTGTGAATAATTTTAATAAATGAGAGAATTTTCAATGTGATTAATAGATACTGAGGGACATAACTTTGTTTTAGGTAAAAGGACGGTTTTAGATAGTTGTGATTGGGATAATCACATGGGCTCTTTGGTTTTGTGCTTAATTCTAGACCATATTTTGTGCTCCAATAGCATCGGTCTGTCGGAATCTGCTGTCAGTGAAAGATCTAAGGAGCTCTTTGAGTCTAATCTAATGCAAAGCTGACAGCTAATGTAGCCTGATAGACTGGATGCTGGATGGTTCTAATCTAAACTCTGCTACCGTCCTGCCACATGAATTTGGACATCATTTGCCTTCTCTGCTTTCCTAACTTTTTCCTGATTGCTCTACATTTGGCATACACTGCAAGCTCTTCAAGGCAGGGACTGTCTTCCTCTGTGTCTGTAAAGCACCTACCGCAACGGAGACCTCTATCCGGATTGCACCCTCTAGGCACTACAGTAATGCAAATAATATCAATGCCATTAAGAGTTTGACAAATAATGCCCATAACTACATACTGTTGAAGAGTCTAAAAATAAAATTCTTACATTTATCCAGATGTCTGTTGTTTCTTCATAAATAATAAGTGGCGTAACAGAGTCAGGCACAGCGTCTATTAGTTTCTGTCTTTCCATAGCATCATCTTCTACTGCGATAAATAATGCAGGGGAGACCAACACTATCTGTAGCCGTGTTTGGGAGCGATCCAGCAAGATGGACCAGGCACTATTGCAGAAAAAAATAGAAAAAATTCCCTCATAATTATTAATAAGTATTAGCTGAGAGAATTGTATTTGACTCTCAATAACACCAAGCATTTTGGTGGCATCGAGAATGGTCAATTTCAGATCCAGTTAGAAGATTCTTTTAACTTTGGTCAGGTAAAACAAATTTTCCCTCTAGCATTTCAAAGAATCACGTCAGCTCTGAAGTAGAGGTAGAAGAACTAGTTTTGCCCGATTTCAACCCCACTCAAACCCTGTGGTTTCAAAAGTTCAACTGGCTCAAATGTTACCAGATTTGGATTCTACTTAGGGCAGATTGTGGAAATAGGAACAAAGGAAAGAAAAATCTAAAGAGAAGGAGGAAGCTGAAGTTTGTACATTGATATTTAAAAGCCACTTGTGAAGATATTTCTAGTCTTCTTGGATGCTTAAAAAAATTATTCTGAAGCTGAAATGGCTCAGTGTCCTCTCCAGCAGATCCAATCAGCCTGTTGATAGTTACCCATGTAGCAGCCTTGTTAACATTTCTGTAGGAAGCCAACCAACACAGGAAGCAGGCTCCTGTATTTTGTCCATGTTAAAAAAAACAAAATGTTCAAAGGAGAATGTCAGCTTTTGATCCAAGAAGCAGGATAAATACAATTCTTGTGAGTTAGACACACTGCACCATCTGGCCTTTAGGATTAAAAGTTTCACACAAACGTAGTTAGCACTTACAGTGGGGTTTCTGGCCAATGTGTTTGGTCAGCAACAATGGTCCAGTGGTTAAGATGCTAACCTAGAACTTGGGAGCCCTGAGTTAGATTCTCTCCACAGCCACAGACTGCCTCTGTGATCCTCGGCAAGTCTCTCAGTCTCTCTAACACCCAATTCCCCATCTGTAAATGGGGATATCATCACCCTGCCTCCCAGGGGGACTGGGAGTTGGGTTCCCTCTAAGCCACATGGCCACCCAAGAGTCAATCAAGTCCCGCACATTTGATTAGCAGAGCAACACACATTCAGCGACATGTGTTCAGGTGCCCCGCCCACCACTGCTCTGCATACACATTGCTCCTGCCTTGAAGCCCCTGGCCAGCTGCTCCCAGGACCCTCCTGCTTGCTGTACAGAGAAGAGGGGGCTGCTGATGTCAGGGTATCATCCTCCTGCCACCCAGGTACCCTATCTCTGCAGAGCCGGGGTGGGGAGACAGGGCTCAGGAGCAGGACGGTGCTTCTGGCAGCTGCTGCGGTCTGAACAAGCCTTCGGGTGAGTGCTGCTGTGCTTAAAGACAGCGCATAATCTCTCAGATTTCCCCAGCAGCCAGCACACACATAGTCTCTGTCTCTCACACATATACACACACGCACTGTCCTCCCAACATATATTTGTGTTACTATTGTTACTTTTTGGTACTTCCCGCAAGGCACATATATTCTCAATCACTGTATTCTTTCAAAGTGCTGTTATTTTAGTTTTTTTGACTAGTCTGCACATTTCATCATTTTATTTCTCTTCTGCTTAAATTTAATTCTTTGAGTAGTGAGTTATAAAATGCCTAACCTGTCTTGGCTGGAGCAGTTATCCCTATGGTAACTTATTAAAAATACATATTATACTTAGGGATTTTTGTTTCTACTGGCAGGGCACATCTGCACATGATCTCGATATTGGTGCACATAACAAAATTCATTCCACACATGGATCGAAAAAAATCCAAGGGAACATTCCTTGGGAGGATAAATACATGGAAAAGACTGTGCAAAGCTCAGCTGCTATGGTGATGGAGTCAGATAAGTACCAGAGATTGAGTTGACTCTCTTTGATTTTGAAGACATGCTCCCATCCCCTTCTCTCAAACCAGGGTCAAGCAACGCATAAACAAGAGTACGCGTAGGCCAGAGGGAAAGATAGATCCCAGAACAGTCCATTTCTAACTGTCTCACCCCAACCCCTTTAAGCAGAGACAGGTTTAACATACGCACTATTTTCCTTCTGGAGTCCATCCAGCTCTCGCAATATACTCGACTCCTTCAAACAGGATCTCGAATGGCTGCACTAATTCTTTATCCACGACAGCTGCAATCTGTTGAAGAGGACAGCAATTCACTGATACTGAAATAACCTCACCAAGTTACAGTGTGTGAATGTGCATGTACACACACACACACACACACGGTATCTGACACTAGAATGGGCCTATCCTGTTTGAAACACTGATTCACAGATAAACAATTTGACAATTGCGCCTCAAAGAAGTCTGTTTGCTTTGACGTGAGATACTAATTAAATAAAAAAAGTCATAAATGTCAAATTAATGTAGGAAATAAATGAACTTTAAAAAACTTACTCTTCCTTCAGCATCAACTGTTATTTCAGACATCTTGAAAGTGACCTTTGGATTTGCTGTACCTGTAAAACAGACAGGCATCAGCTGTCACACACAAACTGTGCAACAGACAATGTGTCTGCCTCCAGGAAGACACACCCATGTTTTGAATAATTTCAAAATTCAGCTCATATAGAACTGAAAGAAGCGAAGACCAGAACACTCTTCGGCTGATTAGCCTAAACGTGTGGTCTGTGGAGGGCATGAATTCGGGTCAAGGAAGTAACAGACACATCTGAGATTTAGGGAGAGAAGGAGGCAGCAGCTCTCCAGAACACATGTTGACCTGTTTAGACTTGCAGCATGATCTTCATATGCAGTTGTAAGTTACCTCTCAGCATGCTTCTGTGTCAGTTCTGCCTACGCACTTCCAAAGATCACAGTGCTCTGATGGTACTTGTTTCCCATCCTCCTGCTGCAATACACCATCTATAAAAACCCAAGCCTGGCTGCTGGATTCTCTTACTATTTCAAGGGCAGTGACAGGCCCACTGGCTGTAACATTGGGTCAGGAGCACACCAAAGTCTGTGGCCCAGACTCTAAGCAGAAAGTGTCTGGTCCTGGAGCGTGCCCAGGAGGACCTAATGCTCCTAACCTCCATGCCACATAACTAATGCACTGCCAGCAACTAAATACAAAACCTCAGTGAAACACGTGTGATCACTCTGCAGAGTTTGCACTGAGATGTTGCAAAGAGAAACAATGCCATACAGTCAGATAAACATATCAGAGCAGCTCCAAAAGAAGGAAGACATAGCAGTGTGTTGCCAACTCACAAGAGACCTAGGTTCAGCAGTGAACTTAGGACCTATACCACAATGTGGTTGGAAAGCTGGCATGGCTGCTAGTGAGTAGTCTGATCTCCATGGAGGCTGCTTCCTGAGACATATTCAGTCCACAAGCACAGCAGTTAATTAAGGAGCCACACAGGCAGCATCATTCATACAACCTTGTCTTTGGAGGCCAGGGTGGGCATTACCATAAAACAAGAGGAATACAAGAGCATCCCATGTGATGAGTCGGGGGACAAAAGAGAGAAGACAGCAATGGCCTCACCTGTTTTGGGATATCTAAAGGAATCTGTCCTCCTGGTCTCCAGCATGGGTGATGTGACATGAATAATTTCCACCTCTGACTCATCATTTTCTTCATAAAGAATCCTAAGAATTTTGCCTCTGGTGACAGCTAGAAAAGAACAAATACATTTCACATTCAGCACAGCTGTAATAATATATGTATCGCACACAGCAGTACTGTTTCTTTGGGTACTAGTGGGGAAGCTATATTATATATCACATGCTTCAACTATCCAGTAAACTGTATTTGACTTTTCACTATGCCACATAATCTTAAATCTCTTACAAATGCTGTTATCAAGTGGGTTAGTAAAAATCTCTTCTTTCCAGGCTACGTGTCCAGAGTACGAGCTGACCTCTCATGAAAAAGAGAGAGAGATTAGCCCCTTGGCTATATATTGTATGTACTTCCCTCCCTTTGTTTTTCTTAGTTTACGGACACTTGTCTAAAAGCAAATCTTCATTCCTTAAGTGGGAGCTTATCTTCCCCTCTGAAATCATGGTTTTGTCTGGGGCATCATGCATTAAAAAGTAAACTGTTGCAAGGTAACAAACAGAGGGTCATACTGGAAAGTGGGCTGAGAAGCAGGAAGTGAAATTAGGCAGTGGCACTGGAGTCATTTCCACACAATTTCTAGAGAATGTCTGACACTGGCAGACCACATGCCAGCTCATGCCAAGGCCCCAGGCCTGACTGAGCACTGAAAAACGTATAGCCAGAAACCAGTCTGCACTGACAAACATATAGCCTATCTGTGTGTTCGCATTATCAAAATAAGTATTAGATGTTAAGTTGATAAGAATGTGTTTAGTGTTCTATAAAATGCTTGTAGGATAACTCATGTATTGTTCTCACTCAACTACACCCCATGTTATAATATAACAGCAAACACTTGCACCGTATATACCCCTGCAACGAGTAACCCAGCAAACAGAAAGAAGCCTCAATAATGTAAATGAAGGACTCTAGTGGGAAGGTGCTAATTCCAGTACATTTCAAAGGAAGCAGTCATTGTGTGTGATGATGGGATATCAATAACTGTAAACGCATTCCTCACTCTCCCATCATGAAAGAAAGAGCCCATGTGGGTAGCCAAACTGCCAACTTGTCTTCTGTGACAAGAAACTATAAATATGGACCCAAGAAAAAATTCTTCATCTCTGGACAGTTGGCATTCTACAAAGGCAGAATAGCTGAACAAGAAAATGGAGATCCCAGAGTTACTCTGGGCAGCCCTGAGAGACCTTTGGGAAACTGGCAGATTATTCCATCTGTTACCATTTGGAATTACAAACTGTGACTCACCTGTGTCTATATATTTTACCTCCTTTGGCCTCTCAATAACTCATTTCTTTTTCCTAGCTAACAAACCTTCAGTTACTTTACTATAGAATTAGCTACAAATGTTGTCTTTGATGTGATATCTAGGATGCAAATCAACCTGGATGAGTGACTGGTCTCTTGGGACTGGGTGTAACCTAAATATTTTTTGATTTTTGGTGTAAGTGACCATTTATCACATAGTTCAGCTTACCTGAATGGCAAGCTAGACTGGAGAGCCTAAGGGGACTGTCTGTGACTCCACTGTAAGACTATTGTAGTCCTTTGGGAGATCACATTTCGTACTCGGTTGGTGAAATCTAATTAGAGAACATACCACCAGTTTGGGGAGTCTGCCCTGTTTTTGACAGTCTGCCCTGAGGTAGTCACTCCTGGCCGTGAGCCACTCCAAAGTGACAACGTTTCATGCGTGTCAGACAGACTACATTTAGCAAACTTACTTGGCTCAGCATTCGGACACCACCAGTAGCCAGTGTATCTATCAAATTCCTCCTGAAGCACAAAAGTAGCTACCCCAGCAGATCTGGGATCCTCTTCTAGGTTGGCCAATTCTGAACAGGCAACATGATAAAGAGTTAGCTAAGATCTGAACTTTTCTGCTGCCACAGCACCTAAAAAACACTCCCAAGTTGTGTTTTCCCAACCGTTGGCCAAACTCACCCCTAGGATAAATTGAGTGGAAGAGGAAAACAAGCCTTCCTGCTTTCTCAACTTCCAACCAGTTTCTCAACTTTGAATGAACCAGTACTAATGAAGAAAATATTCTCTTTGCACCTGCTAGCTTAACTAAAACCAAAAGTAATTATGGCAAAAGCTTTTCTGCACAACAGAAACTGAAAGCACTTACACTAGGAAAAATGTAAAAACAGTACCAGCATTCATTCCATTATGAAGACTGAAAGTAATATAGATACTTCATGCAGTGCATGACATTGTGACTTATTTATTTATTGAGCTGACCTCAAAAGTTAAAGGATGTTTTCCCCCTGCTTCCACATATCACAGAAAAAACAGAACCCTTGAACTATTTAAAATTTGAGTAGGGCTCATTAATGCAGCATTATTTATTTATATGGATTTTAGGAAGTTAAGACCTTAACACAGGTTGTCAGTTTCACATTTAATGGGCTTACGTTTAAAATGAAGAATGAATTTAACTCTTAAACATAATTTATTTTTAATTGACTTTTAACCACCCTGGAAGTGGGTGTTTCCCCTGTTCCTTCATCCAAGTCACACGCCGGTATATCTGTAAATTACAGTTGAGGGCGGAAGCGAAGGAAGAGAAATAAATTATCTGAACATGAGGCAGAAGCCAGTGTGCAAATCAGAAGCACTTTAGATCACTTCCAAGAGCTTTGCAGCATATCTGGTCACTGGTGGGAATTCTCCTCCAGTTCTGCCCAGCTCACAGCGCCTTCATTCTGAAAGAAGCAGTCACAGGGAAAAGGGAAAATTTTGGGTTCAACAAGAAAAGTTTCCCTGATGCATTCAGCGAATGAGCCACCTTGCCAGACTTCATGGACATGGAAGAGAATTGCTCCACAATGCCAGCAGAAGAAATGCAGAGAACATGACATACAGATGGCCAAATTCAGCCCTGGAATAACAGGGCCAACTCACATGAATTTCAATAGAAGCCATTAATGCCAGTGCCGAATTTGGTGTACAGCAGTGTTTCCCAAACTTGGGACGCTGCTTGTGTAGGGAAAGCCCCTGGCGGGCCGGGCCGGTTTGTTTACCTGCCACGTCTGCAGGTCCGGCCGATCGCGGCTCCCACTGGCTGTGGTTTGCTGCTCCAGGCCAATAGGAGCTGCTGGAAGTGGCGTGGGCCAAGGGACTTACTGGCTGCTGCTTTTAGCGGCTCCCATTGGCCTGGAGCAGCGAACCATGGCCAGTGAGAGCCGTGATCGGCTGGACCTGTGGACGTGGCAGGTAAACAAACTGTCCCGTCCCATCAGGGGCTTTCCCTGCACAAGCGGCATCCCAAGTTTGGGAAACATTGGTCTGGAGAATATCCCCACACACCCACACAAGGCGGAAGAAATTAAAGATCTGGATTGTAAATTGAACATGCATTACCGTTATGGACAAAAGTTAGCCTCCTTTCTTCTCTGGTTAGTATATTAGATATCCAGATGTCATTGCTATGGATAAATGCAATCCAGTTTGGATCAGCTGGGCACAGTTTTGGATCCATCCGTATGTTTGGACAACTGGTCTCCACTAAATTGGGCCTTATGGGCTGTTGCTGTTTAAAAGAAGAAAAGATGAATTAGTCAGCAATATAAAACACGACAGCAGGAGCTGAATTGTGTTATTCTCTTCATCTCCAAAAAGATGGATGGTTTCCATTAAGTATAGATACAAGTGTTACTGGAAGGTACCGTAGCCAACTTCTACTTGCATTCAAATACTGGAGCTTAGTGTGAGAGGAATCCAACCTTTTTTGACCAAGAAAAACATAAAAATACCCACATACTGTTGGTAGGGAAGCTTCTGCTGCCACAGTGCCTATTGAGTGGTTCCACAGATGCCACACTAACGCCCCTAAGACAGGCATCTTTCATCAGCGCTAGCAGAAAGTCAGCTTGTTTACAAAGGCTCAGTGCACTTTAAAAAATTGCACCCTGATGGATGAACTGGCTGAAGCACACAATTGCCTCATTCGCTAAACCCACTGAGAAGGCAGCAGCATCCATCAGATGACATGATTAGACTGACATCAGGCATGTGTTATATTAAAAAGAAATTATTCTGGCTTGGAAGTCAGAGTCCAACTTCAGCACTTAGGCAGCAGTGACCCCAGCTGCTCTTTCACAAAGTTCTCTTCTCTATTCTGCAGCCCAATCTAATGAGCAGCAACCTTGTAACAAGTAATTTCATGGAAAGACTCTTACACTAAATCATAAATTCGGAGACTGCTACTATGCACATTCCCTTCTCTTCTCCCTTCTGCTCAACGTTACTAGCAGTCCACATCATGTAATTCCCCCCCTCAATCTCTAGAATGTATTTCAGTGACCCTCAGCATTATTAGTGCATCCATAGGTGGCTGCTTGATCTACAAATCTCATTGCCTTGACTCTTCTGCAAAGAAATTCCTGACAGTACATTAACGTGAGGATTAGCAATGAGCATGAACTCACAGTAAATCCATGAGGGCCACCATCTTTTACGTGGTAAATTCCACTGCCAGCCTGAAACAGAAAGGTGCCGCTTTCTCTGTGATAATCGTAAGAGGCAATCCCGACTGTCCCAATGCGCTTTCTCTCTCGGAGTAATTCTTCTTCGCGAGAATACATCCCGTAGTCTAGAGAAGCCTGAATAGGAAGAGAGGAGAAATCATCTGGCTTGCTCTACTTTTTACTTGGTATCCTCATGTACAGAAAGCATCTCCTCTGGCACCAAAGAGCCAAAGATGGCTGGCTGCTTGAGTAGCATCTCTGGTAAACAAAGAAACATGTTAATCCAATGAGAATCCCACTGGCTGCAAGCAGTCTGCTCATGCTCGAGTCTCTGTCCTCGTACCAGTAACTCTGGGCCAGGTTCAGATCTCACATCATTGTAAAACCGGTTGTAATTCTGCTATCAATTTAAATGGAGTTATTCCCAATTTACACCAGGGAGAACAAGAGCAAAATAAGGCCCTGTCTGAGCAGAAGTCCTGCTGATACGAGGCAGAAGTTAGAGTCTGTTTAATAGTGCCCCTTTGGGTGGAAAGGAGGGTAGGCGCAGAGAGTTCCCCTCTGGCTTTTATGTTTAGCAGTTTGGGAAGTCTCTCTGCAACAGTCTTTGGGGACCTTATTTGAACTAGGGTAACAAATGTTCGTGAAGTCCCTCGTAGATGCAGCCATTTTCTTTGTAGGATCTGCACTACCTTTTTCCGGTGTTGGTGCATGGGCAGACATAGGCCAATTTTGTCCCGTGAGTTTTACATACACCCTTTGAGCCAATGAACAGGAAAAGAGAGGAGAATGTTCCTTCCTGCTGGTTTCAGATCTGATTTCTCAAAGGAAGGATGGAAGCCAAAAGTAACCTTGGGTTGGCCTACACACAAGTTGCACTGGTTTGACTTGGGACTTGCCTACATGAGAAAGTTGCACTTATATAACTTGAATTGTTCTAAACAGAATTAAACTGGTGCAGAAAGGCTGTCTGGACACTCAGTTCAGTACAAGAACAGCTCGTTCTGGTTTTTTTTAAAACCTGCTTCTAATCAATTTGAGCCAGGGGTGGCCAACCTGAGCCTAAGAAGGAGCCAGAATTTACCAATGACTCACAGCAATATGTCAGCCCCCTCCCCCCATCAGCTCCCCCCACTCACCGGCAGCCTCGTTGATCAGCGCTGCCCCCTCCCTCCCCGCACCTACCGATCAGCTGTTTCATGGGGTGCAGGAGGCTCTGAGGGGGAGCGGGGAGGAGTAAGGGCATGTCAGGCTCAGGGGAGAGGGCGGGAAAGGGTGGAGTGGGGGCAGAGCCAGTGGCAAAGCCAGGGATTGAGCAATGAGCAACCACCGGCACACTGGAAAATTGGCACCTGTAGCTCCAGCCCCAGAGTTGGTGCCTATACAAGGAGCCACATATTAACTTCTGAAGAGCCGCGTGTGGCTCCAGAGCTACAGGTTGGCCACCCCTGATTTAAGCAAAACCAAAATAAGCTGCTCTTACACCAAAATAAGAGCGTCCATAGAGCCTGTTAATGACATCAGTTTAAATTCACACTAAGTGACACCAGCGCAACTTTCTTGTGGAGATTTAAATTGTTGCAAGCTTCAATGTGGACACACAAACTGGTTACACTGGTTTTATTTGCCCTTACAGCTGCAAGCTAAACCAATATAAGCCAAATTTCAATGAATTTAAAGAGTATCCAGACAAGATTGCACCAATTTAACTAAATCAGTTTAAAACTCACCCCCCTTTGGTTAAAATTAGGCAACTGTGTGCACGGACCAGGTGCTAGTATGAGCAAGTGTTTGGAAGTGCTGAGGGAGCTCTAGGTTTACGAGATTCTGCGTAAGAAGAAAGATGCAACCTGGGCAGGAATGGCACTCGGAAAGCTGCACATTTTGTCCATTTTCTCTTCCAGACCCAAAAACCTAGTGAGAGTAGGTTTCTGTTTGCAGCAAATCACTAGCGGGTGCTTTACTGCTATATAGACAAGGTCCACACACCAAGCATGTCCGCTTGCAGCTCGATGGTTACGAGGCAAACAGAACTTGCTGTAAAAGAATTAAAAATGTCTGCGATGACTAGAGAGGAAAAGTAACACCACAGAGTTTAACTAACTCGAGCTAAGACCCACAGTGATTAGTTGGGAGGGATGAGAGCACCAGAAGAATTTTTAGCAGGACCTACAACTTCATGAGGGGACAGACCAGTAACATCCAGGGTGCTCACATCATAGCCAATGCCACAGGGGCAAGTCCTGCCACCCTTCCACACCAGCAGTCTGCTGCAAGTTTGCTGAGGGGAAGGACAAGACACAGAGAGATCACATAAGGGGCACACACCACCTGTGCACTACTGAGTATAGCTCAGAACTCCAACATGATCCCCCAGCTGCTTCTGGTCCTCAAGTATATGGATCAATAACCCTCTCCACTGCATGGTATTCACGGTGGGCTACTGCAGTCTTGCAGCTGACACAGCAGCCATACAGTAGACTGGTAGAGGCAGATTTTGGGGAAGGCAAAAATCTGTAACACCTTTAAATTGATGGTATAGTCAGAAGTCACCTGAACTCACTAGAAGTGAAGCTTCTACAATAAGTCCCTTGCTCTCCCTTCAGAAAAATTACTGCAGCAGATCTCCTGGAAGCTATATGCATCCCATCCAGAACAGGATTTATTTTTTTTAAATGATTTACAAAAGGCTACAAAATTCCTGAAGTTGACAAGACAAGATCTTTTAAAAAGTTAACAGTAAAGAGTTTAGCTAAGCATGAGGGAAAGTAAAAACATTTAAGACCTTAAGACATTCACTGCACAGCCTGTTGGTGGCTCACAACTGCAATAACTCCAACCTGCCTGAGCAGCATGAATGTCTGCCATGAGGGAAAGAAGGTGTTGTCATGTTCACGTACCTGAAAGAGATCCAAAAGGGGTTTCCAGGAAAGCATTAGGACTTCAGCTTTGTTTATGGTTTTGGGAATTTCTGAATAGAACAGCGTGTTCTCCCTGTTCTCACCAGACATGGCTATAAAGGAAAAAAGGATTCATTCCCTGTTATTAACGTATGACAAATGCTCTCCCAAGAGCTGATAAAGATAAGCCAAAAGACACAACAGGAGCATGAGCAATTGCCTTCCCAAGGGGGAACCACTGAAACATACTGCAGCCTCACTCACAGCATGGGATGGCAGGGGGAGGTGCTGTAACCAGAAGAGGAGAAGGAGACTATAGGTTCAGTTTTGGAACAAGGCACCATACCAAGCACAAAGGCATGCTACCACTAGAACATGGACATTCTCTGGAAAGTGGATATCAGGACCTGTTACTGATGGATATTTCAAAATCAAGCTCCAGCAGCAGGGCTTCGTAATTATTAAATGCTCTTTGCTGGATTACAGAGTCATGCCCCTTGCCTCAAATGGTATGTCTACTCTGCAGTTGGAACAGCAAGCGTAGGCATAACCAGGCTAGCTTTGCTCAAGCTTGCTCATTAAAAACTGGAGTCTAGCAGTGGCTGCACAGGTGGTGGCATGGGCTAACTGCCTGAGTACATACCTAGGGTCTGAAGCAGGACTCTACTCAGGTGGCTAGCCTATGGCTACACTTGTTTTTAGCAAGTTAGCTTGGCTATGCCTATGTGTGGTGCAATCCCAGCTCCTGACTGCAATGCAGACATACCTCAATGAAAGGGTTTCCAGCTACCTTTTGATGGGGTTTCTCCCTCACCCCAAAATGTACACTTGTTCGACAAACCAAATCAGCACATTTTTAATCTGCAGCATGGGCATTGGACTAGACGACCTCCAAAGTTCTCTTCCAACCCTAATATTTTACGATTCTATGTTTTATAACCTTTAGGGCCAACTCCTGCTCCTACTAAAGTTAATGGGAGCTTTGCCACTGATTTGATTAGCAGAAGGATTGGACCTATTTACGAATCACTTTCAACATAACAGTCACTCTTCTGCCTGAACATTTTTTACCTCCTTTTGTTAAAAGGAGACCATGAGATTTCTCCAACATGAAAGACCAATTTCTCTTTATTTTTCATTGTTTACTTTGTATCTAGTCAGTTTTGCCTTTCTCTGTTTCAGACAGACGCTTTCCCGTTATTTGCGTGGGTTTTTCACACAGCAACAGAGGAAGGTCCACACACCTTTTAAATATATAAAAGAATGTGATAGTAAAACTACAAGGAGCATCAGGGTAGATGCAGTTCCTGACATTCCTGTTGGGATATGTAAGGGTTAAGGAAAGACCTGGGAAACTGCTATCATGGTAACAGGGAGTAGGCACGGGCAGGTACTATTTCTTTGCTTGATAGATAAAGTTGACATCCCTCTCCCTTCCCTTCTGCTTGTTAAGATTGATAAGCATTGTATCTGCATAAGGAATGTAGGTGTGTAAAGAATACCCTTTGAGTGAAGAAGTGTTATCCCCCCCTCCTTTCCTTTCCCAGCTACACAGATGAGCTCAGGGTCATGGCCCCTTCCTCCCTTCCCTGATTAAGGAAACTTGTGGCTACAGTTACTGCAAAGAAATGCATCTTCAAGGTAAAAATGTCTGTATAATATGCTTAATGCTGTAAACAGGGGCAGAAATAATTATATTCAGTATATAGCTATCAATATACATTATATGGGCTTTCATATTATTAAATAAGGGTTTTGGGGGCATTGTAGTAAATGTGGGTATTTACAAATTAACTTAGATAAAAGTGTGATGTGATGAACTCAATGCTTGGGTCGAGGGGAACAAGTACCACAATAAAGAAACCCATTTACTCAATCCGCCTCTGGATCTTCCTGCTCAATCTCTAACAATTCCTTTAAAAGCATTGCTGTAAATGGATGAAGTTTCAAGTTGACTGTGTCCATTAAACTGCATCACAGGGGTGCTGTGAAGGCCAGATGAAATGTTACTAACCCCCATTTTATGAGTGGGGAAACTGAGGGGGACAGATCATCAGTTTCAGGTCTTGGATCAGCGTGTGGGCAGATTGTGCCCCCCTGTGGCACTCCATGGATTTCAATGAGGTTCCACACATGCATTCTGAATTGCTAATCAAACTCTAAGGGTACATTTACACAGGAATAAGAAACACACAGGAGGGTCACAGCTGGCTCAAATCAGCTGATGTGGGCTCAAGGGGCTAAAAATTGCTGTTTGGACTTTTGGCATTGGGCTGGAGCCCAAGTGTTTACACAGCAGTTTTCCAGCCCTGGAGCCTGAGCTCCATGAGCTTGAGTCAGGTGATCCAGGCCAGCCACAGGTTTTTATCCCCGTGTAGACTTTCCCAAGAAGCAAGCACTGGAGTTAGAATTCAGCCTCGGCTCCCTGTTCTCTGACCAGGGCTTCACCTCTCCCTGCAGACTGGATTTATCATGTTTACTACTGTGGCTTTTAGACAGAAACATTCAGATACCACAAAAGCCCTGCCCCCTAAGCTAAGCACCTCCCTTATCACCTGCAGTACCTTTCACACTATAAAAATCACATGGAAGCACTAAAATTGGCACAGCATTGACTTAGAACCCCAGATTTGTCCAGGTTAAGTGAACCACAATTAGTAAAAATGAGCAAGAAATGAGGAGAAGAGGCCAAGAATAACCATTTGAATACATCCATTCACTAGAGACCCCAAAGAAACTACAGGAAAAACAAAGCATTTCATTTGCATAAATATATATGTCCCCATTTCTGCATATCCTCCCAGCTATCTGCAGCGCCCCTGAAAATATGCTCCATCTATAACAGTGGCGTTGAGGTGTCTGAAAATTACGCTTACAATTTCTCTTTCTAGGAGGCCAATATGCAGATATGCTCTTTTCCCCTCCACCACGATGCAAACAAATCAATCTTATTTTCAATAGAATCAAGTCCATAACAACGAGAGACATCAGCCCAGAAAGACCTCCACAGGCAGCTACTACATCTCCCCAGGTAGAAAGTGCTCTTTAGGGAACAACCCTGCACTAAGTCTTTGTCCAGTTCTAAGAGTCCCAAGTGATGAGGTTTCTACCACCCTCCCCACTTTCCTTTGGGAGATTTTTTTCCCCCACAAATGTTAAGGCCTGAAAGCACCAGGACGATTGGTTAGTCTGACCAGTAATTCTAATATCAAGCCCGTAATGAGCCCTTCTGTTTTTTCTGTCCCATACATTTTATTCACAGGAAGAACACTAAAACCACCAATGAGATTGCTTGGGTTTAAATCAAGACATGGGTCACACTAGCAACTTACCCAGATAGTAGATCCTATCTGAATGGGGTCCTTCAGGGTCATTTTTCTTCACAAACATGAAATCATGAGGAGCCTTGGCCACCATGTAGCCATGATATTTCCTAGTGTCTGTGAGCAGTTTTTTAAGCTGACTCCAGGAATATCTCTCTACGTAGAAGGGTTCCAGCTTTGGTTGCTCCTTGGCCTCAGCATGCTCCTTGCTCTCAGCCGTTCCAAAGATTTCAAGACCCAGCTGTTCAGTTTCCATGGCTGCTGCCATGTTGCATGTTTCTGGAAGAATGAGACACAGGGGATGCTTCAGACAGTTGCCTTTTAGTGTGCTGGCAAATATACTCCAAAAAAAAAGAAATAGCCCAGTGAAAACAATACAAGCAAACTGCTATTTCAATGCAAGTTTTAAACAAAGATTTTTATTCTGGAAAATACCTTGTCGTCATTCAGGCCCAAACCTTTAACCATGAGATATGGGAATGGGATTAAGAACTATGCAGATCAATGTATATGTTATAAAAAGTTTCCTACTTTTGTTAAATAGCTGATTACGCTCATTTTACGGAAGAAGTACAACAATGATTCCTTGGTTCTTCTTTGTTAAATCTTGCATGGTTACTTTTCTCTGCCATTATCCTGCATAAGTTACCAACCTTTATAGTATAAGCCTATATTACAACCAACGATGACTAAGGCTGTGCAGCAGTCGGGGGGAGGGAGGTTCCAGATACTCTATATGGAGCCATCCAACTGTGCACAGTTGACCAATGCAACCACATGGACCTTATCAAGTGACTGCAAAGAGGAGAAAAATGTTAATAAGTCTTCTTTCAAGTTAGATCATAAGCTCTTCAGGGCAGATAACAAGTCTACTTTTGTGTAGCGCAACCTGATGGTAACTGGGGCCTTTGTGCACTGCAATGCTGCTACTGCTAAATAATGATGCAAATATTACCATAACTATCAACACTCAGGTTCAACATTCCTCAGACACAAGATAGTACCATGCCATTGTGTCATTAATTTCCAGTCGAGAAATGTGAACATCCAGCACAAAGCCCAACTCTTGTTTTGTGTTTTCCTAGAGACCCATTTCAGAAATAAACTGAGCTAATGTTCAGTTTGCCAGGATGGAGAGCCATCAGCATGGAAACTGAATTGCTTCTTCGCTCCTAGAGGAGATCCTTTCAGTGCAGAGGAAGGTGTGGGAGGCGGGGAAAACCATAGGGAAGATGGCGTTGCTATGAAGTGTAACGTACCTGTTCTAGGGACAGAGAGGACTCCAGCATCCAGGAGTGTCAGTCCAGCACTTTACACAGGCACTAAAACAAAAATAAAATACTTTATTTTATAAAATGAGTGCCATGTTGCTACAAGTCCCAGTTATACCACATAGTCACACAAGTCCAAGCTCCTAGGCAACTATAATGCACACAGACACATTAGTGTGCCTGATATACACAGCAACAACATACAACAGGCAAACTGAATAACAACTGGAGACCAGCCAAAGTAACTGGGCGCGACCTGGACCCCAGCCCATAATAATACAAACAGCTAAAATTCAGGGGTCTGGGGAGGACATGTTTGGAAACAGTTCCAGTTTGGCTCCATCTTTGCAAAAATAGTATTATCTAGAGCTTATCATCGTAGATAACAAAGTGCTTTACAAAGGAGGTTAGCATCATTATCCCTAATTTACAGATGGGGAAGCTGAGGCATAGGGAGAGGAAACAACTTGCTGTGACTAAAACCAAGTGTCCCGAGTCTCAGTTTCCAGCCACTATGCCTCTCCAAATAAGGCCAGGTCTACACTGCGACTTTAAATCGGTTTAATGGCCGATATACCGATTTAACGCTGTATCCGTTCACACGATGTCGTCATTAATATCGAGTTAAACGGCTCCTTAAATCGATTTCGGAACTCCTCCCAAACGAGAGGAGTAGCATAGCGCTAAATCGATAGGATAACTCGAAATAGGGTCGTGTGAGGAAACGACGTACGCCCCGACGCCATCCCAGAGTAGCACGGACCGCTCACACAATCTGAACCGATCACAGCAAGAAACAAGAAAGCCACGGAACATGAATGTACTATTTCCTGCTTGCCCACGGGAGATCTGATCACACGGGTGCGAGCAGCCTATCAAAAAGAGCTCCAAGCAATAGCCCGTAACGAAGATACTAGTCCGATCCTGAGGAGAACAAAATCTGTGGTACCACTCCGTACAGAACAGGAAGCAAAGCTTTGAATAAAAAACTCCAGATACCAGCGCGCGTGACAAGCCTACGGTAAGCCAGAGACCAATGACGCTCATGAAGAGGAGGGGTACTGAGACCCAGCAGCCACATCCACACACTCTGAAAATATTGCATTCTTGCTAGCTCCCAAATGTCTGTAGTCAAACACACAGTCTGGTGGTCAGGGAACAGCTCCTCAGATTTTATCTCCCCCCACCACCACTGAAAAAAAAAGGGAAAGAAACAAACCGACTACTTCAGTCACCCTATACGAATCGGCGTAGCGGATGCACAGCACTGAAAGCCATATCCACCCTCCTCCCTCCCTCTCCGGTGGTAGAAGCGTGCGCGCCTGCCCACCATCCAACGAGAAACCCATGGCTGATAATCCAACGAGCAAGAAATATCCGGTTCCTCCAGTAGACTGACAGAAACGGCAAAACCACTCACATCGAAACGGGGCCGAATTTTGAAGCAAATTGGATGCTCGCTTGCAATGATCAATTCCCCCATGGTCTAAAAAAAGAGGCCAGCCTGCCGGACTGTCCAATACCCCGGAGCCTGCCTCCAAGAGCCTCCCCACTGACCTCATTCTTAATCTCACAACAAGTCCTTTCTAACTGTGTCTTACAACTCATGACACAAATGGGAGGTAAACGCCAACAGCCCAGGAAGTGAGAGAAGCAACGGGTGCGTGCGTTTGCAGGGGCAACCTGAATACTTGACCGAGCGAAAGCGCTGTGCTCTCTGATCACTGGATCTCTAACACTTGCCGTATATCTGAGGACAGTGCCAGTCGACCGCTTGTCCCCAATGCCGAAACTCCGAGCGCAAATAGTGCGGAACAAGGAAAAGCCCCCAGACCTTTTGCATAGACATCCTGCTTCACGTGTCCACGCTTGACACCACGGTTGGCGATGAGTTAAATGCAAAGTAGCTGCCTGTTGAACTTTGCAGATACAGATCGCTTGCGTGATTGGGAGCACCTGTTTTTATCGAGGCTCCGTTAACAAAAACCAAAAGCGACCACAAGCCGTTTGAAAAAAACCAAATCCAGGATACACAGCAGTGCGTCGACAACGCCGGCAGCACAGATGCTCAAACGATTGCGTCATGGGAGGGGGAGGGGTTGTGGAATACAGACCCCAGTCTCCCTCGCACAGGTCCTCTGAAATATTGCAATCGGCGACACCCAATGTCTGTAGCTATAATACACCGGTGTCTTGCGGGTTCACGAACAGCCGTCGGCCTCTTCCCCCCCCCCGCAGCACTGAAAAAAAAGCTAAAAATAATCTTACTATGAAAATGTCACCCTGGTACTAACCTCGCAGAACGCGATGCGCGGCGGTGAGAGCATAATCCCCCTTGCCACCTCCCCCATGAGACGCGCCCATATGCTCCTGCTGATCGCCGGGCCCTCTGAAAAGGGAATGACCCCTTTCTGACAGGGATGTACATAACCCTGTAATGTCTCATCTTA
>NC_133777.1:80074436-80096747 GCF_003597395.2 Chelonoidis abingdonii
GCAAACGGAGGGTCAGCTCTGAGCCGAAAGATGCGCTTCTATGCTGAACTAATGCAATTTGGGGTTCAACTGCTACAGATGCCCACCTGTGCGTGATCTCAGATTGGATTGATATCAACTGTTTGGTGATATGTACGCCGAGGGGAAGTGGAGAGGAAGGATAGAGGATGAACTGAACGTGAGAAGCTACCAGCAGTCCCGTAAACCCCAGGAAGCCAGGATCTATTTGAGGACCCCAGACATTACCAGTCCTGCGCTCACAAGCGACAAGCCCAGCATGAAGCCATGTGAAGCGACCTCCGGTAAGTGTCCCTTCATCGTATCAAACACGGAATGGGAACAACAAGATGGTTTTATATTAGATCGCATTGACCGACCAGGGCTTTTGTGCAAGTCGCAGCATTCTGTAGGAAAATTCGTTACTTGGGATGATTCCTGTTAAACTATATATTCAGTTGAACGGATGTTATGAGCTGCCGAAATCGCTCTTATGAATCTCTTCAAGGGCATGTAGAAAAGAGCTATTTGCCATGAGAGTTGGCAACGCCTTATCGTTCCCCATAGTAGGTAACTTTTCACGCCATGCATTTTGCAATATTTGGTACTGCAGGCATTGAGGCTTGCACCTGAAGGCATTACGAAACAACGATCGTAAGATCGAGTTGTCAGGGGAGAGATCATCCATCGTACCTTGTAGAAATCAGGAATGATAGGGGGCAGACATTGGCGTCTTTTGGCTGGGAATGGCGAGCGGGACTTGATGAGGAGGATAGCCGACGACGAGTTCTGTCTGCAAGCGAATTCTTCGCTACCACAACGCGCCTGCGGGGGTGATAGTAGGTGATCACTAGCTGCCGTCGTTCATGAATAGGAAGCCATGGCGCTGTTGGTGATGTGAAAGCAGGGGAGTTTGGGTCCTTGCAGGGTTCTCTTACAGGAGCAGGCGGGATCATATAAGATCACTGTGCGGCGGCGAGTCGATTTAAGCTTACTTTACATCGCCTGATGTTACGGTTGCCGTTACCTGCGTCGTGTGTGTGCCACACCAGTCTACACAGACACGAATATATTAACACGTGACAAATCGCACATTGTAAGAGATCACTGTGCCTTCGTAAGGTGGATATGTCGTATATGAACAGGAGCTAACTAATCATTGTCGATAAAAGCAGATCGATCCAACATTTGCCTATTATCCATCTCTCTATTGTTTGACCGTATATCATGGCAGATACCTACGACCTATATCAACTGTAGGCGTGACTCTCAGATACGGCGGAGGAAAAGACGACGCGAGATAAATGTTCACAGAAATTAATTGAAGTAACACCAATGAGAGGGATAAACAGAAGATTGGAAGGATGTTAGCAAATACAAAGGAAGATGCATGAACGATATGAAGGGCTAAGGCAGGAAGACCACGTTGCAAGATCAACGCTGGATCTGCTTGCGTGCTCAAGATATCCTCCAACGCATGGTGGATTTCAGGAAAAGCAGCGCAGAGCAGAGTGCCGCTGCAGCCCCTGTATAACCTCCCTGCAAGCCACGTCCATATCTCCCTCACCTATGACATGTAAGACACGCGTGGGGGAAGGCCTTTCTGCACCCGCCTGCTCCCCCACCCCCCTGGAGAGTTCAAGTAAAAGGCTAATTACGCTACAATGTGCCTAATGGCTTCCCTTCCCCTCCTTCCAGCACAGCATGCCAGGGAACCTTCCTAATCTCTGCCTTTTTTTATAGTTCATTTGAAGAAAGAATATCATCGAAAGGGGAGGTGGGTTGCTTACAGGGAACAGTAGTAAAAGGAAAAACACATGATTTTTAACAGATGCATAATTACTTTAATGAATAATAAATATTTCTAAAAACGAGACACTGAATTTATTTCCTTGCCAAACCTGTAATCAAAAGGGGGAGGGTGGTGCTTACACTGAATAAGTCCATCAAGTCAGAGGGTTCATCCAAGGGGAAGCAAACAGAGTCATAGCACCGTACCCGGGCGTGCTGAAACTCGTTTTCAAGGCTTCCTGAGTGCAGCACCTCCAGGTGTGCTCTTCTAATCTGGTCTCTGCTGCTCGTACTCAGCGGCCAGGTGATTTTGCCTCAGCCTCCCACCTCAGCCATAAATGTCTCCCACCTAGTCTCACAGATTAGTGGAAGCACGACAAGCAAAGCAGCATATAGCAAGCAGGACACCCGTTTGGCCTGAGGTCGAGCGAGTAAGTAAATTGTCGCCAAGCGACCCCTTTAAAACGGCCAAATGCCATTCTACGCACCATCCGGCACTTGCTCAGCCTGTAGTTGAACAGCTCCTGACCACTATCCCCAGGCTGCCAGTGTATGGTTCATGAGCATGGGGCATCAAGGGGTAGGCTGGGTCCCCCAGGATAACTATAGACATTTGAACATTCCACGGTTATTTTCTGGTCTGGGAAGTAATTCCCTGCGCAGCCGTTTAAACAGACTCGTCTCACTGAAGCACGAGCGCTCATGAAACCCTTCTGCAATCCCACGTGGATGTGGGTGAAACGTCCGTTTTGGTCCACATCAGTGCTTGCAGCCATTGAAAAGTACCCCTTGCGGTTCACGTACTGGTGCCTGGTGTTCTGGGGCCAAGATAGGGATATGGCCTATCTATGGCCCCAACCAAAGTTCGGAAAACCATTGCATGCAAAGCCATCACTATCACCTGACGTTTCCCAGAGTCACACCTTCCGTGCAGCACTAAACGAATTGCTTTGGTACTTGCATCACTGCAGCCCCCACAGTAGATTTTGCACTCCAATTGGATCCCGACTGACGTACTGTAATGGCGTTGCAAGCTTCCAGAGTGGCTATGCCACTCGGCTTCTCCACTGTGAGGGCTGCTCTTCATGTAATGTATTAATAGGGTTTCAGGCAGGGAAAGCATGTCAACAAAGTTCAGAAGTGCTCTTACGCTGCGAAAGTTTCGCAAGCCAACTGCGATCAGCCACAAGTTAAACAATCGGTCCCACCAGTCTGTGCTTGTTTTCCGTGCCCAATTCGGCATTCAATTGGGTAAAGATGCCGTTATTAAGCAGTAGCTCCAAAACGCTGGGGCAGCAGTTATGGCAGAATTCTGCCTCCATCTGTCATCCGCTGTCCTCGCGCTCACAATAGCACCTCTCCTCTCCTCCTGCCTTGCAGTTCATTGTTCAGTATAGTCCAGCACCGCAGAGCTCAGACGCGAGGTTTGACACCCGGTAAGGATACCGTTTGTGATCTGGGTCAGATTGCTGTGCTATGCGTTCTTGCCTCAAGTCACTCATGGGAATATATAGAACTCATATAGGTTGTGTCATGCTTCACAAAGGGCAGGAGGTGAGGCTGTACCCACACAGGGCATTGTTTTCTGCCCATCAGGCACTGTGCTCTCAACACGGAAGTGGGAACTATGGGATAGCTGAGGAACAGCTACCCACAGTGCACCGCTCCTGAAATCGATGGTAGCTTTGGACCATGGACGCAAACAGTTGATTTCGTTATCCACTGTGGACGCACTAAAACGATTTTATTAGATCTGTTTTGTAATATCGGTTTAAGCTAATTCGAAATAATCGTGCACTGTAGACGTAGCCTAAATCTCTGCCCTGTTTTTCCTTTGTCCAGGCCATTAACGAAGCACAAAACAGGTAGCAGAAACTAAATGCCTCATCCATCACAATCAATGAACATTTGCGTGAGTGTCCAAAATCTTAACTGGGTTAAAGCAATGCTTTGCTCATAACCTAACAGAACTTAAGAGGTCAGGCCTCACACTTGCATCAGAAGCCTCTTGTATATTTTGTAGAGTCCAACAAAATGATTTCGGTTATTGCCACCCACTTACCCAGGTAGGTTTCCAAAATTCTGGAGTGTTTTCAACAACTTTTAACCGGCAGATAAGCATGAAAAATGTCTACCCACGTAAAAAATTGTAGTCAGTGGGATTTTACGTAGGTGCAGGGGTCTGCCCACGCACAGCTAAATTTGAATAACAAATGTCATCAGCCCCTTTCACTTAGTTGACACACACAACAGCCCCTCCAAATCCTCTTCGTTCCCCTCCCAAATATATTCAGGAATCAAAACAACACTTCCTTAAGCCCACTTAATAGCATAACTGCATCCTACGCAGAGGATGGAGAGGTAGTGAGGGATCAGATGCCCACATTTGTGTCTCCTTGTTAATGACCACAGAACAATATCTTATGAATAACATCCTTTGGAGTAGCTTAGCTGTGCAAGTGTCAGGCAGGTCAGGTTTTAGAGTTTGCTGAACACCCATACATCTGCCCACACAGCCAATTAGGAAGACACATTTTCTTGTTATAGCTACAACTTGTATGCTATTCAAATGCATTAGAAGTCAAGAAAGGATGTTGCAATAGGAGAAGAAGCTGGAGTATGACCAGCCGAAAACAAACAGCTTTCAGTCTGTAAGAGTCAGGCATCTGTGGCATGCCTGGCCCTGAAAGCTGCCTGGCAAAGGGTGGCAAAAGGATCACTTCCTCTTTTGGAAACGGAGGCAGCATGGTTTAGAAGACAGAGCACTGGGCTGGGAGGCAGAAGTTCTGGGCTCTATTCCTGACTTGATGCTGACCGGTTAGATGGACTTTGGCAAGTCACTTTCCCCTCCCTGTGCCTCAGTTTTCCCACCTGTAAAGTCTAATCATACTGACCTCCTTTGTACAGCACTTTGAGACACATGGATGAGAAGGGCTGTATAAGAACTTGTTATTAATATTACTTTGCTGATTCTTAACTAATACCCTCCCCAACCCCAATCTCTCTTTCTATTAAGGGGAGCAGAGAGAAAGGCTACGATAACTGCTTTGGGGGTTGAGAAGAATATGAGATACCTAAATGGAAGGCCTGAGATTTCTTCCCTGCAACCATACTTTAAATATCCCCAGTGTTAACTGGAGTGTGAGTGGGGTGAGGAAAGAAACCACTCAGGCCTGACTGATCTCTCTGGAGGGTATTGACCCAGATAGAAAGAGGCTCTGTCCAAGCCCTGTTGCATTTTACTCTCATGCTCTGAGTTCGGTCTTCCCAACAGCCTTCCCCACCTGGCAATGCTGTCTGCACAGCAGCTCCCTGTTCAAACATACTCTGCCAGGATGCCCCTATTGGCATGACCCAGCTGGGGAAGGGTCCTGCATGTGAGTGGTATGTCGGAGGAGGGAAGAAGCAGGTGCATGCATGTGGGAAGGGAAACATCCCCCTGTGTGGGGCACAGGTGCATGGGGGCAGGGAGACCGTTCCTGCAGATAAGTCCCTTGGCGCTATAGAGGGTATGAGAGTCCAGCAGATAAGGCCCTTACGGGAAGAGCCCTTAGAGGGAACGCGGGGAGGAGAAGTTATTACAAAAGACTTTCTGTAGGCAGAGGGGGAAGGAGAGCATGGGGGCTAGTGTGGGACCAGCAGTGGGGAGCGGGTGGCACATATGTGTGGGGGAGTGTATGGAGCCCTGCAGGATTAGGGAGACAAAGTGTGCGGGTTGTGAGATCTGGCAGGTGGGGAGGCACAGCAAGGTTGCGTGTACACAGGTAGTATGGGGAGGAAGCCCAGGGGTAGTCCAGAGATGAGGAAGCCCAGCCATGGGTGTCCAGCCCCACTGGAGAAGGAACACAGGAGCCCGGCGTGTGTGTACATTTGCAAGGTTGTGTATGTGGGGAGCCCAAGGATTGTGTGTAGCCCTGAGGAGGGATGGGACAGGGAGGGGGGCTATGGGAGTGGGAGCATTCTCAAGGTAAAAGAGAAGTATGTGTTGTGGAAGAGGAGAAAGAGGGAGTGCTGGCTGTGTGCAGCCCTACGGGGGGGGGGGGGGCGCCGGCTTGTGTTAGCCTGAAGGGGGGGCACACTGGTTGTGTATGTAGAGCCTGCGGGGGGCGGGGGGGGGCACTGGCTGTGTATGTAGAGCCTGTGGGGCAGGACGCATGGCTATGTTGTGTACCTGCGGGGGGCGGGGGGCGCCGGCTGTGTGTAGCCCTGAAGGGGGGCACACTGGTTGTGTTATGTAGAGCCTGTGGGGGCGGGGGGGCATGGCTGTGTATGTAGAGCCTGTGGGCAGGACGCACTGGCTATGTGTGTACCCTGCGGGGGGGGGGGGGGCAGGCACTGGCTGTGTGTGTAGAGCCTGTGGGGCGGGGGGGGATGGCTGTGTATGTAGAGCCTGTGGGCCGGGACGCCCTGGCTATGTGTGTACCCTGCGGGGGGGGGGGGGGCAGAGCACTGGCGTGTGTGTAGCCCTGCAGGAGCACTGGCCGTGTGTGTAGAGCCTACGGGGGGGGGGGCACCGGCTGTGTGTGTAGAGCCTGCGGGGGGGGGACCGGTTGCCCTATGGGGGCAGCGCTTGACTCTGCATGTGGCCCTGGGGGGGGGTCGGAGCGCTGGCTCTACGTACAGCCCCGAGGCGGGATATAAAGCCCAGCTGAGCTCTACTCGGGGGCGGGGGGCGGCCTGCAGAGGGGCAGTTGCAGCCCCGGGTGGGGGGAGTTGCCGCCCCGCGGAGGGAGCCCCGGGGGGGGAGCGGTTGCCGCCCGCGGGGGGAGCATGGTGGGTACCGGCCCTATCGCCACGTGACAGGCGCGGCTCCCCGGCCCGTTACTCACAGCGCGGCGGCGGCTGGCGGCTCCCGTCCGGTGGCGCTGCCCGCGGGCAGCCGCGCGGATGGCCCGGACAGGGGGCGGCGATCGCAGCCGGCGCTTCCGTTTCCTCAAGTCCCTTCGCTCCGGAGCCGGAGCCCGGCCCGCCGAGCGCCGCCCCGCGCGGCCGAGCCGGGACACTGCCCCCGGCAGGGAGGGAGGAGGCGCTGCTGGTGCGCAGCGCGCCCGCCTCTTCCTGCTCCTCAGGCGGCGCAGCGCCGCGCCCTGCCCGGGCCTCCCGCCGAGTGAGGGGTCGGGGCCCATTCCCGGGCCTCAGGCAGGGGCTCCGTGAGCCTTGGCTGGGGGCAGACACCCCCAAAGCAGGGGTAGCCCCGGCTCTTTTGGCAAGGGCCAAATGTCCTGGTCAAGGTCCAAACACCAGAGAAAATTATTAAACAATAATGATCCACATAAATAAAACAAAACCCCAGCTCTACCTATCAAGTGCTGGGTCTAAATTAGCTGCTCAAGAAAGGGAGTCATCGTGGATAGTCCTCTAAAAACATCCCCTCTGTGCAAAAAAGCAAACAGAAGGTTGGGAATCATTAAGGGATAGAGAATACGGTACAGGAAAATATCAGATTGACTCTATATAAATCCGTAGTACACCCACATCTTGAATACTGCATGCAGATGTTTTCGCCCCATTGCATAAAAAAAGATATATTGGACTTGGAAAAGGACAACAAAAATGATTATGTGTATAATTAATCTCTCCTCAGATGGAAGCCATTCCAGATTGGGACTTTTCAACTTGGAAAAGAGACAACTTAACTTCTGAAGATAAGAGTTGTTTACAAGCCCCAGGTTACTGAAAGCTTTTGCTCAAATAAATTTGTTAGTCTCTAGGTTGCCAGAAGTATTCCTGTTGTTTTTACGACAAAACAGGGGCATTGGTTAGGGAAGGGGCGTAGTACCCTGAGGCTTGTACCAGAGCCCCTAGGGTAGTCAGTCAAACTGGGTTTTCCAGAAACTACGCCAAAGAACAAACTTTTGGTTTAAAAAGCTGAGCTTGAGCTGACACAGGGTGCTCATTTTCATCCAGCAAACAGCAGGATTGTCCCAGAGGGTCCGCAGATCTTGCAGAAGGGTTGAAAAGTCTTTGGCTTAGTAGGGCCCCATAAGACTGATATATGCCTGCTAAAAGCTCACCAGAGGTAACCTAAGAACTATCATCTTTAAAATAAATGTACTTTGCTGAGAAAGAGCTTGTGGGGGGCACCCATAAAAAAGAGCAGAGCCAGGTGCTGTTCTTTCAGCAGACTACCTTGCTGGGGGATACTCAGTGTAGGACAGGGATCTGAGCAGGTTTCAAGCCCCCATTCAGAAGGGAGTGAGGCAACAGATCCCAGCTCAGAAACAGGTGACAGCTGGAGACCTGATGGGATATTCCTGGAGTGGCCCACGGGGAAGAGACAGAGGTGCAGTTACCCTGAAACTGTGACACTCACAATCTACTTTGCTCCACAGTTTTCAGAATTTTGGGGAATTTCAGGGGAATTTCACTGCTTAATCAACAATGTCTTTAAGAATCTGCTTAGTTTCCATCCCTTTCAGCTGTCCCATGCAAACAATATTTTTAGTCCTACTAAACCTGTACCCTAGGAGTTAAATGGTGCATATTTGGCACATGTTTAAAAAAAAAAAAAAAAAAAAAAGTCCATTGCTAACCATAGGATTTGATGCCAAATAAAAACTACAAATCTCTACACAATCTGAACTGTGGAGCTGCTACCAATACCTTTCTACTTAATGAAATCAGATATGCTAAATCCCTAATCCAAGGTCAAAGACAAGATTACACGTGGTACAAACGAATGCCACCTCAACTCAAGTGCCTTGGTCCCATCTGCTGTTGATTTTTACACCTTTTGCATTGTCAGTAGGAAATAAAAATGTAACACTTGACCCTACTAAAAGAAAAATAGTTACATTGTAACAAGAGCAAACAGAGAAAGGAGTAAAATCAACCCAAATTGTCCTATCATTCCATGACTTCCATGCACTGTCCCATCTCTAACCACGGGGGGAGGCTGATCATGTCACATATAAAGGGTGTCGACATAATGTTGTATATACTGGCGGTGTTTGGAGCAAGTCAAACAAGGCACTTGCCTCACTGTGTTTAATTTTAAATTGAGACGTGTTTGTGTGTTTCCTTTCATTCCAGCGTTTCTTTGAATAGCTGATGGGATTGTAAAGCAAACCGGGGAACCTAGAAATCTAATCTAGCTGTTACCAGCCAGTTTGCTTTCAGGACATCCCAGAATTAAAATGTTCTGCAGTCCATTAGGTCCCTATCTTGCAAGTGGATCTGTGCTGGTGCACCACACACACCTGCAAGGATTCACATCGTGTCAATTGGGCTTTATACAGGCACAGGTATACACCTCTGCAGATCTCACTGCAGGAGTGGAGCCTTCATTTGTATGATGGATAGATCTGGAAATGGCCCAAGAGAAATTCAACAGACAGAGAATTTAGTCTCATAAAACAAAAAGCTAACTTCAGGGTTAAACACATATATCTGTTTTCAAACACAAGGAGATTGTCCACTAGGTGGAAACCAGAATCACTATTCACCATGACAGCTCTGTAGAAATAGTCACAAATGTATGCATTGTGAGCCCAGTCCAATGCCTGTGGAGCTTTTCCATTGACTTCAGTGGGTACTTGTGACATACCAGGGTGCAACTGAAACCAGTGAGGGGCAGGGTCACCCCTGTCCTGCAACTTTGGGTGCCTTACAATACCTTACAGAAGTAGCTCCCACCTGGGCCACTCACAGCCTGCCAGCATGCAAGCCCCATGCTGAGTGTCTGACAGCCACACTTGACTTACACTCTGGGTCTCACTATCCTTGGTTACACTGGAGGGAGGAAGAACCCAATACACTCCTAGTCCTGGATTTTCCCCCCAGAAATGTATGTCTTCGTATGTCCAGCCCTTTCATGGAGAGTTGAAATATATGACATCTGTTATTCCTTTAAGGGAATAATATGCACCAGCTTACCACCCTAATGGAGCAAAGAGTCCTGTGGCACCTTATAGACGATTATAGACAAACAGACGCATTGGAGCATGAGCATTCGTGGTGAATACCCACTTCATCGGATGCATGTCAGACTAACACGGCTACCCCTCTGATACTTGACACCCTAATGGAGTTCTCAGACACTTTAACTTAAAACACACTGGATTAGATAATAAACTTGTTTTATTGTTTTAACGACAAAGATTTTCAATACAAGTAATGAGGCAGAAAAGTCAGAAATGGTTACAATATAGATTAAAATGTTTTCCAGAACCTAGCTTAACAAAACTATATTAGATTCAAAGCAGTTTCTCACTACATGCTTACAACAGCATTACTGACCAAACTTTCAGGTCTGGCCCCCTTCCCCAGAGTCCAACAGCTGATTCTTTTGTCTTCTCAGGTGTGGAGAGTGATATGGACAAGAGGAGAAAAAGAGGTCTTGGGCTGTTTACTCCTCCTTTTTATAGTCTCCGTCCCAGACTGAAAAGCATTTCTAGCTGAGAAGCAAGAGACAGAGGGTCTGGAGGGGAAAGGAGACCTCATGCTGTTTCTTTGCTAAGATGCAGATCTCTTTGTCTCTGGGATCAAGGAAATCTGAGGTTCCTCATTGTCCTGAAAGTCTTTTCAATGATTTATCATTAGGAAGCAACTGTCAGCATTCAGCTGTCTTCAGGCCAGTGGACAAGCTATGTCCCACGGGGAAACACCGATCATCTCAGCTAACAGTGGATGGCCTTCTCCAGCTAGGAAGGACATAGATCCAACCCACAGCACTGTCTGAAACGCAGGAGGACTTGGGGTTTGTGCCCTCAAGACGCTGCTGTGCCTCAGAGGATTCAGACTGCTCAGTCAGGATCTGCACAATTTTATCCACAAAGTAGCACTAAAGTACTTCACCAAGAGAGAAACCAACTCTGCAGCTAAGTGGCTGCTGCCAGGTTTAACCAGGCTATCAGCTCCCTGGGGTGGCACCTCTAAGGGCTGCTGCAGGGGAGATGGAGATGACTCCTTCCACTTCTAGCATAGCCACAGCTTCAGAAAGGCCACATGTGGCAACTTGGTCTCAAGTGACAGCACTCAAACTGCATCCCTCTCCCTTCATCCACCACGGCACATCCCTAAACAGAGGTGATCTATATGGGTGAAGCAAGGGGAGAGGTCAGGCAGGAACCATTGTACTGATGGGCAAGACCATAAAGATCACAATGAAGAGTCCCGTGTGGCCTTTAATGGAGCAGCGTGTCAGTCCAAGATGAACAGGGAAATCTCTACTACCTTGTTCTAGACACTGTCGTGGAATCATAGAAACGGAAGGAACCTCGAAAGGTCATCTAGTTCAATCCCTAGCAATCATGGCAGGACTCATTATCTAGACCATTCCTGACAGGTGTTTGTCTAACCTGCTCTTAAAAATCTCCAATGACAGAGATTCCACAACCTCCCTAGGCAATTTATTCTAGTACTTAACCACTCTGACAGGAAGTTTTTCCTAATGCCCAACCTAAATCACCCTTGCTGCAATTTAAGCCTATTGCTTCTTGTCCTATCCTCAAAGGTTAAAAAAAGCAAATAAATTTTCTTCCTCCTTGTAACAACCTTTTAAATACTTGACATTACAGGGGACATAACAGTTTTCTTCTATGAGGGAAAATTGAAAAAATTGGGTTTATTTAGTCTGGAAGAGAGGTCATGTTTTCTAGACCTTTAGTAATTTTTACTGAGCTTCTCTGGACTCTCTCCAATTTATCCACATCCTTCCCGAAATGTGGTGCCCAGAACTGGACACAATACTGCAGCTGAGGCCTAATCAGAGCAGAGTAGAGCGGAAGAATTACTTCCGTGTCTTGCTTACAACACTCCTGCTAATACATCCCAGAATGACATTTGCTTTTTTGGTAACTGTGTTACACTGTTGACATATATTTAGCTTGCGGTCCACTATGACCCCCGGATCCCTTTCCGCAGTGCTCCTTCCTAGGCTCCTAGGCAGTCATTTCCCATTTTGCATGTGCGCAGCTGATTGTTCCTGCCTAAGTGGAGGACTTTGAATTTCATCCTATTTACTTGATACCATTTCTCCAGTTTGTCCAGATCATTTTGAATTTTAATCCTATCCTCCTAAACACTTGCAACCCCTCCCAGCTTGGTACTGTCCACAGACTTTATAAGTGAACTCTCTGTGCCATTAATCTAAATTGTTAATGAAGATTTTGAACAGAACCAGACCCAGAACTGATCCCTGTGGGACTCTACTCAATATGCCCTTCCAGCCTGACTGTGAACCAGTGATAACTACTCTCGGGGAACGGTTTTCCAAACAGTTATGCACCCACCTTGTAGTAGCTCCATCTAGGCTGCATTTCCCTAATTTGTTTATGAGAAGGTCATGTAAGACAGTATTAAAAGCTTTACTGTCAAAAGCTGTCATCAGAGCCAGACAGGGGAACCAAAAATCACCTGGAATAATCCCATGGTGGCCACATAGTCCTGAACTGGGCCAGAATGGCGCTCTGCACAGACACCCAGCACAACTGGCCTCAGCAACTCCAGAGCCAGAGCAGCCAGAAACCTCATTAATCCAATTAGCCTCTTCCTGGGGCATCAGTGCCATCAACGCAACAGGTGTGGTAAAACCCCTTGTCCCTGCTGCACCAAGCACCAGTGCTGTCCATAGCCCCACTGTTCCACACATCGATGCTGCAATCCCTAGCCTTGCTGAACAGATGACCTGTCGCCTGACTGTACCAAGCCCTAGTGCAGTACCTGGCCTCGTTGCACCATGTACTGGTGCTACCCATGGCCCGCTGCACCATGCACTGCCTCGCCCGCCTGCACCAGCGCTACCCATGGCCCGGCTGCACTGTGCACTGCCTAGCCCACCTGCACTAGCGCTACCCGTGTCCTAGCTGCACCGTGCACCGCCTCGCCCACCTGCACCGTGCACCGCCTCGCCCACCTGCACCATGCACCGCCTAGCCCACCTGCACCGTGCACCGCCTCGCCCACCTGCACCATGCACCGCCTCGCCCACCTGCACTAGCGCTACCCGTGTCCTAGCTGCACCGTGCACTGCCTCGCCCACCTGCCCCATGCACCGCCTAGCCCACCTGCACCGTGCACCGCCTCGCCCACCTGCACTAGCGCTACCCGTGGCCTGGCTGCACCGTGCACTGCCTCGCCCACCTGCACCGTGCACCGCCTCGCCCACCTGCACCACGCCCCGGTGCTACCCATGCTCCAGCCGCACCATACACAGGCTAGTACGTACCAAGCCCCCGGCTGGGCCCTGCCCCACAGGGCGCCTGACTCCCGGAGATGGGCAGGGAGAGCCAGCGGCAGGGCGCCTGCGCACCGGCCCGCGAGCTCGCTCCTCCCCGCGTTCCTGCAGCCACCCCAGCCTCGCCAGGCGCTGCGCGGAGCTGTTGGAGCCCAGCCTGGCCCGTCCCGGCCGCCGCCATCATGCAGAGCCAGAGCCAGAGCCTGACCCCGCACGTGCACTGGGCGCAGCGGCACAGCGAGCTCTACCTGCGAGTGGAGCTGAGCGACGTGCAGGTACCGCCGGGCCCCGTGTCCCGCGCGCCGGGCCCGCCCCGTGCACGGGGCAGGCAGCCCGGGGAGCCGCCCCCACCCCGCTGTACAGCGCCCCTCTTGTATGCAGTGCGTGTACAGCTCAGGGAGATTCCTATCCCGTGCACAGGGCATGCAACCCAGCGAGACACCCACCCTGCTGCTCAGAGCCCCTCTCCCATGCATGGGAAATACAGCCCAGGGAGACTCCTATCACGTGCACAGGGCATGCAACCCAGTGAGCCCCCATCCCATGCATGGGAAGTGAAGCCCAGGGAGACGCTCCTTCCCTCCTGTACAATGTCTCTGTCCTGGGCTTGGTGTGTACAGCCCAGGGAGACACCCCCTCCCTGCTGCACAGCACGTTCCCCTCCCGTGCATAGGGCATGTAGCCCAGGGAAATACCCCCCCTCTCCCCACCCCGCTCTACAGCACCCCCTCGGATGGACTGCATACAACCCAGGGAGACCCTCCTCTCCTTGTACAGGGCCACCCCATCCCATGCATGGTGTATACAGGCCAGGGAGACTCCCTCCTAACTACACTTCCCTCATCTCATGCCAGGTGCATTAGGCATTTGGTTCCAAGAAAAAGGCTCGAGCACCACAGGTGTAACTGGAACCTGCGCACTTTGCTGCTTGAAGCTCCCAGGCTTTTTGGGTCAGATTCTGAATCCCGCTCAATTGCCACAATCCTGGCATTAAACAGTTTGTTTGAAACGGGTACACGCCTGCTGCCTAAAACATCCTCTCTTTTCTCAGAGCCCTGAGATCACCATTACGGATAACATGCTTCATTTCAAAGGTAGGTTACTAAATTTGTTTTAACGTTAACACCATTCCTGATCCCTCTCCGCAGGGGTAGACTCCTAGCGACATGCAGCCTAGCTGGACAGAGGGTAGGATTGCCAAGGAATTACTGGCCACAACTTTTCTAATTTCTTTTCTTAGTCATAATGATTTAGGCCCCGATCCCGGACCCCTACACTTGCCCAGAGGAGCTTGAACATCAGAGCCTTTAGACGGAAGTGTAACACAGTACAGCTGGAGCTGATGGTTTGGGGGTTTCAGATAAATGTCTTAGGTACTGGTGTAGTAGTTGATAGGATCACCACTTTTTTTAAAAAAAATTAAATATGACCTTTTACAAAAACAAACCAACTGTGCACCACATTTAAATATGTCAGCTGATTTTCCATGCGTCTTTCCCTAAACTTCACATTGAAAGCAGTACTGCTGTCACAAAGACCTTGTGTACAAATACTATCAGGTTTTGGACCAGGAACTAAAATTCAATTTGAAAGGTAAATAGATTCCTTTGTAAAGGTTTTTTGTTTTGTTTTGAGTGAGCAGTTCAACCTTAAAGGACCGGAGTTTGCTGTTTTGCTTGTCAGGTTAGTGCTAGGAACATAACTGTTGCTTTTTTTGCATTAGGAATCTACTCTGTATCTTTTATACTGCATTCTTGAGCCTGTATATCACTCTTGTGGCCCTGAAGCCTATGGTAAAAAAAGTAATATGGTGGGATTGTATCGAGCTTTATGTGGACAGGATTATTTTACAATGACAACCTTTAAAATGGTATATTGTTTGATGAGCCTGCTGGCTTTCAGAGGATTTTATGGGGAAGGACCTGGCTTCGTAGGAGACTGATGAATCCTGGCGCGTATTTGCACTCTGTCATCACTGATGTTTTAGGGATTTCACCATTGCATCTTAAGTTGGGCAGCTGATCCTTTGCTGAGATCGCTCCTACTGAGTGGAACTTGCTCCTCCTAGAGCCTCATCCATTCCTGCCTCACAGGAAGGTCCTTTTCCAGCACTGTTCTCTGTCATAGTGAATGTTGACTCCCCATAAGGCACCCAGGGCATTTTTAAATGTCACTTCGTTAAAAGTGAATGAAGTTCTAAAAATCTGTAACGCTGTCTTTGCATGTCCATTATTAAATAGTTTGATCATGCAGCACAGTGGGGCAGGAGAGGGCACTTTGTAAATATGATTCAGTGTTTGTCTGAAGTACATTTTGCAGACTGTATACGGGGGTGTGGGGGGAGGGAAAGAACTCTTTAGTATCTTCACACTGTTTGTTGCTCCTTTTCTTTTAGCCCAGGGTCATGGTGCCAAGGGGGACAACATATATGAATTTCAGCTTGCGTTTCTAGAACCGGTCATGCCCCAAGTATGTATTTTTTTCTTCTATGTTTTACAAAAGAAAAAGTTTTACTGTTCAAAAAAAAAAAACAAAAAAAAAAACCCAAAAGAAAATGGCTATGCTTTAAATCTCCTGGGATGCTATTTAGAATTGTTGCTTTGCTTCCTGATGCTATAACAGATGATTTTACTAATGTTTGATGTTCTAAATGCTGTACATGTTCAATACCCCGTCTTTGAGCCCGATTCTGCAACCTTTACTCGCACAGATCTCATAAATATGGGTTTACAGGAACATGGCTTTAAATTAATTACAGAAGCGAGTGATGGGTAGCTTAAAAATGTATTGGAGCAGTAAAATAGCAGAGAATCTAGCAGTTTTTCTAAACAAAACATCCCAGGTTGGGGGAAAAATATCATCCGCTGGTAAGTTAGCATATGTGAAATGCAGCCTCTCTGAAATAAATCAATAACACCTCTTACATATTCTGTGACCTTGCTAAAAATCTTGACATGTGCTCAGAATCCCAGCACAAACATGTTGCAACTCTCCTACTGTGAAGTGCTGTTTTATTTCCTGTCTTGTAACAGGCAAGAGCCTAACTGGTAAGATTGACCCTTCCCGGCACACCAAGATCTGCCTGTCCTTTTAGTCACAGGGGGTCCTGCAGAACTGATCTTCACTCCCAGTGGGGAGCAGCTGTAGCAAGACTTGTCCTGGCTTTTTTTATTTGCCCACTCGGAATAGCTGCAGTAAATCTGGGAAATTCCTTCCTTGGGGCAGATAGAACTTCCCTTCCCATCTTGCTGAGCAGAGAAGAAAGGAGAGGAGTCACTTCCCTTGAAATGCAGAATTTAACTCCTCTCTGGAGAGGTAAATTGCTGAATTCTGAGGGAATTGCCAGCCCATCAATATAGAAGTGAAACTTTGCAGTAAAAGAAGCAAAGAGTTCTTTGACTTAAACTCCCCTATAATTAGAGTTCCAGGCCTTGTCTACCCAAAGATTTGCAACAAAATAATGAAAGGTGAGAATTAAAATTAATCTATTGTGGTGCCTGGGTACTCTTAGAGCAGAATAAAAAAAAGTGTTGATATTTAACTAAAGTCAGTTGGCTACTAGACTCAAGTTGCTCCTATTCTGAGATAAGCGTCCACTCACAGAACTGCATCAAAATGATAATATTGGCTTTAGCAAACTGATTTGGTTAAATTGGCACAGGCCTATTTGGGGACCAGCCATTAATCTAACCTGAAATCACTCTGAGCATGTCCTGCTGTATTTGTGTACCTGCACAGCCTCTTTGCCAGTGCATAAGTGTCTTTTCCCTAAGAGACTTGACATGTGTTTAAAATCTCTGATAAAGACCAAACAACATGCTGGCAGGCTGTTCGGGTAATCTGAGGCCAGGACTGGAGAGCGAGCTATGGCTCCCAACGGAAGTGGCATCTTCAGTGTCATTACTAGACAGCATGGAAATCTAACCTGAGGTGGTCAGGGTCAGGAGGGAGAACTGACTGACTGGAAAGTACTCCAGCAGTGCTCCCGCTTTAAGGGATGATTGTTCCATTAGTTTCTGTACTACAAAAAACAAAACAACCCCCCTCTCCTATCCAAGAGAGCTCCAGTGACCTCATCTACAGTGGTACAGCACATGGGGAGAGGTGGCCTCTGAGGCCATATTGCTGCAGATGAGGTCACTGAGGTGCTGGAACCCGCTGGACCAGCACAGCTGTGCCAGCCAAAGTCCATAGCGTAGCTTCAGTTACAGCTACAAAACGATGCTTTGACTGGTATAGTAGGAGCGCTTTGCTCATATAGGGTACCTGTATTCCTGTACCAGTGAACCACTCCCAGTGTGGACTCAGCTATTTCTGGCAAAGTTATGGTATAGTAAAACCACCCCACATGAGTGAAACAAGCTATGCCAGTAAAAGCACAGTTTTGCAGATATCATTGAATCTACACTGGGGACTTTTGCTGTACTCCTGTGTTGGTCAGGGAACTCACCTCTTCACAGCCCTGGCCCACACAGCCATGCTGGCAAAAGTCCCTAGCATAGACCTGACCTTAGGCAAGCAAGTCCCAGCTCACTTGTAGTGCTCTAGATCAAAACCAACATCTTCAAATCCCTTGGAAGCCATTAGGCACCCAGGGCAGATCACAGCACTAATAGAATATGCTAATTAAAGGGTTGCTGGGTTTTGCACCAGCGTGAGTTTCTGAATGGATCAGAGATGCAGCCCCATGCAAAGTGCACTGACAAAGGAGTGGAGAATGGTAGCAGGGGGTGAATGTGCATAGGGGAAACCATTCTACTGTGCTGGTGCCACATAGAGTAGAGAAAAGCTGTTGCTCTCCAGTCAGCTAGTAGGTGGGAATCGAGCCACCCCAAGATTGCAAACTCAAACAACAAAACACAGAAATACCCTTGCTGAGAGGCAGATCTTACCTTGGCCCTAGCTTCTAGTTGTCTTCTCCAGTTTTCTAGCATCTGTCATATCAGACTGAGCTCAGCCAGTCGGCCCTCATTTGAGCTAGACGTGGAGTAAGGTGATCAGCAGGGCTGGCTGGCTTGCTTGGAGCAGAGAGAGCAGGGCATCACCAGCATTTTGAAGGACTAAGCACCCTCAGACAGGAGGAACAAATGCCACCATCTTTTTAGATGACTCAGCAAGAGCAACAGAATCCCCCAGGACAACCCCCTCAAACGCTGTGGTGATCTGCAGGTGGGGAGCACCACCTTGCAATCAGTGGTAACAAACCATTTCCTATTAGCTGATGGAGCTAATGATACTGCCCTGGACACATGACCTTCATCCCTTCCTTCCCAAATCACTTCACCAGTTTTTTCAATAAATTTAACCAAGAGTGGGGCCAGCATGTGACTAGGTTGTTGAATAGATTCAGAGCCCCATGTTGTGCAGCTCAGCTGTTTTACATCTTCCCTAGAAATATCTGTAGGTCCAGTCAGTCTAGTTCTCTAACCACAGCATCAGCTTATTGACATGATACCCTCCTGTCACAGGGTTAAATCTGGGATGTTTGTAGGTGGCTCCATACTGGTAGCTCATATTTTCAGAGAAGGCTGCTAGCCAGCTTGCAAGTAAACAAAAGTCTTTAACTGTCCATTAATTATCCATTGTCTCCACCACATCCAAGGAGAGCCACACAGCTCTGCTGCCAGAGGGAAGTAATCAGAGCTCCTTCCCCACTGTGTGATGTATGTAAATATCATTAAAGTAGGTGTAGGAGTGCATGGAGGTAGGCCATACCCCCTGGCTACACTAGGATAGACCTGGAATGAAGGACCATTCACTGAAGATACACCTGATCATATGTCTCAGTGTGGTTGAGTTAGAAACAATTTAACTTGCCTGCTTGAAGAAATTAAGGTTTTATTAAAACTCCAGCTTCTCCATAAGACCTCAAAAATGTGAACACTTCAGTTCCAGAAATGAGATTTTGGACCTAAAACTTGGAAGCTTAATTTATTTCAGCTCAATTTTTAACCTGAACTCCACACATGCGCTCCTCAATATGTACTGTCCCTCGCTATCGAACAGTGGGTTATTTTTATCTTGTGTGCATTTTAATCTCCTACATTGAAAAGTTCAGTTGGCAGAAGCCTTGGCCCTTAACAGTTGCAGAGTCCTGGACAGAGGGAATCTAGCTAATAGCTGGAATAGGACACAGAGAGGCAGTTTTGTAAATATATTTAGGCAATCAAGGATACAGTAGTTGTTTTGTGTGGTGTTCAAAAATACTGAGGGTGAAAATTCTACAAGGCACCTATCTGGTCCTTTGTGTCACGTTTCCGTACCACTAACTTGCTGGTTAAACTCAGGCAACTGACTGTTTTCTCTGAGGGGGAGCAGGTGTTTTAGTTAGGAGATGGAGTTACTGTACTGTATGAACTAGCCCCAGTAGAAACATGGAGAAGTGGCTTTCCCGCCATTTGGCCTGGTTCTTTGGTAGCTTCTAGGTGCCTGGTCCATGACCTTCATGTGCAAATGTGTGGTCACCAGTCTGGGTTTTTCTCTGTCACAGGAGTTGATAAAACAAGAAAAGCGCAAAAGAGCTGAGAAGCTTTCACAAGCGGCCTCTCAGCACTTCCATATTTCTAGGTTATTTTAGGACCTTTTAAAATTGGGGCAGTTGCCTCTTGGGAAAGAGAGATCCCTTTCTTCAATTGTTACCACTATAAGTTTTATTAGTGAGAACTCACCGCAGCCAGTTCTAGCAGTGTCTTCATGCTTGGCCTGAAATGTATTTATTAAGGAGGATTGGGTGGTTCAGGGGATGGCTAACAGGACCCAGTGCTTTTTGCATTCAGGTCACTGGTTCAACTCCAGCCTGAAATAGATAGTTACCATCTAATGCAGTGTCACCAGCCAGTCAATCATGGAGCATCTGGCAGTGAATCTCAGCCACTGAGACTGAGATTGTCAGAGGCTCCATGATCAACCAGTCGATTGCAATCAGGTTGCCAACCCTCCTGCAGCCAGACCGGGAATTCGGCCACTAACAGTGAGGCAGCGCAATGGGACTAAGGCAGGCTCCCTCCCATGTCTGGCAGTGGCTCCTGGAGGGGAAGAGGGCGGTTCCTGTTCCCAGCCCGCACAGGGCAGTGTGTGAAGCTCCCCCCCTGCCCAGGAGCCGCTGCTGGACGTGGTCGCTGTGTCCGTCCGGGAACAGTGTGGGGCTAGGGCAGGCAGGGAACCTGCCTAAGCCCTGCTGCACCACTGCCCAGGAGCTGTCTGAGGTAAGCAGCACCTGGCCAGAGCCCACACACCAAACCCCTCCTGCACACAACCCCTTCCCCCAGCCTGCCCTCCCAGAGCCTGCATCCCACACCCCCCTCCTGCACCCCAATCCCCTCCCTTGAGCCCCCCGCACCCGAAGTCCCTCTAGAGCCTGCACCCCACACACCCTCCCAAAGCCAGCACTCCCTTCTGCACCCCAAGGCCCAGGTCTGAGCCCCCTCCTGCACCCCAACTCCCTTCCAGAGCCTGCACCCCAACCTGCTCCCTGAGCCCCCTCCTGGAGCCAGCAGCCCTAACCCCCTCCCAGAGCCTGCATTCCGCACCCCCTCCGCACCCCAATCCCCTGCCCCAGCCTTGAGCCCCCCCACACCCGAACTCCCTCTAGAGCCTGTGGTGTGGATACTGAACTGCCTTCTCTCCCTTGCAGTATATCGATCCTGCAGTTGGGGCATGATCGCCGCTCACATAGCCGAGCTCGTTTTAATCTAGCTAGCTCTAGCCCCAGAGCCATGAAGCTGCAGCAACCTGGGCGTCCGTTGGTGCTGGCTGCTAGCTGGAGGAAAACTAGCTCAGGTTTGTCTGCGCAAGCGGTTCGCTCCCTGTGACTGGCAGGTACACAAATCCTTAGACACAACCTCTCTAGGTCAGGGTTGGGGCAGCACTAATAAGCCGCACTGCTGCTGCCTGTGTTGTATGTATATCGATGATAGAGGACTTCACGCTCCAGAGCTGTCAACACAGAACCTTTCACCAGCCCTGATTGAATCAAAAACATTCTTGTCATGAGGGCTCCAGTTCTAAAGAGGCACATTCTTGAGTCTGCCCCGCATTGTGTGTTTCGCAGCTGGTGTACAAAGTGACTCAAAGGCAGCTGAACATCACCGTGCAGAAAAAAGAAAGCAACTGGTGGGAAAGACTCACCAAACAGGAGAGGCGCCCGTTGTTCCTAGCCCCTGACTTTGATCGCTGGCTTGATGAGTCGGATGCTGAAATGGAACTCAAAGCAAAGGTCAGTACTCCGCGCACTTTCGGAACAGTCTAAATAAGCAGCTAAGAGTTCATGTCCTCAGAAATACATAGACTTTTGCCATTGAGTTAACATATTTCTATTTCTATTTATTTGGAGTGCTGTCTAATATGCTGGTTGCAAGATCCAAATGAAACAGTAATAAATGGATTCAGTCTAATGACCTGTATCTAAAAGGGGGAGGCACTCCTAGGTGAGGCGTTTGGTTTAAACACCACTTTATCTGCAAGTTATGCACAGAGGCCCCAGGCTGGATCAGGGTCCCATTGTGCTAGATGTTATATAAACATAAATGGATGGTCCTTGCCCTGATGAGCTCACAGTGTAAATAAGCTGAAATCCATGGGCTAGCTGATGTTGGCAGAGGGCTCAAGCTATCTGGCCTACCTACAAATTAAGGTCTCCAGAAGATGAGGTGCCTCGCTGTGAGAGACAGCCTGCCTCTGCTCTCCTTAGACGAGACAGTCTCAAGCATGGGTTCGCCTTTTGCTTGTGTTGTTGTTAGAGTTGGCCCCAAATCAGAATGCTCCCAAATGGATCTGGCTCTGAACCTGGTAGGTTATAGCCCCTAGGCCCATGGTTCTCAAACTTTTTTTCCCCACAGACCACTTGAAAATTGCCGAGGGTCTCAGCGGACCACTCAATGATCTTTCCAAATATTGTTTGTACCATTAGCTAACTATTGTAAAGTGCTTTGAATAAAAGCGCTATATAAAAAAAAAACATTTTTTTGTTCTACAAATAAAAGCACACAACTCATATTTTAATATCAGTAGTCTTACCTTTCTAGCGCGATGGATGCACCCTCACTCCACCACTGCAGCAGCCCCCAAGCTGGGGCTGGGAAGGAGGGGGGTCTCTCCCCTGCCACAGAGCTAGGGCTGGAAAGGAGGGGGGGGGTCTCTCCCCTGCCACAGAGCTGGGGCTGGGAAGGAGGGGGGGGTCTCTCCCCTGCCACAGAGCTGGGGCTGGGAAGGAGGGGGGGTCTCTCCCCTGCCACAGAGCTGGGGCTGGGAAGGAGGGGGGGGTCTCTCCCTGGCAGCCGCGGCTCTGGGGCTGGGGAAAGTCACCTCTTTCTCTGGCTGCCACAGCCCTGCATGTCCCAAATTCCCCC
>NC_133777.1:80096877-80124720 GCF_003597395.2 Chelonoidis abingdonii
ATACGAGTCTTCTCCAAGGTCCACTCACCTAATTAGTGGAGCCATGCCTGCGCAGCTCCACTAATTAGGTGGGTGGCCCTTTGTTCTTTTGTGTGCGGCCACCCAGGCACGCACCTTAGAGGGAACTATCCGCAGACCATCTGAATGGAACTCGCGGACCACAGTTTGAGAACCTCTGCCCTAGATAGTGTGTGCTGTTTCCTCCAGTCAAAGACCAAGAGAGACTCCATCCTTAGAGGTTTTTAAGGCCCGGCTTGACAAAGCCCTGGCTGGGATGATTTAGTTGGGGTTGGTCCTGCTTTGAGCAGGGAGTTGGACTAGATACCTCCTGGGGTCTCTTCCAACCCTATTATTCTATGACTCCCTTTCTAAAACATCCCAGCCTCGCTTGTGTGAAAAGCAGGAGTCCCGAGGTTGTTTCTAAAATAAGGATTTCTAGGTGGAATGTCCAAAAGTAGCCTCCTGAGCCACCAGGTTGGCCCTGTGTTTACATCCAGCTGCGTGGTAATTCAAATGCTTTCTACTGTATTCAGAATGGTTAGCAAAGAAATAACAATCCCTTTTGGAAAGGACGCAAGCATCCATGCAAAGTGTGAGTGGTTTCAGTTCTACAAGAAACACTGCCCCGTGGTCAGAAGGACAAGTCTGTTTCTTCCATCCTAATGACCACGTAAGTTATACAGGATATTGCAAAGGGCTGTTTTGATTTATATGGCAATCCAGAGTGACTTTACTTCGTCCCAGGAGGTAACAATTGTTTGTGTTAAATGGTCTGAAGAGAGCGAGAGGACGATTTCACACTTTCATAAAAAAAGGAACAGGTTTGAGTGGTGGTAATGATCAAGAATTAACATGGAAAATGGCAGCTTTCACAGCGAAAAACATATTCATTAGATGAAAATATATAATGGAGATCGCATAGCTGGTTAGACAACCATTAGCTATTGCGGTAACACTCTTTCCTGGCAATGAAGAATTTGCACAGTTTTGCTAGGTGAAAAATTTAACACATTAGACTAGTAAGAGGATATTAGCTGAGTCTAAAATTCCACTAGCTTTGCAGCAGAACAGTTAACTAAATAGTAGCTGCTAATTACTGTGTTGAAATACTACATTAACACCCCTTAAAACTCTACCCCTAATTTTTAGGAAGAAGAAGAAAGGATTAACAAAATCCGAATTGAATCCAGAGTCCCTAAAGACCGTAAGTGACTGTATCTTTAAATTAGTAGGGTTGATTTGGTGGATAAGATAGTGGCAATAGTTTGCTTATGCACACCACAGGCAAAATATTTCTTCTGGAAGCATGCACTTAGTACTTCCGATGCTATCACAGTAGTGTTGATAGACGTGTTGTCTCTCTAAAACTAGCATACAGCACTTTATTATGTATATAACTACTTACAAGCTTAGTAAAACCACACTACTGTTTCACAGGGGATTTGATCATTTTTGTCATCAGTAGTGCAAACAGGTGATATGGAAGCCCAGCCCAAGCTGAGATAGGCACAGCACTTCTGTTATTTCAGTGCTGAGTTTCCCTTGAGTCCACATGGCAAATTGTTTGGTGGTCCTGTATTGTCTGGAATAGAGTGAAACTTTTTCTCTTGTAACCCATCTTCAGATTTGAAAGGCTAACTCACTAACCCACCTCACCATTGAGAGCCAGTTGCACAAAACAGGAATGCTGTTGCCTTTTGCTAACATGATTGTTTAACATTGATTGTAGCTTTCAGACAGCTGAAGAGAGGATATTTGTTCATGTATAATCTTGTGCAGTTTTTGGGGTTCTCCTGGATTTTTGTGAATATGACAGTTCGCCTGTTTATCTTAGGAAAAGGCAAGTAATAAGCACTATTTTATTCATGCTATTTCTTCCTCCTTTCGCCCTTTGCAGTAATTTCTAAACAATGACATCTAAATTAAGCCACATGAAACTGTAAATACTTAATTGAAATGCACAGCAAAACCCTCCCAGAAGTTGTCATAACATTAAGGACAGGACCTGTAGATAATCACATACCCTGTGATACATGGGCATCAGTAATATTTGCTGTAATCTGTAAATGCTTAATTTTAATTTTAAAAAAGGAACTGTGTTGCGGGGGAGGGGGAAATGTTTCACTCAAGGCAAGGTGGGTGAGGTAATATCTTTTATTGGACCGTCTTCTTTTGGTGAGGGAGACAAGCTCTGTGTGGCTTGAAAGCTTGTCTCTGTCATCAACAGAAGGTGGTCCAGTAAAATATATTATCTCACCCACCTTGTGTGTCTACTGTCCTGGAACCGACATGGCTACAATTCCACTACCCCACACTTAAGACAGACATTTCTTACCTTTAGAGAGCCAGTATTACTAAAAACGGATTGGCTTGAATGGTATTTTACTAAAAGATCCAATTGTCCATTCTGTTAATCCACAGCACAACCCTCTTTCTTTTCCATATTATTTACTGAAATAGCTCTAATTGTCCTTGCATTGGGGGTTAGACATGCTGACCCTTGCGGTCCCTTGTAACCCTACAGTTCTGTGCTACTTTCAGCATAGGACTTTTACTTTGATCGGGTAACGTTTTTAAGGTTTTACTCTTGACTTCACACTAGCCTGCAGATAGGCTTTACATACAAGGTTGAACACTACATTTTCCCAACACAAATCTAGTTCTAAAATCATGAGTGAGTTAGTATACGGTGGGGGTTGTGTAGTTAAGCTGGCTTCCCCCAGCAGGCAAATTCAGATGCCTTAAAGCAGTCTTTTGTTTCTGATAGATTCCTTCTATGATACATTTCACACCATTGCTGATATGATGTATTTCTGTCAGACGCTCGCATTTATAGAGATCCTGAACTCACTAGTAGGAATTGTCAGGTCGCCACTTGTACCTTCTTTGCTCCAGGTAATATTTTAAGATTCCTCGCACCCCAGATTATTACATTTTATATTGTGAGAGTCTTAGACATGACTGCGGGGGGCGGGGGGAGGGGAGGAAATGGCATCAATTGGGACTTACCCCTGGGATATCTTTTGCCCCGTAAGTAGGAATCCATGCGTCCTAGCCTGGGTTGGTAGGCTACCTTCTTGGGTTGTGTGATGAGACGAGTTGGGGCAAAGACAAGAACAGCGGAGTAGGGGTGGGGATCCTCATGCACTTGGACCAGCTCAACTTCCCACAGCAAACACGCTGTGCTGCAAAAGGTGTGGCCACCTTCTCTCTCTGCTTCTGTGTTGGCCCCTAATACAGCTGGTCAGTGTGTACAAGGACTACAGGCTTAGGAAGCACTTCCCCAGCCCACAGCTCAGCTCCAGGGACATGTGCCCTGGTCTTCCAGCGCCACTAATATGCCCTGGCCCTGAACTGCATGTGCCCAGGGCTCTAAAGGAGCCTGCGCTGTGTATTTCTAGCGGTAGGAGCTCACTGTTGCCCTGTGACTGTGCCGCATTGGTATCTGTCCAGTATACTTACATGTATGTGTTGGGGTTTTGTTAAACAGGTACTCGGAAGAAATTTTGTCTTGTTTATTGTCCTTGGAAATGTGGAGGAAATGCAAAGCAAAGCGGTGGTGTTCTTTGTATTTTACTGCTGGAGTATTATTGAGCTATTCAGGTTTGTAGGATTTTCTTTTGACGTGCATGGAATGCCAGGGGTTCTACTGAAAAACAGCCGTTACTTTCAAGTAATTTTGATTTTGCCATTAAGAAGCACCCTGTGGCATTTGAATTATAGCCCCTGCTGGTAAAACATTCCTTGGACTCAGATTTGTCACAGCATAACTGTCTTGCTAGCTTTCTGTATCTGGCAGAGTCCGGGGCTGATTCCAATGTGAGATGCGAGAGCCTATGTTGCTCCGTGTCTGGGAAAACTTGCTGTTATGTTTCTCTACCCATTTCCAGCCCTTGGTAGGGAAATCTCATTTTCATATCACTTTCCACAAGAAATTCAGACCTTTGGCTAAAGAATTTGATGGATTCTGGAATTTCTGGTGTTCGTCAGAAAAACTACATTGTATTCTATTCATTTTTTGGGATCTAAATTGAAATATTTGTTGAAGAAAGCAGGCAGTTAACCCTATCCAGGTTACCAGGATAACAGATCTAATATTGTAAGCTGTGAAAGGAAAAACATACCTACCACAGCTCTGTATGAAACAGTCCCTTTTTAATATTCGTAATCATTATTTACAATGAAGACAATAGTTAAACAAATTTATAATGTTTATCATGAATATTTGACATTCACGACATCATACAGTGATTATGCACAATATTGTAACTTAAGAGGAAAGTTAAACTTTTAAGTAATGTCTGTCTTTCAAACTTTGAATGTTATTCTAGGTATCCATTCTACATGCTTTCCTGCATTGATATAGAATGGAAATTACTAACTTGGATCCGATATACCATCTGGATTCCTCTCTATCCTTTAGGCATCTTGGCAGAAGGTAAGCTTCATGTAGATCATGCTGCTCTGTATAGAGGTGAGAGAGTAATTCATACTTTGGTTTCAATGGTTGGAATTGAAAAACCTGAAAACAATTAGTTTATTTTGAACCAAAATTAATTTTTTTTGACAAAGCCAAAATAATTTCATTCTGATCAAAACGAAACTGCTAGTTTTGAAGCAACATTTTGATGGTTAGTTTCAAAATAAAATGCTGAATAGGTTTGTTTTGACTTCTACATTTTTCCCCCTTGTTTGTTATTTGGCTAAAACCATTTGCTGAATTTGACCTGAATTTTAATAGTTTTGATCGCCTCACAATTGCATTTTTGGCAAATTTGTTAGTCAACTGAAAATGTTCACCCAGCTCTTGTTAAGTCAAATGCACTGTACTGTGCCTTGGTCACGTCTGAAGGGTGAAAGCTAAGGGTAACATAGGCCCCAGTTCCCAGTGTTTGCATAACAAAAGCCATCGCAATAATTGGTAGCCTTGCTGGGAGTGTCAGAGAGATCTAAGGTTGGATTGGTGCAGAAACTGAACTTACCTCTGACCTGTAGAGGTGCAGGAGTGAGGCACGTCTGCAGCAGGGAAGCTTACACTTCCACTGACCTTTCTGTACTTCACCCTTTGGATACGTAGAGGACTTCAGTCTCCAGCTCTGTCACTTTCTTCAGCCACCCTAACACCTCCCATAACACCTCAAGAAGAAATGTTTGGATTGCCAGGCTGGTGCATCTTGGAGCTACACTGGCATGAGCCAGGTCTCCTCCCAGCTGAAGGCACAAACGAAGGCATTGCTAGAAGCTTTGGGAAAAGTTACATGGCCTGAGCTGCTCAAAGGCTAGTTACAAAGTGATTGGAGCAACTGGAGCAAGAGTCGATGCTAGTGGTCTGCGCTTGAAATAATCCTTCTAGGTTAAGGGGAAGAGAGGAGAATGGTCCCGTCAGGCTGTCTCCCTTCCCAAAAGAGAGAGATTATTTAAAGTGAGGTAGGAAGCACAGGCCTCCTAATAAACAGGAAGAGCAGGAGAAGACGACGTGAGGCATTGACACAAGCAATCACCCTACACATGGTTGCACAGGAAAACAGATGCACAATTTAAGTACCTTTTTTTTGGCTAGTTTGGGTTGTTGCTTTTCTTCAGTTCTCTGGGCTGACTTTCTTCATAGTGAGATTTGGGAGAAGATGTTTTTCACTGTTTGTGTGTGAAAACGCTGTATGGTCCCTATCCCTTCCTCCTGCCGCAGGGAAGCAGAGCTGTGTCTGGGTTTGTCGTCACTCAGGGAGTCTGGCTCAGTCCCCCTGGGAGTGGAGGATATGTTGGCCACACACCTTAGAAAGGGCACGGACCTGGCTCTTGAATTGCACAGGGGACCCATGAGTAATCTTGGCTCCAAGACCCTGGATCTTGGGACACTCACAGGGTGCCACTCTTCCTGGAGCTCCTCCACTCACTGGCTCTGTGACTGTGCTACCAGTGGTTGCAGCGGAAGGGGGTAAAAGCCACAGAGTGGAAGTAGTCTCCAGGCTGCAGCTCCTATTCCCATAGAGCCCTAAGTACAATGAGAGGAAGAAAGAGCAGAGTGCACTGAACCTAGCCAGCAAGGCTAATATCTTGCTGCTGTGGGTGGATTCATAGCATTGCCCACCAACGCCAGCAAACAAAAGTAGGAAAATATCATGACCTAGGTGCAGCTGTGTTTAAAGATGCCACTTAAAACTAGTTTGTGCTGAAGTCTCTCTAGATTACAAAAGCTGGTCAGAAAGGATCAAAATATATTACCATTAAAAGGGAACAACTTTGAGAAGCTTCATTTTTTGAGTAGCTCTCGAGTTTACCTTGTCCCTTGTATTTTGCCTATAATCTTCTTGGCCTTCTGCTTTCAGCCGTGTCTCTGATTCAGGCCATTCCGATCTTCAGTGAAACAGGGAAGTTTAGTTTCACACTGCCGTATCCGATGAGCGCTACAATCAAATTTTCATTCTTTCTTCAAATCTATCTTATACTGTTATTTTTAGGTAAGTTTTTGTTGTTGTTTCATTGTATTTCTCTCCTGTTGAAATACCAAAAGTCAGTTATGTACAAAAAAGGAGTAATAGATTGCAACTTTAAATCATCATATCTGATAGGTCGTTGTTATACCGATTTGACTGACCTTAAACTGTCGTCATACTTGTAGTGAATAGCACAGGTTAACCCAAAAGGAGACCTCAATAACAGATAACCTCGAAGCACATGCAGATACATCAGAGGCCAAAATATTACAATTATTATATCAATATCACTGGGTAAAAGTGGGACTTCTGCAGGATTTTGCTGGATTCTTTGTGTAATTCAAAACTACATAGATGTTAACCAAAATATATTGATACTAGTGGAATATGAAGAAGCAGTTTTGTGAAGAGCGTCACAGGAGGTTTGGGGTATTTTAACAATAGTTAGTGTTTAACGGATCAGCTACAATTGTTTGTTTTCTATAATTAGTGGACTAATGATGAAAGTGTTCTGTGTGCAGGTTGAGCCTACAGCTCTGTGGATCTAAAAGTCTCATTGAAGTCAGAGGAATACAGAATCTAGTCCATGATTTTAAAATGAAAATGTTGAACTCTAAACTTCATTCCATCTGATTAAAAAAGAATGACGTCAGCCCTGTTTCTATTGTTTAGTCTGATGTGGGCTGTTTAGGTTTGTGACACGTTTTCTCGCAAGCTATCACAAGATTCTAGAATTATTTCCCCCATCTTCAATACGCTACCCCTAAAGGGTAACAATCAGAACTCCTAAGCAACCCTACAATAACAAACAGTGTGGGTTGTTACAGTCTTAACCGTACCCCAGCAAGGACTCACTTGTCTTTAGCTTTCATCGTTTTATGTCCATATGTGAGAAGAAAATCCAAAATGATTTTTAACTCAGTGCAGTTATCTGGCGTAAATACTCCGCAGTGATTTTTCAGTTCTGCCTAAATAATTATTTCTCTTTTCAGGTTTGTTTATAAACTTGCGTCACCTCTACAAGCAAAGGAGGCAGCACCTTGGATCAAAAAAGAGAAAGATGAAGTAAAACAGGGACTACAATGCTTTCCTAGACCTAACTTATCTTAATGACAGGAGCCTCTGATTCTTACAGTTTTACCTATTATAATAATGGAAAGGATTTTCTACAGCTAAATGATCATGTTAGATTTCAGTGACTCTTCAGATAGCATTCCCATACACTGTATTGAGTTCCTCTTCAATCATATATGCATGGCACTTAATGTTGAACAATGGCACTATTTAAACGTGTTTCCTATCAGTTACCATCTTATAAAAAGAAATCCTATTCGCAAAAAACTGAGCAGCTCTAACTGGGAATAGAATAGTTATTTTTAATTGGATATTTGCTCTTTTTCAGATATTGAATGCAGATAAGGCTTGTGATACTGGGGTATAATATTTCAGACCATCCACTCCATGCTACATGAAACTGACTAGGAGTGGCCTGCGGAGCTGAGAAATGTATTTATTAATGGTCAGTGCTAGGTCTTCTTTTTTTCAGCAGGCTTTTGCTGATGCATTTAAACCTGGAAGCAACTAGTGTCAGCATTGGACACCACCGGCTTGTTCTTAACGCATGTACGATAGGAAGGCTTCATCTCGCTCCTCCATGGAATAGAAATACGTAGTGGTGTCCAGCAGCCCCTGTCTGGCTACATACATCCTAGCCAGTCATTAGTGGGAGCTACCTACTCCTTCAAATTTTCCTCACCAGCTGAAATAGCTGCTACTTCACACTGCCTTGTGATCACTAACTCTGCCCTTCCAGATGGTGAGAATTTAAATGCCCAAACTCAGATACTGGAAAACCAGGCAGTGTAGGGGTGAGGTTCCATTTCCTGCTATTCTTCCCCCAGTAGCCCACAAAAATTAGAATTCCACCAGGAAATGCAGAGGTAAAGCAGGCCTCCCTTGAGATGATCCCACACCCTTCCTTCTACTACCATGTGGAGGCCAGGCCCTTGTCCGCTCCTCTTTGGGAATGGTGGTGTAAGTGTTTGGCTCAAACCCTGTTAAGAAGGAAGCAAGCACCTGTTTTCCGATTCCCTCAGTGCAGAAGACTGCAGCTAAGGAGTCTGCATGCGAGGCTGGCCATTTGCTTTTGGGGTGCAGTATTGGGGGCCTAAGAAGTTAAGAGACCATTTTGTATTGTGTACCAGATCTCAGCAAATGGGAGGCAAGTGATGTTTCAGGTAAATTGTAAAAGTAATTTTATTTGTTTAAAACAAAGAAAGCCCCATTGCTTAAAAATGAGCTGTTTTGAATAAAGGATGCCATGATTAAAGTGACTCCTATACCCCCACCCTGATTTGCCAGGATTTAGCCCTCTCTGACCCTTTGCATTTTCTCTGAAATTAACTAAAGTCTGATTTAAATAAACTTAATTGTAATCTTGACTACAGAGCAGTTAGTTGCACTGTTGACCCAGCTGAGTCTAGTACTCTTTCCCCCAGCATCCACTGTAACTCTTGTGCAAGTTAATTCCAGAGCGATCAATTTATTTCCATCCCACTGTTTGTATGGCTTGGTTTTACAAAAGCGTAACGCCAGAAAAAAAAACAACGCTGCTATATTTTCAATGTGAAATACCCTTTTCTCCAATGATTGTTATTGTGAGGTTTACACTAGAACATTTAGGTGGGGTTTTTGCAGAGAAGCGGTCAACTGCCACTGAAGGCATTCTGCAGAAAGACACCATTCTAAGGAACTTTCACCACTATCGAAGGGAGCCTGATTCTGGTTCTCGGGAGGGGGGAAGAGGGACAGTTCTAAGCCACTGGCACCAGTCCATTGCATATGCCAGCATTTTCCTCCTCTCACACACCTTAATAATCATACTATATAACCTCCATTCTTGTTGCTATTCTTAAAATACTGCATCAGCGCAGCTACAGCACTTAAGTGAAGACATACCTACCCCAACAGGTGAGTGTCTTCTGGTGTAGTTAGTTAATCCACCTCCCCAAGAGGTGGTAGTTGTGTTGACAGGAGATGCGCTGTCTACACATGGGGTTAGGTCAGTATAACTGTGTGTTGCTCCGGGGTGTGATTTCATCCCTGACTGACATGCTTATACCAGTATAGGTCTGTAGCATACACCTGGCCTAAATGTGTTTAAAAGGAGCCTTTCTGTGTGAAAGGCTAAAAAAGGGCATGGCCAGCTTCCTCAGGGTAGTTACACCATAATTTATACACTGTGTCACTTCTACATACATATCTATTTGACAGTGAATCAAGGGACTGAATATCTTGGTGCTGACACAGAATTTAACACAGCATTCATTCTTTTAATTCCTTTAAAGGGCATTTAAACATTTATGAAATACATGGTTGTGAGGGTACGGGGCAGGCACTGCAACCCGTATTTGGTGTGATTTGCCAGGACTCTTCAACTACTGAGTTTGCTCGTCCTTCCAAAGGCAGCTGAATGTGTATTTCTATTAAAGATTTACAAGCAAAGTCTTTCATTTTGCTATTTGTACAGCCTCTTATGCAAGTGAACAAGAGCAATTTGTTACCTGACCTTCATGATGGAAAGACACGATGAAGGTTTAAGCCTCCGTAATGCTAAACACGCATGTCCGTTCTTTTGAAACTGGAACCAAAACCACTGAAAGCTTCCATAAAAAGTTACTCTTTATTTGTTAATATGATATCCTACAATTTTGTTAAAAAATGAACTTTTCTCTTGCTACAATGTAAGTTACTATCTCAAATATGAATGTCTTGAGGCAAATGAGATACCTGAAAATTCAGTAACTTTACATTTTGAAAGGCAGGGCTTAAATCTTTAAAGTCAGGAATGCAATTACTGACAGCATCCAAAAGTTGCCAGCTATACATCTAACCACATGCAGTATTAATACACCCAGTCTGTGACTGGGGAAGTCAAGTGCATGCAGTTGCATAACTGACATTTTTGAAAGCCGGGCCCTAATAGATAACACCTGCCTCTCTTTTGAGAAAAGTTTTACACAGCACTTTCGTGCACCAATCTAATAATTACGGGTTATGTGTGGGGTTACCTGATGACTGGTTCTCGGGAGGGGGGAAGAGGGACAGTTCTAAGCCACTGGCACCAGTTCATTGCATATGCCAGCATTTTCCTCCTCTCTCCTCTCACACACCTTAATAATCATACTATATAACCTCCATTCTTGTGAGACTTTCATGAAGCATTTAAAAATACAATTTCCAGGTAAAACTCTAAATCCACTAAGAGCTATACGAATTAATCCCAGATTAAGAAACTAGATTGTTTTAGAGCACCGGTTTGCATTGATAAAGTTCTTCAAACAATATCTGAGTCAGTCCTAGAAAACAAATATGACAGGAAAATTTGGACCACTTGAGACTTAAAAGTAATGTAGAGAAGGTTCTAAAAAGTGCATCTCATATTCTTTCAGTGCTGCTACTGGAGAAGTCTGTCTGCAGTGGAGTGATGTTATGGTCATAGGCGGCATATTCAGAGGTCCCATTACTTGCTGCTTTGAGTTGCTGAGCAGCATGAGTAAGCTGAAATGCTGCATCGGGATGAGCTGTATCAGGCAGCAACGTACACTCCCTTTCCAGCATATCCGCCACTCCTTTCAAAAGGTCCAAAAACCCAAAAGCCAAGGCTGCCTTGCGCAAACGGTTGAGTTCCTGGAAGGGAGAAAAGCCCCATTTAAAGTAATCTTGATCCTTCTGAAAGGATATTTTATTCATTGCAAATTTAGGGAAGGGGCCCTCAGGCCACAGTTCTGGCAAGCTTCCCAAGTGCTCACAGCATAAGAGTGAATTCTAGAGCTGGTACCAGATTGGAGACAGCAGATATAGCACACTACCATGTTAGCTTTCTCACAACACCCTCCCCACATGCCTCATCAGCTCTCGCCCCTGGCTCCAAGGCTCTGGTGGACAGCCCTGCAGTTAGCAGAAGGGTGCGCTTTGCTATCTGCTCGCTTTCAGCCAATTTGTCCAGCAGAATGTATAGAATGTGATTTCTTAGACTGTAAACTCTTAGGGCAGGGCCCATAGCCTTGTATGTGTTTATGGAGCACATACCAGAACCCTGGTTGGGGTCTCTGGAGGGTTGTGTCACTGCTAGGCTTGAGGGAAGAATTATGGTTATAGTCTGGTTTTAGAGTGGTATCATGTAGCTAACTGTATCAGGCTTACTGGATTTCTTGTCCTCTGCATCATGGGTGGAACATACACTGATAGTTGACTTTGTTACCCAAGTATAGGCTGCTCTCTACCCGAGCTCTCATTTCCTTCTGTGATGCCCTTTGATCCCTCAGTACCAGTAGTACCTACCACTCTCCAATTCATTCGAGAGTCCAGCTGGCAATCTGCCCTTCCCCTGGAGATGTGTACACCACCTCTGGGATACATGGGATCACAAAGACCTTAGCAGACTGCTAAGGTCAAAACCCCCCATTCCTCACCACTAAAATTCACCTCCCACCCTTGCTTCCTTGGGGCTCTGGCTTTCATTATTTGCACCGCCAGTGTAGAATCACAATCATTCACCTCTGGGACACAGGGGATCACTCTCAGACCTAGGTCTCCCACAATTGAACCCAATGTGCTGTCCTGTCAGAGGAGCTTAGATCAGGGGATTCCAGGTTACAGCTTTACCAATCTGTACAATCGGTCAAATATCTACCTCCCTCACAAGGGCTGTTGAGAATTAACATTTGCACAGCACTACAAGCTCATTGGATAGAACATGTAGAGAATTATTAACCTCATCAGTCAACGTGCTCTACAGATCAAACCTGTATCAGTACAGTCACACGTTACATGCAAACCCATAACATGCTACTCACTTTGTAGAATGTCTGAGTTTTTTCAGGGAGTTTTCTTGCATTTCTCAAGATCTTCTGTACATCTGTCTGGAGAAAATAAAAAAAAAATACCATAACTTTTGGGGGAGGCTGCAGGAAAGAACCCCCAAGTATACTGATAAATAATCACTTGATCATTCCCGCAGGCTCAGTGATCAGTCACTGATTATGCAGCTCATACAAGCTAACATACAAATGGTTATTACACGAAACCAGATACCAGGCAAAGCTTTCATTAAACAAACTGTATATGCCAAGGTGTTTTAATTATGACACTTCAAACAGGAAGCTTTAATATGAATTAAAGAAAAAAATTATACTAGATGGAAGTGACAGATACAGAGACCGTTCTACTAAGACGGCCCTTTCAAAGCACTGGTAGCTTTGGTGCTCTTGCACAGTTCAGTAAGTACTGAGTGGCTACCTGGAGGCCGCTTGGTTTGATCCACACAGTGACATTCTGCGCATAACTGCGCTTGTTTTTGGGCTGTAAGGGGAAAGGGCTTTTATTGTCATCTTCACCATAAGGATTTTCTTTAGCATCTGAAAGAAAATAAAGCTTTTTAAGAATAAGATGTGGCAATGGCATTAACACAGAAAACATAAAATGCACGAGAGACTTGAAAATCTTAGTTACTACCTGAAATGGGCCCAAGTTGTGCCATTTTCCCTAGCCAAGGCAGGGGCTCAGGACCAGGTTCAAAGAGAGACATCATGAGGTTTGATTTCTTCTTACTATCAGCTTGGGAGTACAACATTCCATGCCATTCAGGCCTACAGAAAAGAGCAGACTGCTAAGGTCAAAACCATCCATTCCACACCCCTAAAATTCACCTCCCACCTTGCTACCTTGGGGCTCTGGCTTTCATTATTTGCAAATTATTTACACTGCCAGTGCAGAATCACAGTGACACTAAACATTCTTGTCAAGCCACCTGGGGCTCACAGCTTGGCGTGAAGTATTTCATAGATGACTGGTCCCAAAGCAAAACCACGAAAAGGGACTTTTCCAAGAGAAATGCACCTCCATACCCTAACTGAACAATGGCCACCATGCCTTCCACTTTCAGGCTCCCATGCAGCAGTACACAGAAGTTGGGTATTTTGCCAGCAATTTGATTAGCTGAATTCTCATCCTCAGTGTCATCAGTGATCCCCGGACCCACCTCATCACCTTCTGTGCAAAAAAAACAAAACAAAAAAACCGAGAGAGATTCACACTCACTAGAACTGCTTTGTTTTCTATCATGCTCGACACCTTACAACCTCTGCCAGGCAAGTCACCCAGCAACAGCCACCTCGTTGACCCAAAGCAAACCACCCTACAGTGCAGTTAAACAGAGCAACCTTCCTTACACGCAGCACCTTCTCTCTTTAGAAAAGCTACAATTCTCCAAAGCTTCCCAGGCCATTGGCACTTTGAAGACGTGAGGTATTTCAATGCTGTGGTTACTGGATGTCAGCCTCCTATCTGACAAGCTTAATCCTTTGCATTAAGCCTCCAGCATAGCAGTGGTGCGAACAGCTGCCACGTGAGATGCCTGGGCATGTGGGTGGTGTGGCTAACAAGGCACAGCATGGCATATAGTTCTACTGCAGTGGTTTTCAAACTTTTTGTATCGGTAACATCTTTCACACTGCGAGCCTCTGAGTGTGACTCCCCCTCCCCCTTATAAATTAAAAATGGGCAGTTTCATTTAATTTAACGGGTTTGGGGCTGTCAGCCCCATAGAGCTGATAGCTCGCAACTCTCATGTAACCACCTTGCGACCCCCTTAGGAATCATGACCCTCAGTTTGAGAACCCCCATGTCTGCCCTACTCACGAAACTCAGTTTCCGAAGAGTTGCCCCAGCCTCAGTTCAAGTGAAACCTCACCTTTGGGAAAACCAGACTAACATACAAGGTTCCAACACTGTGCTGGTTGCAAGTGATCCCTCTTAAGGGAACCCTTAACCTCTCCCTTCATATGATTCTTTTTTGAAATGAGCAACTTACTGAGTTTTAGGAGCTGAAAAACAGCTGTGCTTTAGCCATTAGCATGAGGTTCCCACAGGGAGGAAAGGTTTGGCACAAATGAGTGCGAATACACAGAGTCAAAACCCACTAACTGCACATTTGGTCCTTTCACATTTTCCCAAGAGAAACCTCATCATATTTCCTCTTTGCTCCACTTGAGGAAGCGTAACTAGAAACCACACTGAAAGGGCAGTAGAGGCCCTTCTGAATCCAAACACGAGCACACAGCAAGTGCAGACAGAGCAAAGCCTGAGATTTACCCAACCTTCCTTACTACTTTCATCAGCCTCCTAGGCACAGATACAAATGTTAACAGAGAGGAGCAGCAGCTAGCGTTCCTGAATAACAATGGATAAATCAAAGCACAAAGACCAACCTTTGTATTAGCCCACCCACAAGGTGGGGGAGGGAATATCTTTTATTGGACACAAGCTTGTCTCTCTCACCAACAGAAGTTGGTTCAATAAAACATTACCTCACCTACCTTCTCTCTCTAATATCCTAGGACCAACATGGTTACAACTACACTGTAGACAAGCTCTGTTCTGAAGACCATTAAAAAAACCCCCAATCATTACAAGCAGATAAAAAGAGGCATTAAACATTCAGCTTGATTGCTGAGCTAGAATTATTTTTATCTCTAAGTTCAGAAAGTTCTATTTATGATGTCACTAAAGAGACACTGTCCCTTTTATTAACAGTGCTGTTTTATGTACTGATGCACTTTTAAGAATCCTTTTTTTAAGAAAAGGCAAAGATCTTGTGTTTAAGATTTTAATTTTAATGGGCTCATCAAAAAGTGTTCTCCAAATGGCATGGCACTTGTCCTTTAAGAGAACTTTGGAATGTCTGGCTGTAATCTACCACCAGCAACCTTGGAAAACCTTGTCAATTCCAAATAGTGCAATGTTCACTATTAGAAACAAAAATGGCTCACCTTTGTTGAGTGCAATAGGCAGTACCAAGTGTCTAGATAATACAGGAGGGCTAGAAATATCAGCTATATCTATAAAACCAACTATTTCTAGATCTGCAAAGAAACAAAGTCACAAGTCAGCCCTGGAAACAGCTGAGGATTCATTCATGTTAAGTTTAACATCAAAATAGGAATACTCTTCCTTAGACTGTGAGCTTTTTGAAGCATGGATCATATATAACTAGAGCACTTCACACAATGGGGCCCCAGTCTTGATCGGGACCTCTAGGTGCCACCATAATATTATTGTAGAGTAAATATTTCTGAGTAACTTTAAGATGGGCAGTTGAAAAGCATCTATAACAGACAGAACCTGGTGTCTCTAATGGAAGTTATCTATGCGATATGCTGCTACACAACATGCTTTTGTTCACTGGTAACTAACCCTTTGCCCATAGGAGAGAAATAACCAGTCATGTTTAAGAACAAAAGAGCAGAGTATCTGCCCTGATCCACTCCTTTGCACTGCTCAAGTGGCACAAATGCCCCACCCCAGGATAGCCCCAGTGTGGAGAGTCCCTAGCAGATATAAAGCCAGGATGGCCACCTTCTACACTTCTATTGGCAGAGCTCCTGTGCAGAGGGCAAGGAAGGGGAGTGGCCAAAGCACGATGCTTTCTGATTATGCCCAGCTTGCACATGGTCCTTCAGAGACCATATCCAGCTGGCACAAGTTAGAGGAGCTCTTAGGCTATTCTATCTTGTGCTAAGGCCAAGAACCAGAGAACCTGACAGCCCTCTGGTCTGTTGCAAAGAATCTGTCCCAAAGGCTAATAACATTGATGTTTTCCATAGCTAAGTAATATATTGCTTAATTAAACTCACAAAGGCATTCAATGGTTGACTGAATATGTTGTAAGGTGGATGTAGAATGGAATCTTATTTATACCAAATTCCCTTATCTCAAATGACCAGAGATCCACCAACATATGTTAAATACAATTAAAAGTCCTCTTGTTTGGATAAGTTTCATGCCCCCGATTTCATTCAGTTGCACGGTTTTCCAGTAGTTAATTAAAAATTTGATGTATACTAGTCCAAATTCAGTATAGATCCAAATAAAAAGTGTTATTACTGTGTTCCCCACTCCAGATAGATTTCTCTTGCAGCTGAAAAATCAAGGAAACTTGAATGGCATTTATTTCAGAGTTCCTACTTCATGTATTAGAATAATTTAACCTTAATGGTGCACCCATCAGTTTTTGGAAAGAACCACACACTTTTTGATGAAGAATCCAATAGAGTCAGATATTGTTTAAGACATGTCACAGAGGAGGTTCGGAAAGGCAAGTTACAACACAGAGTAACCTACCATAGCACTCTACTGCCAAATTGTAAAGAATAACATAAAAACGAAAGCACACAAAACTAAGTGCACTGCTGAGGAGGGAAATTTACTTTGGCATAATAAGCAGGCCTGGATTAATCAATGTACACTCTGTGCACTTGCACAGGGGGCCCCTGCGCACCGGATTTAAGTGAGTGCATTGCAAGCTGGCATGCAGGGTTGCAATTCTGTCATGAGGGGGCAGTCGGACAAATTTAAGTGAAGGTGGGGGGCCCTGCAATTTCCATAGTGCATAGCACTCCAACATCAGGCACTAATAACAAGTAAACCTTCATTCGGTAGGTCATATTTACAAATATTGCAAAGCGTATTCTATGCATTGTGTGCATGCCTCAGCGACAGAATGCACCCCCTCTTCCCAGGTGAAACTTCGGTCTCTGGGATGAATGAGGAAGGTTGCACTCTGCACAATTGTTTTTACAGTGAATTTAGCGGTGGTGAGACAGGCAAATTAACAACTCTTGGAGAATGGAGACATGAGTAAGGGCAATGCAAGCTTCCTCCATGTTCCAATGTCTCAATATCAGCCTTTGGAGGGCAGCTCAGACTCTACAGAATTCAACCCTTGGTTTCTCTGCTGAGGCTGCCAATAAAGGTGCCAATTGGTTCCAACTGAGATGGAGGGGGGAGGGTTTGTGATGCAAGGAAGTCTAGTAAGAACTGCCCTGACATCACCAACTCATTTGCCACTGAGCAGCCATTAGAGCAGGGGTGGGCAAACTTTTCAGCCTGAGGGCCACATCAGGTTTCTGAAATTATATGGAGGGCCGGTTAGGGGAGGTTGTGCCTCCCTAAACAGTCAGGCCTGGCCTGGCCCCAGCCCCCTATCTGAACCCCCTGCTTCTCGCGCCCTGGGACTCCTGTCCCATCCAGCCCCCGTTCCCTGTCCCCAACAGCCCCTGGAACCCCTGCCCCTGACTGCCCCCTGGGGACCCCTGCCCCCATTTAACCCCCCCTGTTCCCCACCCTCTGACCACCCTGACCTCTATCCACACCTATGCCCCTTGACCACCACCCTGAACTCCCCTGCCCTCTATCCAAACCCCTCGCTCCCTGCCCCCTTACTGCACCGCCCAGCTGGAGCCAGCCACACCACCATGCAGCACAAAGCACCCGGTCAGGCAGAAGCTCCGCTGCCTGGCAAGAGTACACAGCCTTGCCGCCAGTGCTCTGGGCGGCAGGGTGGGCTGAGGCTGCGGGGGAGGGGGAACAGCAAGGGAGGAGCCGGGGGCTAGCCTCCCTGGGTAGGAGTTCAGGGGCCGGGCAGGAGGGTCTCGTGGGCCATAGTTTGCCCACCTCTACATTAGAGGATAATGACTTCTGCTTGCCCCCACGCTGGACTGATTTCAGATTAGTCTCCTAGAAGTGAAAGTCTCCATATCCTGAAGCAGCCAGCCTACATCTAAGCGACACAGCCAGAATCCACAGCCCAGGGTGCTGTGGTGGCTTTAAGACATGTGTGGACCCCCCCAGTCCTCACTCAGACAGCTCTGAGTGGTGCCTAGATTACATCAGGCTGTATATGGGCAACCAGAATCTCAGCAGGATTATGTACTGCTGCCCTAGTCCCAAACTGCTAACCCTCCTGCCCTCTATATCAGGCTTGCAAGGGAGTCCGTGGAAGACAGTCCACAGCTGTCTTCCACACTTCCTGCACTGTGAGGATTCTCAGCTGGGGTTTTTAAAACCCTTCTACGCCACTCTGGCCCATCTGCCGGGTGTACAGGGCCAAAATAGGGTGAGACTCTGACCCTATGATGGCAGCTGTCACTGGCCATTGCAATGTTATTGGAGATTGTATTCCACTTTCTTCAGACCAGAGGGAAAGAGGAGGGAACAGTCACTATGCAGGGTAGGGGATGTCAACAGAAAAAGAAAAAGTTAACACAACTCAGATTTAAAAAACAAACAAACATTTGTTACCTGTATTAATTGCTTTAGGGATGGGATCTATTTCCTCATCTATAATGAAAGGTTCTGGTCTGGGAAATACTTGCACATCAGATGTTAAGTGACCACATTTGAGAACAGCATGGAATGGTGTATAAGCCAGGTCTATTAGTTTTCTAGAACATGATCATTTATTATTAGGGAAAAAGTAATACAAATCAGTTGAAAATAAGTTTTGCAAGCTTGTTTGAGTGTATTATACTGAGCTCCCAAAATGGATTTAAAAAAAAAACCTTGAGTTAACTCAGTAGTTCTAGCGTTGTCAAATTACAAAATGCTACGATACATTACAGAGACAAGGTGGGGGAGGTAATATCTTTTATTAGATATTAGATAGTACCTCCCCCACCTTGTCTCTCTAATATCCCAGGATCAACATGGCTACAACAATACTGCATATGTGATACATTATGACATTTATGGCAAATTAATAGCAGTTCCTGAAAAGCCTATGACCTAATCAACATTTCAAGTTGCCCAATCGCTGACAAAAGGAAAATATCTAATTAAAAACAGTAGCATCAATATCTATAAAGAGTGAACAAAACAAACAGCGTTAACCAATGAAGGCCAAGATTAATCAATAGTAGTTAACATATTGGACTAGGAAAGAAAAAGAAACCTACGAATCAAAACAAATCAATTTTCTTGCTTTATGCTTCTTTGTTTTCTTTACATACGTTAATTTCACAGTTATGTTAGTTACAAAAATACTAACCCAAACATGGACTGTACATTCTTCAAGCAAAGGGGTCCATCGATGGTAAAAATCTGTCCTTCCCCGTTATTTAAATCTACAAGTCTTTCCAGACAATCTAAAGAATCTGAGCTCTGGAGCTGCACACACACAAAAAAAGAAATTATACCGTTGGGGAAAAAAACAGCATAAGAACAGAAGACGGAGAAGATTGTTTTTAAGGAAATATATGCAAATGAGAGTAAAAGTCTGAAGCCTGATTTACACTAAAAAATTAGGTTGGTTTAACTACTTGGTCTGGGGTATGAAAAATTCACATCCCTGAGTGGCATTAAATCAACTAAGTCCCCATGTAGGCAGTGTTTGGTCAACCTAGCTATTGCCTCTCAAAAGAGGTGGATTACCTACGCTGACGGGAGAACCTCTCCCATTGGCACAGATAGTGTCTACACTGCAGCAGCACCGCTGTCGTGTTTCAAGTGTAGACAAGCTCTAAGTTAATTTTAAACAATTAGGACAACCTTATCTTGCTAATTTTTAAGGAAGCCAATGTTTCTTCCCAAACAGAGGTTTACTCCTAATGTAATATTTATTATTAGCCCAGAAGCTTGTCCCCATACCGGAGTTCATAATACATTGTTTCATCAAGTCAGACCTAGCTTCCAGCTCTTATATTAATAGATACCAAAGCCAAAAGGAATCATCTAGTCTGACCTCCTGTATAACGCAAGCTATAGGATTTCCCAAAATAATTTCTAGAGCAGATCTTTTAGAAAAACATCAAATCTTGATGTAAAAATTGCCCTTGATGGAAAATCCACCACAATCCTTGGTAAATTGTTCTAGTGGTTAATTCCGCTATTAAAAACATACACCTTACTTCCAGTCTGAATTTGTCTAGCCTCAACTTCCAGCCGTTGGATCATGTTATACCTTTCTCTGCTAGATTTAAGAGCCCATTATCAAATATTTGTTCTCCCCTCTGTGGGTCTTATAAACTGTGATCAAATCACCCCTTTACCTTTTCTTTGTTAAGCTAAATAAATTCACAGGTTCTCAGTCTTCAAGAGTGCATGAGTGCCTTTGATAACATAATACTTTCTATTTCTATAGTGCCTTTCCTCAGAGGATTACTTAGGCTATGTCTACACTACAGATACTACAGCAGCATAGCTGTGCTGCTCTAGTGACATTGCATAGACGTGCTACATCAGTGGAAGGGGTTTTCCTGTCACTGTAGTTAATTCACCCCCCCAAAGGTGGCAGTGACGTCGATGGTAGAAGTTTTCCACTGACTTAGTAGGGCTATACTGGGGCATTAGGTTAGTTTGTCTACATCTCTCAATTAACTTACATATACTGCAGGTGAATGTAACCCAATTATCACTAAAACCAAACACTTTACCACCAGATTGTTAGAATAAATCTTGGGGAGAATATGTGATTCTGTAAAAACAATAACCACTCAGTATAACAAAACCAGCAAGAATTTGTTAAAGGAGTCACCTCATCTAGATTAGCCATGCACATGATGTATAACTTGGATGGGAAGGGGAAAGGCAGTGGAAATCGGCTGCTTTCATTTCGCTGGTTGCAAGTAGCTAAGGAGTGTCGCAGAGAGCCTCTGCCAATCCCTAAACAGCCGTCAGTTACCAGAACAACCTAGTGCACACACAAACACACACAAAAGGATATATTAGCTTTCTCACCTAAACACATTTCTTCATCTGCCCCAATCCAGCAAACACTTACACCTGTGCTTAGCTTTACTTCTGTCAGTAGTCCCATTAGGACCACAGGGCTTAGTCCTGAAAATCCCTACTCACATGAGCAATGAATTAATAACATAAGGATTACCCATGTAAGGTTTGCATGTAAATTCTATATTTAAGCAATTAACTATTACAAATTCGAGGCGCTACATAATTAACAGACATATCTATATTTTAAAATTTAATGAAGAAAATAATGATTAGGATTTATTTTTATAAGTTATAATCAGACCCTACTACTAATGAACACAGAGTAACAATTAAAAGTATGTTTTTCAGTTTTAAAAAGCCACACACCCTTTCAGTGTAGAAACTACGCTCTCATAAGGACGTTTGACTCTGGGCAACTCAAGAACCTCAGAGGAAAGATACTAGAAGAGTGCAAGTTATTATAATCACTCTACAGAACTCAGGGGCCAATCCAATTCCCATTGAAGCCAATATGGGCCATAAAAAAGAAAATATCGGTCAGGTATGTCAGTCCCTCAGTACTTTGCTAACTATTACAGCATGTCTCAACCCTTTCTGGTTTTTCAGCAGCAGCACTAAGGCACTAATGTGATATTTTTCATCCAAATGGATCCCAAAAGTTATTTACAAAAAAACTGCACTCTGAGGTTAAATAAAATCACTGGATTTGTTTGCCCTCCACTGAAATGCAGCCATTTCTGGGATGGAACATGGCATCTGTGTGGTGTTGCTGTGCACCAAAAAGGACCAGTTTTGGCTAGCAAGTGAGAAACACCAAATCTAGCTGAAATTAAGCATTTATTCTTTTCATCCAGATTTAAAATCCAGGCTTCAACAGGTGAGAGAACGCACTTTTTATTGCTCCCTTTTCCTCAACACACCTGTCACTTTCATAGTCTCATTAGTGCTTGTTTGCTCTCATGCTTGAAAATAACCTGCCTTACTGTAACAAGAGTTTGCACATTTCCCATGGCCTTTCATCCTCCAGTAACCTGATGTGCTAGCACAATGGCCTATGGTGGAAATAAGAGATCACCCTACCAAAGATCCGATATATGCTTGATTTTTACATCTTTCTAACTGTTTGGTTCTGATGTCTGTTTTTCCTTTTATGGCTATATTACAGGTGGTCCCAATCCATGCTCAGTGGTTTGAGCACTGGCCTGCTTAAACCCAGGGTTGTGAGTTCAATCCTTGAGGGGGCCACTTAGGGATCTAGGGCAAAATCAGTACTTGGTCCTGCTAGTGAAGGCAGGGGGCTGGACTCATGACCTTTTGGGGTCCCTTCCAGTTCTAGGAGATAGGTATATCTCCATATATTATTAATTAACTAGCTGCAAAATCAGCAAATGCAAATAGTACCCCAACCAACAATGAGGACAAACGTAGGGTTTCTCCCCACGAAGGAGCACTGGATGGGAGGGGAAACCAGACCCAAAGCTGTAACAGCCCAGTGGAAGTTCTGAGTCTTTCTAGCTGAGCACGACAGTGGCTCAGCAGGGCTTGGGGATCAAAGACAGAACACATTCAGAGCAGTCCTTACTACTGCTTCAAAGTAAGGGATGCCGCTGAGTGCAGACACTGGCAGGTGCATGGTGGTGGAAGGTGCTCTGTGTTTGGCCATGACCCTTACCTGCTGACTGTGGCTCCCGGGGCTGGAGATTGCAAGCAGGAGCATAAACCAAGCCTTCCAGAAGTGCTGGAAGAGTTGTAGGGAACTGTTCTACTTTGTAACATGTAGGTACATCAGGAAGGGGGAGGGGATCAGTGTTGAAAGGGGTTCTCAAACATTTTTCTCTCCACTACAACACTGCAGCTGGGCCAGAGATGGCAGAAATTAGCCCAGATGTTGCTGATGATTATTTTATGGAAGGGTTGAAGCATTTTGTTGCCATAGTGGCCAACCAAATATGTTCAGCTGATAATCTGCAAATACTGCAAGCTGGATTCTGAGAACAGTCAAAGGTGGCAACCAATCTTTACCTGGCAGGGAATCGCAGCACCCCATTCCTGTTGCACAACATTACAAACCCCAACCAGTGCCGATTCTAAGCACGTTTTGTCATAATCATCCATGTTACTTAGGGCTTCCTGGAAAGAAAAATTACACATTATCCTGCCTGAGTGGACAATTGTTATCAGGGAGCACATGCAGCTTATTAAAAAACAGGAAGTAATTCATAAAGACTTCCCTTCCCATTGTGTCTTTATTAGGGATGTATTGTATTCCAAAGGATGATCTGCAAAGTTTTTTAAAAATTGGGCTTATGCCCTTTTGTAGGATATAGAAAGCAGGCCTGAAAAAACTGAGGTTTGATTTATTAAGTATTTTTCTGATTTCCTTTATATTAGAAATTAAAGCCTGAAAAACCACATATTGACTGGGGAACAAGTGAAATTCTGACCTCACGAACTGCAAGCAAAAGCTGAGAGCAAAGGAATTCTGGTCCACAAAGGTACAAACCTGTTTTTAAAATAATCCTTTGCAGGTCTACTAAGAACAGCACAGTCAAAACCTGAAACTATGCTATTCCCTCAATTAAAACAAAATATCTCCTCCCATTGTTCTGATATTTCAACCCCCCTCCCTGGAATACGTGTGAAATAATAATCATTTGCCTTTCTATAGCACCTTCCATCCAAATACCTCTAAATGCTTTACAACCATTAAAGGCTCCTTTACTCACACTGAGTAGTACTTTATTACACAAATACACCCAGTGAAGTCAATGGGAACATAGTTGCTGCTTTAAAAGGTACAATTTGTTGGTATCACAATATGACCTTAAGTAATATAGCCTCACAATATGCTTGTGAAGTGGGTCAGTAATTTTCTACCCAGTTTACAGATGTGGAAACTGAGCCACAGAGCGCTTGCCTAAGAGCACGCCATACTGGAAGTCAGTGGCAGCGGAAGTAACAGAATCCAAGACTCTTACGTTCATATCCAGTCTTTTACATAAAACTATCCTTCCTCCCTAAAAGGAAAATTTTATACAGGATCAGAAAAGCACCACATAAAGTATCTGATGCTCCAAAACACAGACAGAAGTACAAGCTAGAGCAACTTGGTTGGACATTTGGCCTGGATAGATTTCCCCAAGGCCACTCCTCAAAAAATAAACAGCAGCAATGAGAACGTGGGATAATTCATACGGTAAAATGAAAACAGCAAAAGGAATTTGTTCTCAGCAATATATGTAACATCCCTGCACTCCCAGCTCCCTGCTTAAGACCCTGTGACCCTCACTCCTGTTCCTGTTTGTCATTAGTTGTCCTCTGTATTTACATAAGATCTGGGTCTGATAGCTCCTCCCCTTAGGTTGGGGGAAGAGGCCTTCAGACGTGGGCAGGAGCAACCCCAGATTCCCAATAGGTGCCAAAAAACACATATGTAGCATAATCAAGCAACATGAAACTTGGAGTGCCTTGTCCAGTCTCTTTTAAAGCACCGAGAAGCTTCTGTAATTTTCAAACTTGGAGCCAAATTCCACCCTCAGATAAGTCCACGCAACTCCCATTAGGGTCAAAGGCTTTCAATATCACATACCATTCAGCCCCAAGCTGCTTCTCAGATCTTATCTCCTTTCCATATTCTCCCCACCTCCCTCCACTCTGCCAATCATGTCAGGCCTGAAGCATCCTTAGTCACTTTTCCCACTCTCTTCCTGCTTCCGCACAAAACGCCTTCTCTAAACCTGTTCACTTTATTCAAAACCCTTCCTGGAGCTCCCTTATGCTGCGTCACCTCTGGAGAGCACGTCAAAACTCACACAAACAGGGAAGTCACAAAACCATCAGTGTATGGACAAGCCTCCTCAAGCATCCCGCTGATCTCATTACTGGAACCCTCCGAACAACTTCTCTTCATCCCCTCCTTTGCCTTCATTAGCCCTGCCTCCTTGGGTGATATCTGAATTTAGACTGTAAGCTCTTCAGGACAGGAAGTATCTCTTTACTTGTTTTTGTAAACTACCCAGCACACTTTTGGATGCTCAGACGGCGTTACAAGCAGCGCTATCACTGACTTGTCTGATCATAAAACACAACTTTCTCCTGTCTCAGTTTCCATATTTGTAAAATAGGGATAACACTCACTTCATAGGCTTGTTGTGAGGCTTAATTAACAGTGCATAAAGTGATATGAAATCCTCGGATAGGAAGCCTAAGGTTTCACTACAGCCACGAAACACACAGAAAGTTTTGAAGAATTGACTTGCTGAGCCCAGTATGTTCTTTCTAAAGTGTACCTGAAGCGTGTTGTAATCTCTTGTAAAGGGAACCATCAGTTCCCAAAGCGATGAGAAGACCACCAAGGCTGTAAACTCAAGTTTGTAATTGGTGGCCATGTGCTCAAACAACATGGTCAATCCATGGACAGCCAGGTGTTTCCGTTGATACTCTTCAGAGCCCTCCACAGAAACAGGCCGGGTCATGGAGAGCGACACGTCCATCACCACCACGGTCGGCATGATGATCCTTTCTATGTTACCAAGAGGAGGGATTCACTGCAAAGGGGAAAAAGCTCTACAGAGTGATTATCCCGGAGCACTAAAAGAGAAACATGCCCTGTCCAATCCTACAGAAAGGCCCTATATGAGGCCATGTCACGCTGTAGCACTGACAACACATTAGGACTTTTACATCCTTAAAACTGTAACATGCCCCAAGACTGGGATATGAGGGGATACAGAGGGTTAGAACTGGGATAAGAGGTCAGGAATAAGGGCTTGCCCATATTTTAAAATTAATTTGGATTAAAGGTGTGAATTTAAAGTGCATTGGCTATTTGTGAATAACTCCATGTGTGAACACACTTATTCTAGAATGAGAGTGCCTTCACCAATTTAGCTTTAATTCAAACTGGGGCTATGTGGTCCAAGGGGTTTATAAAAGCAGGCTGCTGAGTACTGTTGGATAGAGCTGAGAGAGGAGGAGGCAAAGCAGCAGCAGAAACACCACAGAAGCACCCAGAGAAGGTAGCAAGGATACGCCAGAGAAATGAGCTTTTGGGAAGAGCGATGGCTGGTAAGAGGCTTGGAACTGTGAGCAAAGAAACTGTCTCCTACTATTTGAGTCCTTCTGTGTACAGGGAAACAGGATATTGTGTACATTCTTGTAAGTAAGCAGGATTGCATCAAAGATGCAACTGACTACATAAACAATTTCTCCTTCCAAAGGAAACAACCAACTACGCCCCAAAATCAGCAGGCGTCAAACAGGATTTAGCTAAACTGGAACAAGATACTCCTATTCCAGAATAAGAGAGTGTTCACACATGGAGTTATTTAGCAATAGTTATTCCAGACAAGATATTCCTGAATAACTCCAGCGTAGACAAGGGGCAGGGGGTTGCACAGGGCTGAGGCTGAAAACAGGAATGGGATAATGGGTGGTGCTGGTGGGTTAAGGATTTGTGATGTCCTGGAGCTATGTGTTTAAAGGGTCCCGGAACTGGGACAGCAAGAAAGGATCTGGACTTTTCTGAGGGAAATAAATGTGTGTGCACAAGGAGGAAGGTGGTTAGCTAGAACGGGAGATACAGCTTTGGGAAGGCAGGACAGGGACAGGAGGAAGGGCAGAATTTCAGGGTTCTGGGACTAAGGTGTGGGATACGATTCAAGGAGTCCCAGAGCTGGGATAATAGGGATGGCTGAGGGAAAACAGGATTCAGGGGGATGGGGGAGCAAGGAGGGCTGACGGGGACAGCTTGGTGAGGAGTCAGGATTTGAGGGAACCTAGGGAGGGTAGATTTTGGCAGTAGCCCAGGGCAGAAGGCCAAGATTCAGGAATCCTGAAGCAGCAGGGGATCAGGGACTAAGGCAGATTCTGGAGGTGTCCCAGGTGTGTGAGGGGAATGACTGAGGGTCCCATGGGCTGTGAGAGCTGAGAGATGGTGATGGGGCAAGTATGAGAGAATCTCAGGGCTAGTGGGGGGGCAGGATTTTGGGTCCCGAGGAGCTGACAGGGGCTGGTGGCTGAAGGGGCAGGTTTGGGGGAATCTTGGAGCTGGCGGGAGGAGCAGTTTGGGGGCAGGAGAAAACAAGGTTCGGGGTCCTAAGGAGCTGGTGTGGGGGAGCAGGGTTCAGTGGCGGTTTGGTGGTAGGGGGCACAGGTTTGGAGAAGGTCTTGGAGTAGGCGGGGGAAACAGTCTGGTGGCAGGGGTCACTGGGGGCAGGTTCAGGAATCAGGGAGCGCTGGGGGGGCAGGTTTGGGGGCCGTGGTTAGTGGGAGGTGCTGTGGTGAGTTGAGGGGTCTCAGTACGGCTGCAGGGGGGATTAGGGGCAGGTGGCACGGGGGGGGCAGGGTCTGGGGTTGCAGGACTGGAGGGGACAGGGAGCCCCAGGGACCCGCAGGGGTCGGGGCGGTGGGGCACTGAGGGGGCAGGATCCGAAGTCCCTGGGCGGCAGAGGGCAGGACCCAGGGCACGGGGTCCGGGACTGGGGGACGCTCAGGGGGCCGGGGCCGGGGCCGTAGGGGCAGGCGGAGGCCCGCGCTCAGGCCCGGGCGCTTGGGGAGCAGGGTCCCGGGGCTCTCCGCCCCACCGCTGCGGTTCGGGGTTCGCCGCCCGCTCCCCCCGGCCAAGCCCGGCCCGCTCACCCCGGCCCGAGGCCTCTGCAGTCCCAGCCCCGCCGCCGCTTCCATGAGTCCGGCCTCAGAAACCTTCCCCCGCTGCGCCTGCCGGAACTCAGGGGCCGGGCACAGAGCGGCCCGGCCCCGCCGCAGCCTCCTGCTGCCCGGGGAAGTGACCGGGCGGGGGACGGGGAGGGGGAGCTCAGTGGGGAGAGGTGGGGCTGGGAGG
>NC_133777.1:80425351-80517147 GCF_003597395.2 Chelonoidis abingdonii
TGAAGTGATAATTAAGATGACCCATAGAAGGTATGAGAACTTAACATAGGGAAATAGAGACTGGGAATGGCTGGGTCATTACGCTAATTGAATCTATTTTCCTATGTTAAGTTCTCCTCACACATTCTATGGGTCATCTTAATTATCACTTCAAACGGTTTTTTGCCTCCTGCTGATGATAGCTCATCTCAATTGATTAGACTCTTCCTGTTGTTAATTTCTGAAACAGTACATGGTTAAACTATAGTCAGTCACTCTGTCGCCCTCTAGTGGCTAGATTACGAGTCCACTACTTGCCTGTGAGTTTGCAGACAGAACCGTTTATCTCAAGCAATAAAGGGTCACGAGTCTAGATCCAGGGTTCCATCCCTATGGTTACATTCAACACTGTTCACCCAGCGTTGATGCCTATCATAAGCAAAAAATAATTTTCGTGGTATAGATAATGCCTGGGAGTCTTTCCACTAACTTCAGTGAGAGCTGGATGAAGGCCTATAACAGAGGTAAAGCACGTGAACTCAGTACCACTGTGCTGCTGTAAAATGGGTGTTAGAGGAGTATCAGCTTATTGTATTCAGAGGTGCCATCAGGATTTTATACAAAGCGTTTTGTATTTTCATTGCCTCCATCTCCTTTAGGTTTCACGTCTGAGCAATTTAACGTGAAAGTTGGATCTTTCTCCTCAAAAGTGTATCAGTTACTGTTGTTTATTCCTCACTTAAAGCAATAAACCTCTTGACAAACTGTGTCTTTGCTAGATGGATCATTGTAAAATAAAAATAAAGGTTGGGGTTTGTGGGCCAGATTCTGGTTCCAGGAATATCAATATAAAATATTTACATTGGGTCACCCTGGATTTTCATCTCTGTGGCTGAAACCAGAATCTAGCCGTAGGACTGTATTTTATATGATATAATATTTATATTGCAATAGTTTCCAGGACCCCTATTGTGCTAAGCACTACACAGATCCATGCAAAGATACAGTCCTTCCCCCAGAGAGCTCATATACTAAAGCCCAGATCCTGCAAATATTTACATCTGAGTAGTTCCACTGTGCTTAAATGACTACCCATGTGTGTAAAATTATTCGTCTGTGTAAGTGGTTGCAGGATCAGGGTCTAGCAGTTCAAGCTGGAGAATAAAACACTAGAAGCAGATGAAACCTTAACCAAAAAAGAATCTTTTCGCATGGAATTTAGTGTGTGAAATCCTAATTGATATCCCAACAGTGGCTCCAGATTTGGATACCTGCGAAACCAGTATAAATGGCCTCAACTCCCATTGCGTGGACTCAATTCCAGGTGAGGATGGAGGAGTTCAGCGCATTCAGCATCACACAGAGTTAAGCCTCTAGGCTCTCAGATCCTTGGGGCAGAGAGCTGTCATTTTTAAATCTTTCTGTAAAACATCGTGTAGGCCTGGCACAATTTATCCCTGGTCCCGATGGAGCCCCTAGACCAGTGTTTCTCAACCTGCAGGCTGCTTGTGACCCAACCAACTCACAGCTGCAGCCCATGTGACATCCTCAGAGCCATACAGGCCGTATATATATTGTGTGAATGCAGCCTACATAATACATAGAATGCTGCATACATGGTTCACAATGGTAACTAGGTTGAGAATCACTGCTCTAGGCTCTACTGCAGTGGTAGGCAACCTATGGCACATGTGCCAAAGGCAGCACACGAGCTGATTTTCAGTGGCACTCACACTGCCCAGGTCCTGGCCACCGATCCAGTGGGCTCTGCGTTTTAATTTAACTTTAAATGAAGTTTCTTAAACATTTTAAAAACCTTATTTACTTTACATACAATAGTTTAGTTATATATTACAGACTTATAGAAAGAGACCTTCTAAAAACGTTAACATGCACGACTGGCACGTGAAACCTTAAATTAGAATGAATAAATGAAGACTTGGCACACCACTTCTGAAAGATTGCCGACCCCTGCTCTACTGTAATAGAGAAATAACAATAGCAACAACATGAGAGTGGGAGAGTGATCGAAGCTTACACAGGAGCTATACTGTAAATGCACGTGCTATTTAAAACGTCAAAATGATGCACAGACTGGAACTGCAGCATCAGTAAGAGAGCCAACTGAGAGCGGTGATGTCAGGGAGGTATGACTGCTTCTTTCAGACTCGTGTGTGTGTGTGTGTTTACACGCGAGAGAGAAAGAGAAAGAAAAAATACTGTGAGGAATAAGCCTGAAATATGTAGCATTCACCTGGGAAAGGCCGTATTAATGAGACCAGCTATATTTCAGGTCATATGCCAACATTCCTTTGCAAAGGTATTCACTCACTTCCTTTCCTCTCAAATATATCACCACAGAGTAATTGCCAACAATAAAAGGGTAAATAGCTATGTGAAGGACGAGGTGGGGTGCGTAAGTGCAATCACAGTTGTCTGCATAATACAGATCTACAGGTGAGCAAGTCATGCCTCTGCAAAACACACGGTTCTAATAGAATACAAAATATCAGGCCTAGTTAAAGTGCCTGCTAATTATATCGTGCACTGAGTTCTGAGAGCTACTATGACATGTATTATCATATCACCAAATTCTGTTCTCTCACTGTCAGTTTAGTTTCACAATACACACCCAATAGGGCCATGTCTGAGAAACCCATTCACCCTGGAACAACTGTATTCTCCCACTGTGTTCAGGGTGAGTAGATCTATCTAGAATTTAGCATGGCAGCACAAGTTGGACAAAGATGAAGCAAACAGAGGTCTAAAAAATCGAGCGGATAAATAAAATGACTTCCAAGGAAACTATGCCATTTATCAAACCACTTATGCCAATGAGAGACAGAGAGTCATTAGTGCCCTTGTGGTGAATTTCCACCACACTCTAGATACACTATTAATATCAAAAAGACACTGTATATAGCACCAGCACCACAATTTCCATAAACTGTGCTTATTTGACCTCATCATCAAAATTTTACGCGTGTGGTGGGTTCTTGTTTTTTTAAACAGTGACCAAATTCATACTCTATGTGCGTACAATCAACAGAATCTTATCAAGAGTCTATCAAAGATAAAGCAGAGAAAAGTAAGGTAGGCATCCTTATCTCAGTGTAAGAAAAAAGGGCCAAATTCGGCTGTCAGTTATGCTGATGTCAATCTGGAGTTACTACATTACCTTCAAGGGATTTACTCCAGATTAACACCAGGGTAAACAAGAGCAGATTTTAGCCCATAATCACTATTCTGGAATATTTCTAAATTCAACTGGGAATGTTTAAATAAAACACTAGCCTTGTTAAGAGGATATATAACAAATGAAACAACCTGTATCTGAGATGAGAAGGTGCCTGTAAAGTAGGATTATCATGAGTTATTTAATGCATTTTTTGAAACCACGAAGAGTTTCTGCCCTTAATATAACTGTACACCTGCAACATTACTGAAGTTAATAGGACTGCATGGGTATAATTAGTGCAGAATTTAGTTCTATATTTGTCTTTAATTCTGCCTTAGGACACGATTGCACATCTCTACATGACACTGAGTCTGGAACACATGACATAAGCCACTAACAAACATGAAGAGACAGCAGTAAAACCTAAAATGAACTACGCCAGGACACTCGGAGCAAAGAGTTAAAATAATCCACTAGCTTTGCAAATCCTGTACTGGATCAAGAGTGAAAATCTGGTGTGCTCACATTCCTGTACCTAGCTGACATTTACTCATGTGATAATCACACCATTCAGTTTGGCACATTTCAGCACAGTTGGCAAGAGATGCCCAGGACTGGAATAAGATGCAGGAAAGGGGAATCCTTGGGGTCACAAAGGCAGTTCACACACTACCATGCACTTGGCTCCGGACAGTTCTATTAATCCTTCATGTTAATGAGCATTAAAAGTCACATCAACATCTGTTTTAAAGGAAAGATCCAGAAAGATACAAATCTCTTCTTGATCTGCTTGAATCTAAACCCAGAAGACTGCTTATCCTAACAGCTTCCTGCACTTGCCTTACAAATCACAGCTGTCCTCAAAATAATCACAACTTCAGAAGATCCCTTCAAAGAATTTTGCAGAAAAGCTCAGTGGCAGAAACATCAAAATTATGCGATGACAAAATAATGGAGAACCAGGGCCGTCCTTAGGCATAGGCAAAATAGGCAAATGCATAGGGCCTCACTCTGCCTGGGGGCACCACTCTGCAGGCAGCCCAGACAGACGGGAAGCAGTGGAGCATGTAGGAGCAGGGCTGCTGGGTCCTAGAGAGAGCAGAATGCTGCACAGTCTGAGGAATGGGATTGGCTGGGGTCTCTGGGAAGATCCTATTTTATAGGGACAGTCCCCAATTTTGGGGTCTTTTCTTATATAGGCTCCTTTTACCCCCCCCCCCCCATCCCTGTCCTGATTTTTCACACTTTCTGTCTCTGGTCACTCTAGGTGGGGTAATTGGTGCCTATATAAGACAAAGCCCCAAATATTGGAACTGGCCCTATAAAATCAGGACATCTGGATCTGGCCACCCTAGCTGGGAGCGCCTCTCCCCGGGCTGGCAGCTGCCAGCGATCCATCTCATCCGGGGGAGCTGCACAGGGCAGGATGAGCTGCTGTGGCTCCATGGGTGCCTTGTCCCTGAGATCAGATGCTGTGCTAACTTCACCATGGTCCGTAAGGCTGGTGGTGGTGCCCATTGGCGTGTGATTGGACCTGAGGGTTTGCTGCTGCTGTTGCCACTCTGCACCCAAGAGGTGGATTTTGGGGTCCTGCAGTTTTCCACCTATCTCCTCCTCTACTGCAGCTGTTGGACCAGCAGGCTGGGGGGTGAGCCAAGCATGAAAGCAGTACTGTGTTGCCATTTAGATTGTCATTTAACAACTTTGTTTGCCAAAAATTCTTGCTAACAATCCTGAATCCAATTTCAATATTTTTTTTAAAAAAATCAATCAATATCTTAGCCAAAAACAGAAAATTAAGTTGTTGACAATTATTAGTGACAGGTTTGGTTTGAGGCAGGGAGTGGGCCAGTTTTCATCAGAGAAACAAAAAATGTTGACTGACTTTCCTATAGCCTGTTACTCCTGATAAGAGCCCTCCAACAACTGTAATATGCTCATCTCCTTACTAGTGTATAAAGCAGGGGTCGGCAACCTACGGCACATGTGTCAAAGGTGGCAGGTGAGCTGATTTTTGATGGTATGCAGCGGCAGGGCTGAGCGGCTCAGCCCATCACTGCTCTGGGGTTCCGGCTGCTGCCCTATTGCCAGCTGGATACCAGCCATCGGCCCCACTCAGCACCTGCTGCTGGCCTGGGGACCCCCAAGGAACCCAGGCTGGCAGTGGGCTGAGCAGGCCAGCTGAACACTCAACCTGCTGTCAGTCTGGGGTTCCATTCACTCAGCCGGCAGCAGGCTGAGTGGGCTGGTGGCCGGGCTGAGCAGGGCCGGTGGGGGTTGAGTGGCTCAGTCTGCTGCAGTCTGGGGTGCCAGCAGCCACTCAGCCTCAACTGCTACTCGGGGTTCCGGCTGCCGGCCCTTGCCAGTCAGGAGCTCAGCCGCCAGCCCCACTCTGCTCTCCTGCCAGCCTGGGTGAGCAGTGGATAAATCCCAGGCTGGTAGCAGGCTGAGGGGGGGTTTGGCGCGCCGGGATCCTGGCTGGCAGAGTTGGTGGTCAGAACCCCAGACCAGCAGGGGCTGAGCAGGGCCTGGGATCCTTGTCTAGGGTTCCAGCCACCAGCCAGCTTAGCCCGCTGCCAGTTTGGGGTTTTTCATTTACTCAGCTGGCAGTGGCCTAGCAGGACTGGTTGGCCCAAGACCTCAGGATATAAACATAGTTGAGATATCAATCTGAGGAAGTTTATAAGCATTGGTTGCTAATTTCTCGGAAGAAGCCAGAGATCCAAAAAGTAGTGAGCACACGGTCATTGGCCTCTGAAATATCCAGCTTCAAGTTTCTAAACAGTCTTGTAAAAAATCTCAAGTGTAAGTAAGCAAAATAATGCAGAGTCCAATGATGCAGCTTGATTCAACACTTACCTTACTAAACAAACACTGCAGACTTTTTAGTGAAATGAACTGGATTCAAAGAAGCACAGGTTACAGCAAGAGAGCTTGCACAGGCACTCGGTGTATGAACCAAATTTTCATGTGCGAATGTGACACGAGTTTCAAGGAAAAAACGACAAATGGAATATGAAGGAGCAGATGAGCCCATAGACGATCCAGAAAAGAAATTGAGGTTGAATTTTTTAATGTTGTGATGGATAAAGCAGTATCTGCTGTTGATGAAAGGTTTAATACCTTGCAAGTACACCATGAACAGTTTGGATTTTTGTATGACATAACTAAATTCAACGAAATAGGAAAAACAAGAGCAACTAATGACAAAGTGCAAGAACCTAGAAGCCTCCTGAAGCACGGTGATAGTTTTGATTTAAATGGACTTGAACTGTACGAAGAATTGAGTACACTGTCATCAATGTTGCCACATGCAAAATCGGTGATGGACATTGTACAGTTTATTCATACCTGCAAACTTGTTGACATATATCCTAATGTGTACATTGCCACTCGTATTCTACTGACAATTCCTGTAACAGTAGCATCAGGAGAACGGAGTTTCTCAAAACTAAAGCTCATTAAAAACTATCTCCGCTCTACAATGAGTCAGGAACGCTTAACTGGTCTTGCTATTCTTGCAATCGAACAAGACACGACTTTGTCTTTGTCATACGATGACATTATTACTGATTTTGCAGCCAAAAAAGCCAGAAAGATTGCTTTTAATTAAAAACAAATCTTTGTTTCAATACCTCTTCATATAAATTTCCAATAAAATTTTGATAAATTAAAAAAAATATATTATTTGCATCATTCTGTCATATCAGAATTTTTTCTATAGTGCTGCTTCTTTAGTGCTAGTCCATCAGCATTACAGTGTGCTTAATTAAGTTAAACTGGTTTTAATAACGTGAATGTGGCAAGTTTTCCAATACTGTAAGCTTATGTTTGTGTTGCTAAGAGCAGATCAGGCACAGGGGCACGAGTTTAATAATCTCGCCTAGGGCACCATAAATCCTAAGGCCGGCCCCGTGGAGAACCACGTCGAAATGCCAGATTTCTAGAGAATACAGATGGCTAAAGATGCACCATTGAAACAATGGTTTAATTGCTTATTCCGAACACTATCAAGATAGCAAAGAGTGCTGTGGCACCTTATAGACTAACAGACGTATTGGAGCATGAGCTTTTGTGGGTGAATACCCACTTCGTCAGATGCATGATGTATTCGCCCACGAAAGCTCATGCTCCAATACGTCTGTTAGTCTATAAGGTGCCACAGGACTCTTTGCTGCTCTTACAGATCCAAACTAACATGGCTACCCCTCTGATACTTGACTATCAAGACAGTGAAGATAAACTGCAAGTCGAGACACATTGCTTAATCCCTACATGACTGAAAGATGTTACAACCATTAAAGAAGTTAACACTTTGAGTTTCTGTAGATAAAAGATATATTGGGACATTGGGATGTTAAAAACTATATTGTAATACTCTTTTATAGAAAGATAGTCTTAGATTATCAGAAGGGTATTGGTTGGTGGATGCAATAGTTGCTGACATAATAAGTTTCTGTAAGGCACTGGACTTGATACCCAGGAACATTTTGATTAAAAAAACTAGAATGCTACAAAATTAACATGGCACACAATAAATGGATTCAAAGCTGGCCCATTGATAGGTCTAAAAATTTAAGCATAAATAGGGAATCATCATCAAGCAAGTGGGTTTCTAGTGGGGTTCTGCAGTGATCAGTTCTTGGCCTCATGCTATTTATCAATGACCTGGAAGAAAACACAAAATCATCACTGATAAAGTTTGGAGATGACACAAAAGTTGGAGGAGTGATAAATAATAAAGAGGACGGGTCACTGATTCCAAGCCATCTAGATTGTTTAGTAAAGTGGGGACCTTCTTCCTGGAAAGCAGTGACCCTCAAAAAGATTTGGGAGTTGTAGTTGATAATCAGCTGCACATGAGCTCCCAGACACTGTGGACAAAAGAGCTAATGTGATCCTGGGATGCATAAACAGGGTAATCTCGAGTAGGACCACAGAGGTTATTTATTTTACCTCTGTATTTGGTACTGCTGCGACCGCTACTGGAGTATTAGCTCCAGTTCTGATGCCCAAATTTAAGAAGGATGTTGATAAATTAGACAGGGTTCAGAGAGCCATCAGAATAATTAAAGGATAAGAATACGTGCCTTATAGCTGGAGGCTAAAGGAACTCAATCTATTCTCTTAAACAAAGAGAAGGTTAAAGGATGACTTGATTACAGTTTATAATTATCTACATGGGAAATAAATACTTGATAATGAGCTCTTCAGACTAGCAGATTCAATGGCTAGGAGTTGAAGCTAGACAAATTCAGACTGGAAATAAGGCATATATATTTAATGGTGAGGACAATTAACCACTGAAACAATTTCCAAGGGGTCATGGTGATTTCTCCATCGCTGGAAATTCTGAGATCAAGATTGGGTGTTTTTCTAAGATATGTGCTCTAGGAATTATTTTGGGGAAGTGCTATGGGGCGTGTTATACATAAGGTCAGACTAGATAATCACAATGGTCCTTTCTGGCCTTGGAATCTATGGACCTATGAATTATAGGTAGAACTGGTACGCTGCCTATAGTTAAGATTCTCCATCACTTTCCACTACAAGACCCTTCTTTCATTTGTTTATAACACTGCCATAATTTAACACTTCAGTCTGAGATTTCCCAAGCCAGGTGTCTCCCTCAGGATTAATTTTTTTGGATATTTTCAACAGAAATTATTCTGCTGTTTCACAGAATGAAAGCAGGGGAAAATATACTGTTTTGCCCATGTTAAAAAAGTCTTACAACTTTTGCTGAAGAGCTCTAGCACCTCTGTGCTTTGAAGAAAGGGCTTGAGATTTAGCAGAGAGATGCCCACATGTCACTGATATGCTTTAAGTAATCCCAGTGAAAATCCACCCCAATTTGACCCAGTTTTAAACTTTTAAAAATTGCAGTTTGCTTGTGCTAGGTATACATTAGTTATAGTTCGGCATCGAGTTCTCCTAAAATACCGCCTGCACTATGCATGCTGTAGCCAAGGACTTCAGGGACTTAGCAGGACTTTCCTTCCAATTGCTCTTCCTGCCAGCCAAGGGCAACTGTCTCTCATCCCGCTCTAGTGACTGGTGCATATAGAGGACAACAACCTTCTACTATTAGTTCATTAGATCAAGTGATAGAGGTCTACGCTATGGAGCTAAAGATTCCAACCATGCTGATGACTCATGTGGATCTCAATTTGTTTCTCACTTGATGGAGTATGTTTCTTTCAGTGTGATTTTTTAAAGAAGCTATGACATTACACCCAAAAAGCTATCATAAAAGAACTGCAAAGAAGAGTTACAAAGCCCAGCACTCAAATGTAAGGATGTGTCAGAATTAAAGTCGTCTGTGCAACCTTAATTCAGCTCCTTTGTGTGTCTGCATGATGATGCAGTCTTTAATTACATCATCACAGACTATTTTCCCCACATTCTGGCATTTCCTAACTTTTGCATGCTTGACTTTGCAACCTTAATGTTCTTGTTATGTCTGTTGCTGTGTTTAATACTACTATACACACATACACCATGCTTTGAACTTGTTGGAACCTTTATCTTGAGTGCCATATTTTCAGCCCTGGTGTCCAATATTACATCAAAAGAAAATGCTCATCTTACTCTTTACATCTGCAAGACTGGGTGGGGCATGCAGTTTCCACACGCAAACAGGTATTTGAGAGGTCATATGCCTTCATTGCGTGTGGGAACATAGGTGGACAAAGTCAGAGGTTGATTTGACACCTGCTAGAACTTGAACTCAATGTAATTTCCCAATGCTGGAGATCTTCCTTCATCTGCGAGAAGGGAAAAGAAGGGAAGGTAACTTCAGTAGCATCAGTGATTTTCCCCTAAGCTGATTAATTTCGTCCTGTGAGGAATAATCGATCTAAATTTCATTTTTTAAATGGATGCAAGGAAGTCTTCAGGGAAAGATTGTACTCAGTTCACTGTCTACATCTGACAGGAACTGTATGGTAATACAGGTCATGATTTAATCTTGGGTGATGATTTCACTAGTCATTGACTCTCCAAGATGTGGAGCCTAATTCAATCGCTGTACATTTGAGACCTCTCAGTTTCCTTAGTTAGTGCTCCTTGTGGAAATATTTTCTTCTCAAAGTAATCCTAGTTTAAAGAACATCCCCACAGTGTTCTGTGAAAAGGCTAAAACATTTGTACGATTGTTCTCAGACATTTTACTTCTTACTCAAATAAAAAGAAAATCATCCTAAGTCCTCCTTTAATTGGAAGAGAAAAGTTAGAGTATTTGCAAGTGCTATAATGATCTTGCTATATTTTGGAAGCAGTAAAACGGCAGCGGGAGGGGGGAAAATGAGACCTTCTCCTGACAGAGACATCAAAGAAGCTTTTTAAGAATTTTCATCAAGGGCTATTTTGGGGGAGGATTTGAAAGACCTGAAATTTGATATTTTTTTTTCAGAGAAAGCCAGTCGTTTCCTTTGTAGACATTACTGCTCGGTTATATGAGTCTTTAAGTTTTCTGACATTCCAGACATTACCAGAAGTTCAAAATTATGAAATGCTTCATATGAGAGAGAGAGAGAGAGACAGACAGACAGACAGACAGACACACACACACACACACACACAACACTGTATACAACACTGGCTGCTTTTCTTTTCATTATAACGTTGGTTTAAAAAAAAGATGTTACAAACTTTAAAATGTTACTTTAGAGTCATATTAATGAGAGGCAAGATCTGTTCTTTAATTAGAATTTTACTGCACTGGAGGAAGAACACATAGGCACCAAGCGTCTAATAAAACCAAATTAATTTGCTGTCTTTCCTCTGCTCGGTTCTTGCTCGGACAAACCTTGCACCAGTCTCATTTTTTCACTGGGAGTTTTGCAGGAGCAAGGACTGCAGTATTAGGCTCTGTGGAGTGAGTAAATCCCTCCACTAATAAGGCAAATCCTTTTTTCATGCTAGCAGTGAGCACCTATGCCTGCCAGGCACATTACCATTTGCTGTCTATGGCCGCATAAAATTTGCTCTAATGCCTCTGCAGGGAAGCATTCCCGGTTTTCTCTATAGGAAGACTCTACAAGGAACAGAAACAAATTTGGATGTGCCTAAGGCACTTTGGATTGGAAACAGAATATTGAGAACCGAACAGAAGAGGGGCACAGAGGAAATGAACGAACAGATCAGCTTCCTTCTAGAAGGGCATAATCCAAAGCCCACTGATGTCAATAGAAAGTCTCCAATTGACTTCAACAGGCATTTTGGTTCATATACAAAGACAATGTCTGCAGGCAGTAAGGCAACACAGATGTTTGGGCAATACAATAGCTATGGACTGGAGCAGTGCCAACAGCATGCAAGAATAGAGCTAACAACCCATAGCTTTCCCCCGACCTTCAGGCACTTAACTTTCAGCAACTGAGTCTACATGAGACTAAGAGAAAAATTCCGCCCTTTATTTCTACCTTTCTTTCCTCTTTTTCTTTAGCAAACAGTACACTGTTTAACAAGGCAACTGGGGTCAGACTGCTGAATTATGGGGCATACAGCTGTTGCCACCATATCCCTGGGAATAAAGAAGGCTCCGCCCTCAAGGGAGGTAGAGCAACACGTCAAAGACCAGCAGTGCCAATGTCACAAGGAGGGGTCAGGATTATCGCTGTTCCAACAGGAGCAACAGAATGCTGACTAGAGATAGAGGAAGCCTATTAGTACTGAGCTATGGTGACCTGTTACAACATCTAAACCCCATATACTGCAGAAAAGACAATTACCTTTTTCGATAACTGGTGTTCTTCGAGATGTGTTGCTCATGTCCATTCAACTTAGGTGTGTGCGCTTGCTACATGCACCTGTGCCAGAAGTTTTTCCCTCAGCAGTATCCATAGGGGACCGGCTCTGGCAGCCCCTGGAGTGGCGCGTGTATGCAGCGGCATATACGGCACTACTGGACCCCTCCATCCTCAGTTGCTTCTTGCCAGAAACTCCAACAGTAGGAAAGGAGGGCGGGTCATACAATGGACATGAGCAACACATCTCGAAGAACACCAGTTACGGAAAAAGGTAACTGTCATCTTTTTCTCAGAGTGATTGCACATGTCCATTCAACTTAGGTCACTCTCAAGCAGTACCCCTCGGCGGTGGGTAGATGGTCATGGATCTGTAGATTGCAATACAGCTCTGCCGAACTCAGCATCGTCCCTGGCCTGAGTGTGATGGCATAGTGGGCTGTGAACATGTGCACCAAGGACCACATCGTGGCTTTACAGATGTCCTGGATCTCAACCTGTGCCAGGAAGGCCACCAAGGATGCCTACGCTCTAGACAAGTGGGCTCTGACCATCGATGGCGGAGGGACTCCCGCTAACTCATAGCAGGAGTGAATACAAGAGGTGATTTACTTAGAAATCCTCTGCATGGACACTGGGAGGCCCTTCATCCTATCACCTGTAGAGATGAAAAGCTGAGTTGACTTACGGAAAGGTTTTTTCCCGTCTAGGTAGAAAGCCAGGGTCCTTCTTACGTCCGAAGCACGAAGGCACCTCTCTTTACCAGTCTCATGGGACTTAGGGCAGAAGACCGGAAGGAAGATATCCTGGCTCATGAGGAAAGCAGACAACACTTGGGGAAGGAAGGCTGGGTAGGGCCAGAGCTGGACCTTGTTCTTATAGAAGACAGTGTATGGTGGTTCTCGGGTCAAGGCTCGCAGCTCGGAGACACTGATGTCACCATCACCAGGAAAGCTACCTTTCACGATAGGTGAGACAGGGAGTCCAAGGTCAAAGGCTCAAAGGATGGACCTGTGAGCCAGGACAGAACCAAGTTGAGATCCCACTGAGGGGCCAGGGACAAGACTTGAGGAAAGAGCCTCTTGAGGCCTCTAAGGAACCTGCCCGTCATGTCATGGGAGAACACCGTCTGCCTCTGGATTGGTGGATGGAAGGCCAAAATAGCTACCAGATGCACCCCAACAGAGGAGTGCACCAGGGCCTGGTTCCTTAAATTAAGTAGGTAGTCCAAGATTGACTGCTCCGAAGAATGTGAAGGGGAAATGGCATTCCCAGCTGCTGGAAGGTCTCACTGGACCTTGCTTTAAGTGGCAGAGAGGAAAAGAATATCCCAGAGAGAGGAAAAGAATCTACCTCTGCTCACCCAACCCTAGGGTGCCAGGCATAAGACCAAAACAGCTGAGCATCTGGCCCTACATTTCTGGGGATGGCAGTAACGCAGAAGCACACCAATCATGCTGGCTGTTCTGCAGCCACGCTCTCCAAACACTCATGGCCCTGAGCAGGGCAGTGGTGTGGACCCTCTGTGGATTGCCCTATGAGAAGGGTAACCCTAGCTCACTAGTTTAGACACCTCCTTTGTAGTGCAAAGCAGGCAGAATGGGGGCCAAAATATGGCCCGCAGTGTGCAACTCCTCCCGAAGCATGACGCAGTGCATGCCCAGGCCCAGCATTTTAACTGTCCCTATTTTATTTTTAGCAGCACATAAACAGAGCATCCAAAGTGCACATCCAGAAACTGACGCTGATGGTGCTCTCTATGGCAGCTATAGCTACAGCTACGGTATTAAGGGTAAAACTGAATACTCTGTCACAAAAAGTGTTGTAGAATGTGTTTCTTCTCATTCTCCAGTGTCCCAACCCAACTGCTATGCCGAGGGCATCTTTAGCCCTTCAGTTCCACATAGGGTGACCAGATGTCCCGATTTCATAGGGACAGTCCTGATATTTGGGGCTTTTTTTTTAAATTGGTTCCTATTACCCCCTACCCCATATCCCGATTTTCACACTTGCTATCTGGTCACCCTACTTCCACTGAACAGGACAGTATGTAAATTCACACAGTCAATTATTTAATTGGCATTTTAAAACATACGGATGATCTATGAAAAAAAACAGTGCTGGGTATAGAAAAGCCACAGCTAGTAATAAAGATTCCCTGTCAAGGGAACAAAGAACCGTATCCCTTACATGTAGCGCAGCACAATGCTAACGCATCCTTCATTTTTAATGTGATCAATAAGCAATTAATTGTAGTGCCACACTATTCTGATATTTGGCTTTATTTTTGACAGTGCGGCTGTAAAATTAACAGTGCTGCATCTTCCCATTTGCCACAGCACCTACGCTCCCTGTTATCGCAGTTGTGTGCAGCTCCTTAACTAAACAAGTTTAGTTTTAAGGGTGCTGTGCCCCCAGTGATCTGTTCTGGCTGGGATCTCAGATGCTCTAAAGCAGTGGTTCTCAAACTAGGGCCGCTGCTTGTTCAGGGAAACCCCTGGCGGGCCAGGACGGTTTGTTTACCTGCAGCGTCTGCAAGTCCAGCCAATCGCGGCTCCCACTGGTGGTAGTTCGCTTCTCCAGGCCAATGGGACCTGAAGGAAGGGCAGCCAGCACGACCCTTGGCCTGCGCCGCTTCCAGCAGCTCCCATCGGCCTGGAGCAGCAAACCACGGCCAGTGGGAGCCGCGATCAGCAGAACCTGCGGACGCGGCAAGTAAACAAACCGGCCTGGCCCACCAGGGGCTTTCCCTGAACAAGCGGCGGAACAAGTTTGAGAACCACTGCTCTAAAGCGAATTATGTTCCCCAAGAACTTCAGAAGAGAATCAGAGCAGCAGCATGCCTGATGGCCTTTGAAACATGGATATCTTTCATATCTAAAAGAGTTCAAAGATTATAAATGTCTAGATGCAAATATCTACACATGACTACTTGCTGTTCTCTTTTCTAAGAGGCATATTTAAATCTTCACAGGTCTTTAACATTACATAAAATCTACAAGGTAGCTAAATACACTGCTGACTTTCTCTGACAAACTATTAACACCAGTGTCCCTTTTAGGCACATAAAAGGAAGAACGCTTTTTTTTTTTTAAGTCCTAGTCAATGCTCTACATAAGCCAGTGAAGACTAGGAAGTTCAATCACCAAAACTTTATTGTAAAATTGGACATAGCCTCTTCGAAACAGCTGCTAGTATTTATCATTAGAAAATAGTGGAGAAATACCAGTGAGCATGAAAGAGACCATCCTAGTAACAGGATGAAAAAGAAAAATACAAGTACAGGCAATTAATCTTCGCAAGGTGAGAATAAAGCCTATTTTTATTTGGAATATTATACCTTCTTTGTTTACTGTACTCCAGGGTCTCAGTACCAAGGCAATGGGTATCACAGTAATACAAAAGATAGATACACAGCAAAATAGATATCATCTCCAGTATCATTCTAATTGCAAGGCGTGGAATTGCTTTGCCCACATAAAGCCCAAGTAATTATGGTTTTATGGGATGCTGCATGGCAGGTTTGGAGGGGCAAAATACCCACCGCCAACCCGACAACAGGGCATAGGAACCAATTCCCTTCACAGATGCTCTGCTATTCCAGACTATCCACACCATTTGCACAGGATGATAAAGCCAGTGGATCTGAACCATCGCAGATCTAGTGGCCTTTGTCCAGTGTCAATCTGTGTAGGATCCGCACATTCATTATCACCTTCCATGACATTCAGCCTGCCCTACTGATCCCCTGGTGGCCCCTGCCACACACAGTCCCACTGCAGGGCTTAAGTGGCATGGGGTGGAAGGAGGCAGGAAATCATTTTCCTGTCCCACAGGAGCTTGAGATTTCTGATTTTTTCTTCTCATCCTGAATCAGGACACAAACTGATCATCCAAAACCAAACTGGATCAGGTCAACTAAACATTTCATTTTGATTAATTTGACACACTTCATTTTGATTTGACCATTACTACTTTTTTTTTTTAACCTCCTTTAATAGTATAAATTAACTAAAATTTTAAACCAAAATGTTGTTTTGAACTGGAAAATGAAACTTCATTTAGAAAATGGGACGCTGCAACAATTTCAGAACTCTTTTTTTCAAAAAGTTTCTGAATTGGAAGATTTGTCAAAACTGTTGCTTTTGGGCAACTGTTTCCCTTTCACCAAATCAGCATTTCCAGTGAAAAAAGATGTGGAGAAATTGGAGAGGGTCCAAAAAAGAGCAACAAGAATGATTAAAGGTCTTGAGAACATGACCTATGAAGGAAACTGAAAAGAATTGGGTTTATTAGTTTGGAAAAGAGAAGACTGAGAGGGGACATGATAGCAGTTTTCAGATATCTAAAAGGGTGTCATCAGGAGGAAGAGGAAAAACTTGTTCACCTTAGCCTCTAATGATAGAACAAGAAGCAATGGGCTTAAACTGCAGAAGAGAGATTTGGTTGACATAGGAAAAATCCTAACGTGTTTTTCATGTATTAAAACACTGGAATAAATTGCCTAGGGAGGTTGTGGAATCTCCATCTCTGGAGATATTTAAGAGTAGGTTAGATAAATGTCTATCAGGGATGGTCTAGATAGTATTTGGTCCTGTCATGAGGGCAGGGGACTGGACTCGATGACCTCTCGAGGTCCCTTCCAGTCCTAGAATCTATGAAAAACATTTCATTAGAAAATTCATGACCGGCTCTAGTGCATAGTGATGGGTTTGGGCTCTGTGCACTAGAATGAATTTCACCCATCGTGGAGTATTGCTCTGAATAGCCTCATGTGGAAAAACAACAGTGATCAATAATTAGTTTACACCTTTCTCTTCAAGTTTATGCCTCATGGGATGGTAGCTCAGTTTATGTATGTGGGCCCAGGCCCACTGACTGTAATGAAGCCGGAAACATTTACAGCATCGGAAGCTCTGGCCTGTAGCATCTTGCTGCTTTGAGCATCTATGTCAAGGCTAGCAGTCTAAAGCAACTAACCTACTGTAACAGTGATTGTCTGGTCATCTATCTATTTTTTAAAATGACAGCTGCCACTGGGAAAATGAAAAAGTGAAATAATAGACACATTTAGAATACCAGCAAGGGAACTACATGTGATTGCACTATGGAGGACAGATTATTTGTATATGAAGCTGGGAAGAAAAATGACCATGACCTGAGATCAGATCATTTTCCTTGCTGTTAGACAAGAAACATCTAGGGAAATAGTGAACTCTATCTAGTAAGTTTGTCAAGAACAAGGTGATTCAGAAATTTCTCTGACGTGTGTACACAAATCGGATGAGACAGAAAATTAGCATGTTTTAATTTTTTTTGGAAGACATTACTAAAAAAATAACTCATACTATTAAGAGTTAAGTTTCTCTGTAGCACGTTTTTGTTATGAAGGTCTTCCTTCCTGATCATCACAGGCTGAATTTCAGTCTATGACATTCAATTTTCAAGGGATTTGTGTGTTTTATTTTTACAAACAATTGCTAATTGCTGGATTTTCATCTATTGAGGGGGGCTGGAACAATTTGTATAGTGGGGGTGCTAAAAGACATTAAACCAAACTGTAAACCTTGTATATGTTGGAAACCACTTCAAGCCAGCACTCGTAGCTCCAGCACCTATAGAACAAAATACTATATAGTTAATATTAATAGAAAATACTAGCAATGATATTATGCAATAGTTTAGGGTTCTGATCTTACAATTGGATCAGGGCCTATGGATCTCTGTGCACATAGACTGCAGGATCAGGGCCTTTATTTTCAAAGTATCATACAAACATGAACCAAACTTCATAGCACCTTTATAAGCCAAATTTGACTGCTATGTTAAAGATGGGAAACTGAGTCAGGCAGGTTGCAGTAAGTGTCTTGTCTGAGGCCATGTGGAAAGTTTGTGGCAAACCTGAAATAGATTCAGATTGCAGAAATAAGACCTAGAGCATGTTATAAATACCGTATAATACATTCCTTAAAAATTTTTCTAATTCTAAGCTTTACTGAATTCAGAAAACACAAGGTTAGTTAATGATTAATCAATATGCTGAAAGGTGTTTCTTTTAAGCATATAGAGATAGCATCTGCAGATGGAATTTTTTTTCTGTATCTCATCAATATTACTGTATAAACTTTTTTTAATAACCGACCCTAGAACTGAAGTAGCATATGCAATATCTTTATCGACGTTATTTCATTTTCTGACTATAGCAGTTTCGTTAGATAAGCTGTCACTTCTAATTTGCTGAATAGTTTTAAAGATATTTAATTATCAAATAATTGACTTGTTCAATCCTTTTCAAACAGTAACAAAGAAGATATAGCTCGCTGGGAAGACGTGGCAGTCCCCAGTGACGTATAATTTATACAAATCCAAAAAGGAAGCTGAAACATATGACTAATAAACATAGCAACACACACTACCATTCCCCCAATGTCTATTTGAAAAATGATACCAACTTACAAAAAAATAATCAGTCACACATGTCAAAGAAAAGGAATTCAGAGTGGGTAAAAACTAATACCGATCAAAAAATGAAGAAGAAATTTTCTGGACAGCAATACAGTTGTGTAGAAAATGGAGTTTCACAGAAATTGTAGGTAAAAACAAAATCCTATTTTTCATCAGAAAATATTTTCATCTAAGCTTTTCATACCAGCTCTAGTTAAGATATGAAAAATGATAATAAGTGACACTTAGGCCTGGTCTACACTGGTGGGGGGAGATATCGATCTAAGGGTATGTCCACACTACCCGCTGGATCGGTGGGTAGCGATCGATCTATCAGGGATCAATATATCGTGTCTCATCTAGACGTGATAAATCAATACCTGAACGTGCTCCCCGTCGACTCTGGAACTCCACCAGGGCGAGAGGCGGAAGTGGAGTCGACGGGGGAGCCGCAGCAGTTGATCCCACGCCATGAAGATGGGAAGTAAGTCGAAATAAGATACGCAACTTCAGCTATGAGAATAGCGTAGCTGAAGTCGACGTATCTTACATCGACACCCTCCCCCCGAGTGTAGACCAGGCCTAAGTTATGCAAATTCAGCTACATGAATAACATAGCTGAAGTCGACTTACTTAGATCGACTTACCATGGTGTCTTCACCGCGGTGAGTCGACTGCTGCCAGGGCCGTCTCTAGGCACCAGCAAACCAAGCATGTGCTTGGGGCGGCATCTGGCCATTTTTTTTTTATTTTATTTTTTTTTGCTTCGGGCGGCAAAAGCCTAGAGCCAGCCCTGGTAGCCGCAGTGCATTGTGCACAGGTGGCGCCCTGGGGCTGCTGCGGTTCTTGCTGTGGAAAAGCAGTGCCTGCACCTTGTGGCTGGGCTGGGCAGGCTCCAAGCAGGGGACACTCAGGCTGGGGCCGCCCCGCGGGGCACACAGAGCTGGCTGTAGGTGCCGCAGGGTGGCCGCCCCCCAACCCCGCAGCCGGGGCTGGGCAAAGCAGCCGGAGCTGCCCAGGGACGGCAGCAGGGTGGTCAGAAGCAGCAGCGAGGCCACAGAGGGCAGGGCGCTGCCGTGGGGTGCCCACGTCCTGCTCTCCGGGGCTCTGTTCCCTCTGGGGCTACCCTGCCCCGGCTCCTCGGCCCCCTGCCGGGATCATCCCCCAGGCTCCGCCCTCCCGGGTCCCGGCCAGTCCTGGATGTGGGAGCCCTGACTGGAGGGACCCTGGGCTGAGGCACGGCCCAGGAGCACCGCTGCTTACCCCGACCCTGCCAGCACCGGATCAGCTGGAGTCGAGGAGGGAGTGGCCGGAGTCAGCACTGTGTGTGGGGGAGTAGCCCTGGAGGAGCAGCGGGTGCAGGTGGGGTGGGAGGAGAGCCCAGGGCTGGGGGGCAGGGGGTGTGGGTAGGGGAGGGCACCGGTGAGAGCCTGGGGCTGGGGTGGGGGGCAGCCAAAAATTGTTTTTGCTTGGGGCAGCAAAAAGCCTAGAGCTGGCCCTGACCGCGGCCGCTCCCCCTCGACTCTGCCTGCGCCTCTTGTGGCAGTGGAGTACAGGAGTCAACGGGAGAGTGTTCAGGGATTGATTTATTGTGTCTAGACTAGACATGATAAATTGATCCCTGCTGGGTCTGTCACTGCCCGCCTATCCAGCGGGTAGTGTAGACATACTCTGAGTCAATGATTTCTTTACAGGAGATTTTGATTCTACCTAGAGAAGGCTAAAACAGCAATCACTTCTCTGTTTTATCTACTTCCCCTTCCTCAAACTTGTGGAATATGAACAAAATCGGACCTGGATGGACAAAAAGCAAGATAAGAAAATGGGCTCTCCCTAGTCACGGAACACTCCTGTTCCAGATTTAGATGTGAAGCTAACATTTTCACAAATACTAAACTGCATCTCAAACTTCCGAGGCCAAGTTGGACGGTTACAACGAACGCAATGCAGAAACTGAATAAAAAGATTCCAAATCAGGTGATTCTCATCCTCCATTTCACAATGCCAAGTTTGAAAAGGATTACAGAATGGACACAGTTAGAACACTCAGTCCCCATTCTGTTTCTTTATACTTTCATCTATCAGCATTTTCATGCACATTACGCATATCAGTTTTCTCAGAACCATGTTGCTTTCCTCTTTATTTAGTCTCCATTTCTTTTGGATCTAATAAAAAAAATTCAAGAGCAATGATTCAGCATTGCCACCATTTCCTTCAAGTTTCATTGGGACATTACATATTGTTTTGTAACTGGGTGCCAGGCTGGCAAGCCTGACAATTCAAAAGGCAGTAAAACTTTGCATTTAGATATTGAAGGAGCTGATTGACTCATTTTTACTTTAAAGTCTTCTTTAATTAAAATCCAGGAAGTGTAAAAGGAATTAAGTTCACACTGTAGCAAAGAAGCTTTCCTCATTCCTTACAGAGATGTTATAACTAGCAAAGCTTAAACCCTGTATTGTTCTAGAAATCACAGGTACGCAGGCTCTTCTGTTCAGCCTGTTATTTCTGGAGTGCTAGAAAGATTTTAATATTCTCACTTGTAAAGCCAGTGTAAGTACTGACTGAAGCATAAATGTCCAAATGTTGAGCATATTTCTTTTTCTTTCCCTCACCCCCAGTGAATACGAAATAAGAAAGACTTGAAAGTAACATCATGAGTCCAAGATGTATCCCTTCTTTTTTGATGGCATGCAGAAAATTAGTTTTCAGTATTGGCATTAAAGTGATGGAAATAGTTGGATCTACAAGCTTAAAGACGCAAGAGGGTACCCTTCATAGACAGGTTTAAGAGGTGAGAGTCCATGAATAGTTTAAAAAAATAATTTGTTTTTACATTTTAAATTTCCTCTCATAAGCAGATCTTGACGAAACACAGTAAACATAGCAATTCAATCCACTTCCTTTGAACTGTACTGTGCATCTCTCACTATTCGAATGCTTTAACACTAATGGGGCAGTTGAACATGGCAGGTCTTTTGCTATATAACTGGTATATCATCGAAAACAGAAGCTGAATGGAGTTAAAAACAACTCAAAAACACATTGTTAGTAACTGCATAACAAAAACTCTTTTAAACTCAATGCAAAGGCGGATCCATTACAGGTTTTATGCCTCATGTCTTGGAAAACTCTAATGAGCCCATAGCTCATGCTATCTGTAACTTCGAAGATCTACATGATTTTAAGGCAGTTAGTTCTGTAGTTAGTTCTAACTGGATACCTGTCAGTGTTCCAAGTTGTTACTAACAGAAGCACTATCCTGTCTCCACTGTTCACCGTAAGAAGATGCTAGGAGGAGACATAGAGCTAAATTTCATAGCAAACTGGAAGAGTTAAACATTAAAAGGTAACATTTAAATGAGCAGTGTGTCATTTCACGTTTGCTTGAAATGAAGGACTATATAATCAACAAAATGAAAAAAAGACAATATACCTTTAATAAAAATCTAAGCTCCACAAGGATAAACACATCACTTTGTTACCAAGAAACAATAGACACCCTTTATGCTGAAGTTAACTAACAAATTCTATTCCCTGTGCTTTTGGGAAAAAAGTTTGTAGATCACTAGCCTGAAGCATTTTCTAGTTCTGACCAGAGAGTTGAGGGTAAGATTGACGGCAGTTTGCCATCAAATTGTAGTCTAACCATTGTTACTGATTATTATTTGAAGTGCACTAGTGTCATGGACCAGGGATCCACTGTGATAGGCATATACAAACAACAAAAAGCAGGTCCCTGCCCCAAAGAGCTTACAGTCAAACCAAGGAGCTGAATATAAAGTCCTTTGAAATTAATGGAAAGAGTCCTTCCATCTTAAATGGGCTTTTGATCAGACCCTAATGGCATATGAGACCACAGAAGTCTTGTTAATTGGGTCTAAGCACTTGCTAAGTGGGGTTCTCAGTTTAAGCAAATTCCATCTGATTTTGAGACCACCATTGAAAATGAAGAGTTGGAGTGTTACATTGTCATCCAGTTTATCCATTGATTTGTTCTGGTAAGATCTAGCTACTGAATATAAATAATGCTGGGTCTAGACCCTTACTTAGCAAGGAAGATTTGAAACTGTTGGTCCAAGTCCCTGTTGTCTAAAGTTCAATTACAGTAACTTGTCCCATTCGGAACACAGTTCAGGATGTGGCTGCTCATGGGTTCTGATTGCTTGAACACATCCAGCCTATTTTACACAATTTACATTTGCTCCCTGTAAAATCTGTTATCGATGCCAAAGTTTTGCAGCTTATTTTGCAGGCACTCAACAGTTGTGGTCCAACATATCTGGAAGATCCTCCTTGGTATCCATATGTTCTCAATCGTTAGTGAGGTCACAACTGACAGCTTGCTCAGTCTGCCCGAGATACAGCCGTAAGTCTTTGGAACCAGGGCTTTTAACAACTATACTTTTCCTGATTCCTGCACAAACTGCTCCATCTGTCTTGGCATTCAAACTAAAGACATTTGTATCTTCTGCTGCTTTTGACTGTTCCTGGAAATATACTTGGATAAAATGTGATTACTATTATTACAAAATACCTTAGAAACCATGGATGAAGAGTACCACATAAATGCATCATAATCAATCAAATGAAAGAAGTCCCTTTCAATTACACCATATGACGACAGGCAATTAAATACTGACAAATTTTTAAGTGCTTGTATATGAATGTTAGATGTCTAAATACTAAGATGGGTGAACTTAAGTCCCTTGTATTAAATAAGGATATTGAAATAATAGGTATCACAGAAACTTGATGGAATGATGATAATCAATGGGACATGGTAATACCAGGGTACAAAATATATAGGAATGATAGAGTAAGTCATGCTGGTGGGTGTGTGTATAGAGTCAAATATAGTAAAAATCTTTAATGAATCAAACTGTACCAGAGAATCTCCAAGGGTAGAAATTCCAGGCTTGAATAAGAAGATTATAGGAATAGGAGTATACTACTGACCTCCTGATCAGGATGGTAAGGGAGACTGTAAAATGCTCAGGGAGTTTATAGAGGCTCCAAAACCAGAAAATTCAATAATAGTGGGGAATTTCAACTGTTCCCATATTCAGGGGCGGCTCAAGGCACCACCAGGCCAAGCGCGTGCTTGGGGCGGCAAGCCACAAGGGGCGCTCTGCCAGTCACTGCGAGGACAGCAGGCAGGCTGCCTTCGGTGACATGCCTGTGGAGGGTCCGCTGGTCCCGCGGCTTTGGCAGACCTCCCACAGGCAAGCCGCCGAAGGCAGCCTGCCTGCCATGCTTGGGGTGGCAAAATGCCTAGAGCCGCCCCTGCCCATATTGACTGGGTACATGTCACCTCAGGACATGATGCAGAGATAAAATTTCTAGGTCCTATTAATGCCTGCTTCTTGGAGCAGCTAGATGCGGAACTCACAAAGGCAGAGACAATTCTTGATTCAGTCCTAAGTGGCATACAGGATGTGGTTCAAGAGGTGAGTATAGCTGAACCACTCAGTAATAGCAACCATAATATAATTACATTTAACATCCTTATAGGGGCAAAATACCAAAGAAACCCACCACAGTAGCATTTAACTCCAAAAAGGGGAATTATACAAAAATGAGGAGGCTAGTTAAACAGAAATTAAAAAGGAACAGTCACGTGAGTGAAATGCCCTCAAGCTGCACGGAAACTTAAAAAACACCATAATAGAGGCTCGAACTATATGTATACCCCAAAATTAAAAAAAAAACAACACACAGAAGGAGGACCAAAAAATGCCACCATGGCTAAGCAACAGAGTACAAGAAGCAATTAGTAATAAAAAGGCACCCTTTAAAAACATCAAGTCAAATACTAGTGAGGCAAATAGAAAGGAGCATAAACTCTGGCTAGTCAAGTGTAAAAGTATAAGTAGACAGGCCAAAAGAGAATTTGAAGAGCAACTAGCAAAAGACACAAACTAACAGCAAACTTTTTTTAAGTACGTCAGAAGCTGAAAGTCTGCTGAACAATCAGTGGGACCAGTGGACGATCGAGGTGCTAAAGGAGCACTCAAGGAAGACAAGGCTGTTGTGGAAAAGCTAAATGAATTGTTTGTATCGGTCTTTACTGCAGAGGACGTGAGGGAGATTCCCACACCTGACCCATTCTTTTTACATGAAAAATATGAGGTTTCAATAGAGGAGGTTTTGGAATAAATTGGTAAATTAAACAGTAATAAGTCACCAGGGCCAGATGGTATTCACACAAGAGTTCTGAAGGAATTCAAATGTGAAATACACCTCTACCTCGATATAACACTGTCCTCGGGAGCCAAAAATTCTTACCACATTGTAGGTGAAACTGCAATATATCGAACTTGCTTCGATCCACTGGAGTGTGCAGCCCCTCCCCCTTGGAGCGCTGCTTTACCGCATTATAGCCAAATTCGTGTCATATCAGGTTGCGTTATATTGAGGTAGAGATGTAGTAGAATTACAAACTATGGTATGTAACCTATCAATTAAGTCAGCAGTTATATTAGATGACTGAAGAGTAGGTAATGTAACGCTGATTTTTAAAAAAGGCTCCAGATTAGGGATCTGGAACAGCTTCCATATGAAGAGAGATTTCTAAAACCTGGACTGTTCAGGTTAGAAAAGAGATGACTATGGAGGATAGATAGAGGTCTATACAATCATGAATGGTGTGGAGAAAGTGAATAGGGAAGTGTTATTTACCCCTTCACATAACACAAGACCCAGGGGTCACTCAATGAAATTAATAGTCGGCAGGTTAAGACAAATATAAGGAAGTACTTCTTCACACAACACACAGTCAATCTGTGGCACTCGTTGCCAGGAGATGCTGTGAAAGCCAAAAGTATAACTGGATTCAAAAACAGAATTAGATAAGTTCATGGCGGATCGGTCCTTCAATGGCTACTAGCCAAAATTTTCAGGAATGCAACCCCATGCTCTGGGTGGTGTCCCTACACCTCTGACTGCTAGAAGCTGGGACTGGACGACAGGGGATGGATCACTTGATCATTGCCTTGTTCTGTTCATTCCCTCAGAAGCATCTGGCACTGGCCACTGCCAGAAGACAGGTTACTGGGCTAGACGGACCACTGGTCTGAGTTGGCATGACCATTCTTTGGTATTTCTTAATCATCTTCTCCTTGTTCCCTCTTACACGATACAACTAGAATTCTATATTAGTAATAAATAGCAACTTAAAGTATTACTTTAAGTCTGAGCATAATATAAATATATCCAAACAAGTCCATTAATTATAATTTAAAAAACAGAAAAGTTTTCCTGTCAGCATCTCCCCACAAAACACTTATTTTATTCTGTAAAAGTTATTAAGCCAAATTAACTTTAATTTGATCATAAACAAATATGGGGCTTGAATTCCTAAATATTTTAAGCTTGGCACAACTGAGCAGATTAGATTTTTGCAGGCTTTGGATCTCCTACAGTGTGAAGACTGTAAGAATAATTTTTTTTACCCAGAAGAACAATTCAGGTCGTCAGCTACTTGCTACATGCTAAAATAAAAAGAGCCATTCCCTGGAAAAATAAGGACATTAAAAACATAAAAATAAAAATGCCACAGTTTGTAAGAATAATGTCGAGTACAGTTCCCTGTGGACTAATGGAAGCTCATTTAGTAGCACTTGAAAAGTGCACTGTGACATTAGGAAGTACCATAATATCTTAATATAGAAACCAAGCAGCAAAGCTTCTCTCAGTGGAATAGTTGTAAACTTGATTCTTAAATCTTACTGTGGTACAAGTTTTCAGTAAAGGCTCATGGCCATTCATCTTATGTAAATGGCCCAGAAACTTTGGCACTCATAATTCAATGTCTATAAAAAACAAAAAATAAATTACTCAACTTATCCCAAGATAAGAAGAGACAAGGTTTGCTTCTGTGCACACAAACTCACACCACTGATCTTGCTTAAGGATTATTTCCAAGGTAACTGCCTCAGATTTCATTAAGCACATTTTCTACATATGCCAATCTTATGCTGCAGGTGACCAAGACTTCTATAGCAATTAAGTAATCAGACCACACTGATATCATTAAGAAACTAATAATACTGCTAAGGATTAATAAATACACATCACCTGTCCAGTCTCTCTGCCTCCAGGTCTCTCCTGAGTCTAGCTCTCCTTTTCAGGACAAGTTCTTCACTCAAGGTGCCAAATCCCTCCTGTGTTCCTCTTCAGCAAAACTTCCCAGTGTTTGGGAGGGATTGCAGAAATGTGTTTTAAGCATCTGGTGGTTGTGATAGAAAGTTCATTGCATATACATGCTGTATCTAACGTTGTTCTGTGAACCAATGAGGGCCCATATATGGCCAAATCTTTGTGTGGCAGAAAAAGTCTACTTACAGATCAAGATGCATCAAAGACGTAGTGTTTAGATCCAAATATGTACCCAGACATGGTACCACATGAGGTTAGGGTTTGGTGTAATGGTTTGAGATTGGACAGTGCCGAAATCTTACAATATTTTAGCCCCAAATGGTGGAATCTTGGGAGATTCCCTGTCTTTCTAAATTGGATCCAGGAATAGACTCCTTCTGGATCTGGATCTGACCCTGAACCAATAACTGTTGGAGCAGGTTCAGATGCAGGAGTTTAAACCTAAAAGCCACTCCCCACAAAGGTCATGGTGAGTTTAGCTTTGAGTTTCAAGCTTACGTCTCTACTTACAGCCTTAGGCCTTGATCCCACTGTCCTTCTTCAGACAAAACTCGCATTGATTTTTAAAACAAATGGAAGTTTTGTCCGAATAAAGACTGCAGGATCAGAACCTTAACTGCTTGCATATAAACTATCTTGCAATTCGTGCCTTGGGGTTATCTGAGTTATAGATTAATATTCACTAGCAAGGATAATCTTCAGGAAGAGGCTTCTAACCATTAGTTTCGGAAAAGAGCATATTACTTAAAATTAATATTTTACTAAGCATAACTATGGCAAAGTAGCCAAATTCTGTTCTCAGTAACATTGGTGTAAATTCAGAATGTCTCCATAAACCTGAAGGGAGTTACTCTAGATTTACATGACAACTCATTTTGAACCAGTTTCTAACTTCACCTATGACAACAAAACTTGGCACAAACAGATGAACACTTCAGGATGGGAGTCGTGTGCTAACTCTAACTGGAAGTCATCGGATACAGGTATCTAACTGGTTTAGAACCCACTGAAAAATCACCACATGCATGTACTTATTAAGAGATAAATGCATGAGATTCCTTATTCCCATATTTTATGCAGAGGATCATAACGAAACATGAAGATTAGCACTTATCCATTCCTGACCCACTGTCAAATCCCATTACTATTTGAATATATCAAAATTTATTCAATCATAATTCAGGAATTAGAAACTTAGCCTCAAAATACGTAAGAACACGTTTTCCCCCAAAGAATTCATGTGATGCATCAACAACAAAGTTCCTTGGCCTCGTGTCCCATATAATCGCTTCCCAACAGCTAGAATGCCCTTCGAACGCAGGTTATTGCAAATCGCCTGGTATTAACAGCAGATGGAAAGTGTCCAAGAACACACTGGCTGTGCATTGGCTCAGTTCTTGCCAGTTGCCATGCCCAAAGTATTCCTGAACTTAGTGTTGCACTACTCTATTGAGTCTGCTGGAAAGAGGAGAAAGAAAACGTAGGAGAGAGAGAAAATTTAGATAGAAGAATGAAAAACAAACAACAAGGCAAAGAAAAAGGAATGAAAGGAAGTCAACAAATCTGAACTCCACCCCCTAAGGAATAGGAAAGAGGGACAAGGCTGGAAGAGAGGAAGGGAAAAAAAAACAACAGATAAACAGCTACAGAGAGAGAAATAAAAACAAGAGAGGGGAGAGGTAAAGACAGCTGGGGGCGAAGGAGGGGCTTTTATTCCTACTGCCCTTGCAAAAAAGTTTAGCAAGGTTTCCCCATTAGTGGCCCACATAATTTGGCCTAGGAGAATAATGTGGGTCACCACCATGTAATACTAAGTTAGCAACAGAGGGTAGCCCACTAGATCTACTATGCAACAAATCAATCTGTTTACCCTTGTTAACTGAGAAAATGTAGAACAATGATAGAAGGGGTAAGCTACAGCCTGCACCCAGCCATAGTCTCTAGCTATTTCCTTTTCCTCACTGATGCTCAGATGACATTTGCCTCTCACCCTTTGACACCCAGGGAATGATTAAATGTAATAAACAAATGATCATTTCTCACACAGGCAACCCCTCATGTTTGTGGTGACAAGTTCAGAGGCACCCCCTACATTTCACCAAGCAGATAGTTTTTAAAACACAATTCTTACTTTTAAAAACTGACCAATGAGTTCAGTCACATCCATGTTGTCACAGTTTTCAGGGACTCCAGAGACAAGGTCAAAGAAATAAACCAAATTTCTTTTTTTGCTTAAGTTGTGTCAATTGATTTCCTATTTTTAATTAATAATTCTAATTATGATGCAGCAAATTACCCAACAGACACCACTGGTTTAATCAGAGTTTATTGACTGGAAGAGTAGAATGATCCCAATGTTCCTGACAGAATTGATTTCTTGTTGAGAAAGTAAAAAAAAAAGACCCACGAGTGGGACTGACTCTGTCAGCTAACCAGTGTGACAAAGTTCCTCCTCTACCTTGGTGGGTCCTGCGCTTATTGGCAGATTTGCTCACCTCAGTGATCTTCCACACAGTCTAGGTCAAGTCCTCCTGTGTCTGATCAGGAGTTGGGAGATTTGGAGGAACCCAGGCCCAGCTTCTACTCTGGGTTCCAGCCCAGGGCCCTGTGGATTGCAGCTGTCTATAGTGCCTCCTGTAACAGCTGCATGACAGCTACAACTCCCTGGGCTACTTCCTCATGACCTCCGCGAACACCTTTCTTATCCTCACCACAGGACCTTCCCTGGTATCTGATCACACTTACTCCGAGATCTCCAGCAGCACACCTCTCACCTCAGCTCCTTGTGCCTCTTGCTCCCACTCCTCACACTTCACTCTCTCCTCTAGCTCCCCCGTCCTGACTGGAGTCAGCTCTTTTTAAAACCAGGTCCCTGATTAGCCTGCTTGATTGCTGCATGGTTCTAATCAGCCTGGTCTGCCTTAATTGGTTCTAGCAGGTTCCTGATTACTCTAGTGCAGCCCCTGCTCTGGTCACTCAGGGAACAGAAATCTACTCATCCAGTGACCAGTATATTTGCCCTCTACCAGACTCCTGTATCCCACTGCTCTGGGTCTGTCACACCAGCCTGATGGTCCCTAAGTTATGAGTCGGTGTTCTTCACCTTACATATAAAAACACAGGCACTAGTTACTGCTTCAGCACTTCAGGAATTGAATCTGGTGCTTTATGGCTCTGATACAACCTAGGGCATTTTCATAATAGCGACAAGCTGGGGAAAGCAAAGCTAGAATACATTCATAGAATCACAGAAGATTAGAGTTTGAAGAAACCTCAGGAGGTCATCTAGTCCAACCCCCTGCTCAAAGCAGGACCAGCCCCAACTAAATCATCCCAGCCAAGGCTTTGTCAAGCTGGGCTTTAAAAACCCCTAAGGATGGAGTGTCCACCACCTCCTTAGGTAACACATTCCAGTGCTTCACCACCCTCCTAGTGAAATAGTTTTTTCTAACAGCCAACCTAGACCTCCCCCACTGCAACTTGAGACCATTGCTCCTTGTTCTGTCATCTGCCACCACTGAGAACAGCCGAGCTGATCCTCATTGGAACCCCCCTTCAGGTAGTTGAAGGCTGCTGTCAAATCCCCCCTCTCACTTTTCTCTTCTGAAGACACCGTCCACTGAAGAAAAGAAAAAATTTGAGAGAGATCAGGAAAAGCTTCCTGACAGTGACCTCTGCAACCTAGTCTGAATTAAGGCCCTGATTCACCAAAGAGTCCCTGTTCAGGACAGCACTTAAGCACATGCTTAAAGTTAAGCACACATTTAAGTTGCATTGAAGTAAGTGGGATTTAAGCATATCATAGAATCATAGATTATTAGGGTTGGAAGGGACCTCAGGAGATGATCTAGTTCAACCCCCTGCTCAAAGCAGGACCAATCCCCAGCTGGCCCCCTCAAGGATTGAACTCACAATGCTGGGTTTAGCAGGCCAATGCTCATATGTGTAAGTGCTTTTCTAAAGCAGGGTCTAGCATCCCCCCCCCCCCCCCCCGCCATTGGTACAACCAATATAGCTCCCCTGTGACAGCAATGGTTGGAGCACTTCCATCAGGGGTATGCATGTCTGCAATCAGATCAGAACTCTGGGCCAATCCCAGCGAGAAGGAAAGCATGCCATGTAAACCACTGCCTGCATGCACTGGGGAGGTGCAGAGGCACACTGCACCCAGGAGCAAAGGGAAACATGGGCCAGAACATCCCTGGCTATAGCCTTTAACAAGTGTTCCTCCCTCTTCCCCCAGCTTTAAAAGCCAATGAGGAATGGCAGCTGACCATGTCCATGCCCTTCCCCACACAAGGGAACCGGCACTGTGGTCATCACTAGCCTGGTGTTCAGGAGTGAAGGGCTGGGATTGTGAAAAGTTATTGTGCACAGGGGCAAATGGAAAAGGCTCAATCTGTCCACTCTTCGCATAACACTGCAGGGCTAGTTTCACTCTAGCGATAGGAAACTTGCCCAATTGCCCCATCTTCCACTTTTCACAATTCTCTACATTACAGTCCAAGCAGCCTCAGCATAACACTTGTACGACAGAGCTCAAATCACTAATATTAAAGAAAATACAATTATTCTTACCGTGGTTAATGCATACTAAACATCATTTATTTCTGCTTACTCCATCCATGATGTGTCAGTAATAAACGTGATTTGTATTAAATCAGTTTTTGGCTAAAAATACTTGAAACAGTAAACTGATAGATAATTACAGTAACAGTTATTTATTTCCTGCCAAACCTGTAGTGAGGCATGCCTGCCTGCAGAGTTATGTCTTCTTAAGCATAAAAAGATAAGCAGTGCACAGCATACGTTTTGAATAATGAGAAAGACTTCCTATGGCAGGGTATTTGAGAAGGGGGAAACAGAGTGTGATTTGTTACAAACCATATCTATTTATGTAAAATGGGATTTTAATTGGAGCTACTTATCCCACTGATATAAACTAGGCAAAGAAAAATGATTGATGCACTCTGGTAATTATTGTTATACCACCTCGCAAACCACAACAAAAAATTCTTTCATGTACATAATGGGTGTTTAAATTTTAATAAGATACTGAAATGTACTTTCGATTGCAACACATTAGAGCTACTTTTGGGGCAATTCCTATATTTAAAATTAAATATATATTTAATTGAAAAAAAGCAGAACATACGTGGAATGTTGTATGCTTTTATTTAAGCAATAAATCAATCTACTTTGCAAATATACAAGGAAGAATAAAAGTGTTAACCGGTTACTTTTGCTGTAAGGGAGCATAGGCACGATATAGCATGAAGTCATTGTCTCCCAAAGCATAAATGGTGGCAATACGTATTGTGCCACAAACACATAAGATGACTTTGTAGTCACTACTGCTTCTTCTCTCTTTCTATCTAACAGCAAATGTTAAGAGTGCAAAAACATTTTCTGTTCATTATTACAGAGAACGAATTGCAATATAAATTCGTAATAATGGTTATACCTAAGGGGGAACTAAAGCAGTTCTGCTCATTTACATGGAATGGAGGCTAGCCACTAAAGCCATTCTTCACTTCTTCCCCAGCTGCAGAATGACGCTCCACTAGAATGTAAAATTGTGCTTGCTCTCTCTGTCTCGTCCACATTGGACTTTCCAGAAAACTAAACAGCCAAGACACTATTACAAAGTATGAGATCTGAAGGATGAAGAGCAGCCAAAGGCAATGGCCCCATCATAGCCAAGTCTCTTAAACATAGAAGAGAATTCAGAAAATAGTCCAGCCATAGCATCTACTGATGTATCATTTTTCACATAAGAAATGTCTTGGCTATATACAATTGTCTCAAAAAAAGGTGTCCAAAAGTTGCCTGTAACAGAAAACTGCATCAAATAAAAGACCCAGAGCAATCAAGACTCTCTCGGGTTATAATCTCATTTGCGCATTAATGGTATTTCAGTCAACAGACTGTCCGATCCTAGCTAAGAGTTATATTGTAAACAATCTTTCCACCGTCATACTAAGTTTCATAGCAGATACCCTACAAGGTCAGACTGTGGGACCATTACTCTTTATTAGGATGATTGATCATATCATAAATTTAGCAAAATCAAATTTAACCTTAGTGTCTCCTATAAAGTCAAAAAAAGACATAAATCATGTGTACCGTTGATTTGAGCAATCCAATGAGATCGAATTACAAGAAAATCATTGACCTACTATGCATATTCTCATAAGGCACAATACTGCTGTTGTTGAAATGAATGGCAAAGTCCTCATTGTCGTCAATTGGACTGTGGGGAGAGTATCCTGGGTTCAGGTTTACAGAAGTCATTCAGACATTTTCTCAGTGGTGATTGCTGGGGGTTAGCACCTCTTGAGTTTGGCTGTGTGGTTTGGACTCAAAACAAAAGGGAAAGGGAAATCTTGCCAAATCTCTCATATTTCACCTGGTTGCACGTCAAAGTGTGAAGAGTTTTCTTTCATTTCCACCTGAAACCATACACCATTCCAGACTTGCTCCCAACCCAGTTTGGACCCTTTACAAACTAGGCCTGGGCACACCAGCGTACAAGTGGGACTAAAGCAATGCACAAAGGTCTGTGCTAGCTGATAAACCTCTCAGTAAACCTGGATCAACCACTACACATTGGAAGAAAACCTCAAACCAGCTCATTTGGTTTCAGGGTTTTTTTTAAATTATGAATCACTTGCAGAATGGAATAGTAAGAAGGAACGGTCTTACTGATCAGAGGAACACATTGCATTGCAGGCTCCAGAATGGAACATAACTATGTTGCTTCTGAGTTCCTCTCCATTATAAATACAACATTAAAGAACCATTCATATCATCCTATACATTTTTTTTAAAATCCCCACTATTCATCTTCCTAATTCTACATTAACCTCAGTAATTCTACTTCATTTAGTTATCTGAGTTGGAAAAAAATCTCACTCCAAAAGCATAATATATCAACAAATTGTTAAATATGGATCAAGGACATTTTTTCTCAAAAATCCCTGATTTGATCAATTCCAGATATGTTTCTCTTGTACTCTGGTAATCACTCGGATACAGATTTAGCAACAAACTCTAATTATATGGATGTTAAGCAATGAATCTGAAAAGCGAGAGTTACGCTATGAAGAGCTTCATAAGTAGAAGCCAGTGTGCTCAATCAATTAAATTATCATAAGAGAAGAAGAATCCAATGAAGGAAGGGAATTCATAAGTGAGGCTGATCATTAGTACAATTGAACAGTCACCTCGGGTGTATTCTGTGGCCCCGTTCCAGATGTAGATTGACGGATGGATTTTGTTCGGCTGAGCGCGGCCCATTTTGAATTGCTGATAAATCTCAGAATGTTACAGGCTAAGAGCAAAGGCAACCTCTGTAGCACTGTCCTGGCTATCCAGTCTTGGGGTTCCAAGGAAAGGTACTTCTCCAATGCCTCCAGTTGCAGTTGTGCAGTGTTGGCTGGAACAGTATGTAGCTGCCCACAATAACTGGAAGTGGAATGGGAGGTTAGTAAGCCTGGAAAGATTTGTGATTTGTTGCATGACCCAAAGATGTTTAGCATCCTCAGAACTGGTGTCTTTCCACATGACAGATTCATGTCAGTCGGCCACAGAGAAGAGGGATGGCCACTGGGCCAAAGTGGACTCCAAAGGCTAGAAGGAGAAATCTCCACTAGCCTCTTTGGCAATGATATGATGGAAAGAGCCAAGAATTTGATACCCAACCTGATGGAGTACTGCCTCCCTCCCCACTGACTGTTTAGCAGGCTTTCTGCTTCTGATCTACTTAAAAACATTAGGGAAAACATTCTAACTATAAGGATAGTTAAGTTCTGAAACCGGCTTCCAAGGGAGGTTGTGGAATCCCCATCGTTTTTAAGAACAGGCTAGGCAAACACCTGCCAGGGATAGTTTGGTCCTGCCTCAGTGCTAGGGGCCGGATTACATGACCTCTCAAGGTCTCTTCCAGCCCTACACTTCAATGAGGCTATAGGGTACCTGCATTAAGAGCCTGACCAAAGCCCACTGAAATCAACAGGAGTCTTTTCACTGATTTTAATAGGCTTTGGATCAAGCCCTAAGAGCAGTACTGAGTCCTATCAAATACATGTTGTGTCTATCTCTCTGCTGACCTGAGCCATAAAAGAACTGCTGTCCTGGTGGTGAAATGCTCTGTCTCCCATTACCAGTGTTCGCAGCCAGCAAGTTATAGATTCATTGAGTTTAAGGTCAGAAGTGACAGTCAGATCATCTAGTCTGGTCTCTTGTATGACACAGGCCATTACATTTCAGCCAGTTACTTCTGTACTCAGCCTACCAGCTTGTGTTTGGTTACAGCATATCTTCCAGGAAGGCATCTAGTCTTGATTTGAAGACTTCAAGAGAAGGAGAATCCACCACTAACCTGTGGAGCAAACTACCGAAGGAAAGCACTCTCACTTTTAAAAATATGTGCCTGATTTCTAATTTGAATTTTTCTGGCTTCAGTTTCCAACCTTTGGTTCTTGTTACACATTCCTCTCATAGATTAAGGAGCCCATTAGTTCCGGGTATTCACTCTCCGTAAAGGTACCTATACACTGTAATCAAATCACCTCTCAATTTTCTTTTTGATAAACTAAAAGGATTGAGCTCTCTAAGTTTCTTAGTGTAAGGCATTTTCTCCAGCTCTCAAATCATTTTTGCAACTCTTCTCTGCACCCTCACTAAATTTTCAACATCTATTTGAAAACCTGGACATCAGAGCTGGATGCAGTAGTCCAGCATCACTCATACCAGCACCATACACAGAGATAAAATTACCTTCCTGCTCCTACCCACTACTTCCCTGTTTATAGAGCCAAAGATTGCATTCGTCCTTTTTGCCACAGCACCACACTGGCAGCTCACACTGTCCATTACGATTCCAGATCCTTTTCAGAGTCGTGTTTTCCAGGATACAGCCTCCCCTTTCTGCAGGCATGGCCTGTATTTCTTGTAGATGTATTAAGACACATTTCATTTAAATGGGCTCAGCTTATCAAGTGATCCAGCTCACCTTCCATGACTGCCTTGTCATCATTCCTTATCATCATTCCTTGCTAATCTTTGTATCATCTGCACATCTTATCAGCACTGATTTTATATTTATTTCCAGGTCATTGATGAAAATGTTGAATAGCATTAGATCTAATACCAATCCCCACAGAACCCCACTAGAAACACTTCCATACAATGATGGTTGCCTAGTTTTTGAATTAGCATCTGTAAATATATTAAGAACTGGCTTTATACATATTGTACAGTTGCTAATTTTTTTTATTTAGAATGGTGTGCCGTACTAAGTCAAACGCCTTGCAAAAGTAAGTAGATTACATCTATGTGGTTACCTTTATTACCGAAACATGTAACCTCCTCACACAATGAAATCAGGATTGTTTGACAAGACCTATTTTCCATATAATCACATTGACTGGATTTAATTATTTTCCTGTCCTTTATCAACTGAATCCCACATCAATCCTCTAAATGATCATTTCTGGAAGAAAATTGCATAGCCCAGGACCGTGAAAAACACATGTAAGAAAAAGCCTTTGTAAATGACTGAGACTGGGACTTTTCAGCTTGGAAAAGAGACGACTAAGGGGGCATATGATTGAGGTCTATAAAATCATGACAGGCGTGGAGAAAGTAAATAAGGAAGTGTTATTTACTCCTTCTCATGTCACAAGAACTAGGGGTCACCAAATGAAATGAATAGGCAGCCGGTTTAAAACAAACAAAAGGAAGTATTTCTTCACACAACGCACAGTCAACCTGTGGAACTCCTTGCCAGAGGATGTTGTGAAGGCCAAGACTATATCAGGGTTCAAAAAAGAACTAGATAAAATCATGACGGATAGGTCCATCAATGGCTATTAGCCAGGATGGGTAACCAGGTGTCCTGAGCCTCTGTTTGCCAGAAGCTGGGAATGGACAATGAGGGATGGATCACTTGATGATTCCCTGTTCTGTTCATTCCCTCTGGAGCACTTGACATTGGCCACTGTCAGAAGACAGGATACTGGGCTAGATGGACCTTTGGTCTGACCCAGTATGGCCGTTCTTTGGTTCTTATGAGAGACATGCCCAGGAAGAAGAGAAAGGCAGAGGAGACAGACTGCAGCTATGGAAGCACCCAGAGAAGAAACCTAGGTGCTGGGCTGAAGCATCAGATAAATATGTGGGGGGTGGGAGGAGGAGTATTGGAGTCGTCCCACAAAGTCTCAAGCACAAATCAGACATTAATAGTGAATTGCTCACATGAGGCCTTACGACAGGCAGGGATTGATTTTGACCTGCACAATAGCACCAATGCCTATGGCTTTGCAGAACAGAAGCTGGGAGTGCCATGGATGGCTTTTTTGCCTTTTGGATAGACAGCTAATTAAGAATGTAGGTCTCACTGATGTGGTCCATTATGCATGGCCTAGGAATCCCAGCTCATTTTCATTCTAGGCTCGTTTCACAAAGGAAGATGTGTAATTTAAGATGTAAATTATTTAGATTCATTTTTAATGTTTACTATTCTTGAAATGGCAACTGAAAAGCAATTGAATATGGAACACAATCGTGCTGTTAAACTGTTCATATATTTTTTCCTGTATAATTTGTTTCTGGTTTTATTTAGTTTAGAATATTATGGCAGACTTCACATACAAACACTGTAGGCCAAAATTCAGCCCATCTGTTAGCAGACACAAACTGCATGCTGAAATGTGAAGACTACAGTTGCGAATACCTTCTTTTTCCAGAGTTGTATAAAAACATCCTGGGCAATATCCTATGTATATTTTACATACAATACCACGAATGAGACAAGTCTTTAAAATAATACACAAACATACACAGTGCATGTAGGTATATCACATAAACAAAGCCATTTGTATAGAAAGAGACAGATTGAGCATTATAGTGAGAATCTATTGCCCTAGAGGCTGGAATAGTCATTGACACTGAAATCAGAGACCTGATTTCCAGACTCTGGATAGGCATGCTCTTGCAAATGTAATGCTTTGACTCTGGTAGGCACTGAACGCTGGACCTCTGGATTTATACTGGTGAACCTCTACTACATCAGCTGAGAGACTCCGCTCACAGGCTCTACAGACAAATGTGTACATGGCACAGCCATTAGATGCGATAGAGAGCCCCACTATGTGAGCATGGGTCTTCTACTTTCGGATTGATTTCATGGGGACACTGCCAGATATATCTCTTTGATTGTGTGTGTCAATTCATAGATTCCGGGATCACTGTGATCATCTAGCCTGACCTCCTCTATAACACAGGCCACAGAACTTCCCCAAAATAATTCCTAGAGGAAATCTTATAGAAAAAAATCCAGTCTTGATTTACAGATTGCCCTTGATGGAGAATCCACCACAACTCTTGGTAAATTTTTCCAGTGGTTAATTACACTAATTGTTAAAAATGTATGCCTTATTTCCAGTCCGAATTTGTCTAGCTTGTGTGAGATCCAGAATTAATCCTGGGGTTTCTGGCTGTTATGCGACCCCTATGCACGTATCATGTCTGACCGCACTGAGAGCAAAAACTAGTCCACAGCCTATAAATATATCACCTAACTTTTTATTATGTAAATTTCAGCTACATCACAACTTTGTTTCTGAACGTGTCCAGATTTCATACGGGAAATGTCAGTATTCCAAAGATAGTTTCATCACACTAGCAACAGTGTCATCAAGGGAGATTCTGCTTTCGATTAGCCAAGCACAACTGAGAGCAGAATCAGGCCTTGGCCTGCCTTTTTTTGCTGTGTAATATTGCTGGCATTGATCCTATATCACAGCAAAAAACAAGTGCCTGACTTTAATCAGTCAGTGTTACTTGGCAATGCAAGAAGTCTTTATACATACATACATATATTTGTCCTAGCAACGAAAGAGTATTGGACTTTATCTCCGGGAGATAAGGGAATACCTTTTTACTCATGCATAGCTAATGAGGGAATCACTATTTTGTGCAAGCACAGTAAATACCAAATCCTTGGTCTGGTTATTATTGCAAACTCCATTTTTACAGCTTCCCATTTTTAAAAATGTTTCTTAATTGATTTTGTAAATATATTTTCCACTGGCATTTAAATGCCCATGCAGTGTGAATACACATACATACATGCAAAAAAAATAAATCAAGGTTACAATGGTAGAAAATACAGGTCCGTTGTAAATACCATTTTAACAAAGTTTAGTCAAAAGAAAGTCCCATGTTTCATAAGACCACTTTCATAGGGAAACAAGATCAGATTAATTACTGGTGTAAGTGGGTGCAGTTCTGCTGTTGTCATTCCACTTATATCAGCAGTGCAGCAGATTTAGTCCTCGGAGTGTTAATTACACACACCATCGTTCCATTACCACTGAGCCTCAGTACCGGTGACTGTGAGCCAACCACACATAAGGGGGAACAGAATAAAAAACAGTAACCACCAGATTCACCAGTACACATCAGCTTCTTTACATTGCCTTGGTGATGCAAAGCAGCTGTGAACCCTGCTTAGCTGGCTGGATTTGTTTTGGCACAGCAGCGCAAAGCAACTGGAGCGAGCCTGTGAATCTATCCCTAGTTTGGGATTGTTAGTCAGTCCTTGAAAATAATAATGCAATCTTTGTAATATCTTCCACTCATACAGTGCCTTTCATGAAAAAGCCTTCCAAGGCATTAGATAAACTAAGACATAGACAACACAAAGATCTTTTTAACCTGGGGTAAGACACAGCAACTGTTGGGTGGCAAGAAACACTGCAGAACAGAATACAGCAGCAGGCAAAAACTGCTCTATGAAATGGAAACTGAATGAGAGCCGGTTTCACCAGGTCTCTGAGTAAAGAATTAGTAAAAACTGAGTGAGGACATCAAGGTTTGTCCCACATAATTACCCAAGTTGAAATTTGGCCGGGATATGCAGTTAACAGCTCTAGTCTAATGAAAAGTGTCATGGGATCTCTAATGACCTCAAGGGATTGGGACATCAATTTTATCTCTCAGCAACACCAGGCTGGAAAAGAATGCCAGGCACTAAATCATTAACCCCATTTCATGCAGCATCTAGCTGGCTCTTTGGAGGCTTCTCAAACAACCCTGCCTGAGCTTGCTCAGCTTGTGATGTCTGACAGGATCGCAGTTCAAGATATGAAGGGAAAAATACAGACCATAAATCACATCCATCAATTGCTAAAACACGGGATTGTAAAAGAGTCAACTTAGTTAAAAACAACAAAGGACCAAATCCTGAAAGGCGCTGAGCACCAGCTGAAGGTAGACTACTCCCATGGGCTTGGAGCACAATTGCAGGTGCTCAGCATCTGTCAGGATTGGGCTCCAGAGGAACGTGGTCAGTCAGGGCACATGTAGGAGAAAAATCATGCACAGGGAATAATTTGGACCAAAATACCCTAATTCCCCAACACACACCTGACCACCCCCAGAATTAGACACTTGATATTTTGAAACCACTCACTGTTGTAGCTGTGGTTTCCACTAGGCTCTGCCAGCGTGATCCTGTGCTCAGCCAGACCTCCAGAGGTGGCCATTCCTGACAGTGAATGGGAAAAGAAAGGGGAGCAGGGGGGAAGAGTGGACATGGGAGAGCAAAAGATGGTAAAAGAAGGGAAAGGTGCATCTGTCACTGAACTCTATCACCTTCATTTTTCACATACACTAGGAATACTTGGGGCAGACCCAAAGCCCACTGCTGTCAAGGGGACAACTGCTATTGGCTTTAAACAGGCTTCATTTCAGGTCCTGCGAGAGTAAAGCAGAATAATAATAGCTAAGCAGCCTTTTCATGCAAACACAGGCAGTCTAAGGGCTTTGGTGAAACCAGCCCAAGGAGGAGTTTCTTTGCGTTCCATGTTTGCATTGTGGTTATACAGAAAGATGGTTTGAAAAAAAAATTCCCGGTGCAAATTTCAATTTAAAATGATGGGGGGGAAAATCATCAAAAATTTCCATGGAAAATTTCAAACTTTTGTCCAAAAAAAAAAAAAAAAAAAAAAAAAGAGAAAAAAAAAAAAAAAAAAAAAAAAAGATGTTTTTTGGTTTTTGATCTAAAAGTTTTTGATTTTTGATAAAAAGCCAAAAATTTCTGAAACAAGAAGAAACTTTCCACAAATTTTTTCATGTAACTGAAAATTCACTTTCCCACTGAAAAACAGTTGTGATAGAATTTTTTTTTTAAAGAGCCCTAGTAATATGTTTCTCAGAAGATATAAGTGTGAACCATGAAAAGAGTCAGATTCTGCACTAGTTTTATACTATACAACCTGACTGAGCTGTATGACAAGATGTAAAGGCCAGCATGGAATTTCATCAAGGTGGTCTTTGTTTACAATCCATACCAGTCTCTAGTGTCAACATGATGCAACATGAATATTAATGAGACTGCACATCATATCAATCATGTGGAAAGAGACTGCAAACAGAAAAACAAAATGGAGCGTTTAATTAACTTGCAGGCTTAAAAATAATCACAGAGGCTAGAGTTTTTTTGTTTTGTTTTGGAAAAATCTAGTCCTCTGTGCTGTAGAGCTTCTAAAAACCACAGGGGTGATGAATTGAAGGATGCATCCAAGATGCAATTCACTCTAGTGTGGAGCCAGCACAAAACCAAGATAGCACTTAACTTCTACTTAAGCCCAACATCAAGGGTTTAAGTGGCACCTAAGTGGTGTGCTACTGTTATAATAATATAATAATTTAATATTTATATTGTGGTTATAATACCTAACTGTTCATCAATAGATATCAAAGTGCTTTACCAAAGAGGTCAGTATCATTATCCCCATTTGACAGATGAGCAAACAGAGGCACATAGTTGAAGTGAATTACCCAACAAGCCAGTGACAAAACCAGAAATAGAACCCAGGTCTCCTGAGTCCCAATCAAGTGCTCTAGCTACTAGGGCACACTGGCGGTGCCTGCCAATTGTGCTCGATGCTGTACAAACATTAGTAACTGACAGCCCCTCCCCCAAAGGGGTCACTATCTAGAACAGGTCTGGTGCAGACTCTTGTACAGAGGGAAATTTCACTCAGATGAATAGATTCATTCCATTTATTTTTCTTTCACTCAAACCTGATTTAATTAAGGGGAGGTATACATTTTTGTATGGGTGACAAATACTCATTTTATTTTTCTCCTGGAGAACAATCCTTTCTTCATTTTCTTCTTTCTGAAGCATTCACTATGCAACATCTTTCCTCCTTCACTAGAGTTAGAGGGTTACAGAAGCTAAAGGCCCAGAGCTGCCACTGCATGCAGATCTGCCACCAAAGGCAGCTGGAAGACCCATGGTACTAAGCATCATGCATGATGAATCCAGGTCCGACCTACTGTCCTATCCAAAGAACTAAATGGCTTCCTTGCTGACAACTTTATACTTTCTAGTGTTCAGGAATGCAGCAATTAGTGAAACATAGAAATGAATCAGAATGATCAGCAGCAGATACTATTAGATAACAATGCACCCACAACTCATTAAATTACTTTGTGAATGTAGGGTGTGTCACAACCTATAGGAATGTTTAAAGAGCTCATTATCAGATTGCTTGAAGAAAAAAAAAATCTAACTCTAGCTACAATGGATACTATATTTTCACATCTCTGCACAAGCATCCAGTAAAACTGAGTAAACAGAAGGTGCATGTAAGAGTGATTCAAATACATATTCAGACTAGATCATGTCTGGACAAATGCAGGTGCTCAAGGGAGACTGAAAGGGTACAAGGATTCTATCTTATGCCAACGCGCGGGAGATGGGCAGAGTCTCTGGCAATATTCTCTGCCAGCATCCTCTCAAGTGCAAGCTACTTCTAAGGGGGTGGTGAAGGGACAGCTAAAACCACAGAGGTGAGCACATGCTTTCCTTCGAGAGATTTCTACTGCGGGGTTACAACCCTTCATCATCAATTCTGGAGATGTGACTGACTCAGTGTATTGGGATCCCGCTTTCACAATGAGCAGAGATGATCACTGCTATGCTGATGATAATCAACCTATCTTGCTGCAGCAGCAGATTATTACAGTTGTCGCCATTGTTTACTTTTATCCTGTCTGTTGGATATTATTCAATGGGAGGCCTGCTACCCGGGTTTGGAATATTGTTCTTTCTCTGACACAGTTATATCACTATTGCAGGTGTTGCTAGGAATATGGATTCTGTTCTTGAGACAGATATTCCTCCCAGCATGATATAACATCTGTAGCTGGAGCATCTTTCTGTCACCTAAGAAACTGTTGCAATACTTGTATGACAGGTACTATATAAATCTATATTTTATTGTAAATATCTCCATATGGATGTCTTTATCTAATACTGAGGCAGTAATCCAAGCTCTGCTCCATTATAATCCAGGGTCCCAGATATATGACTTGTAGAGAATGCTGAGGATAAAGTTCTTAGTGATTCTAGGGATCTTAAAATTGCCTTTTTAAAATGCAAAGGCCTTCCTCAGCTCAGCCTGGATGTCCCCGTGACATTCCCATGCCCTGCATTATGAATCTTGTCTGCAGGTCAAATAAAGCTGGCTTTTTAGTCTCCCCTGACTAGCAGTGATTAAACTTCTGGGTTAAAGCTTTAGTTGTTATGTCCCTTGGATTTCAAGTTGCCTTCTTGCACTTGTTAGGAATACAGGCTGTTAAATCGAAGATCAAATTGGTCTAGTCCATTTCATTCCAGCCTACTTGAATTGAGGACTATATTACAAGCCTGATTTTCTTAAACACATGTGCACCCAAAAACATTTGCGCCTATTTTTTAATATTCCCAGGTGGCTATTTATGCATCTAATTGTCCATGATTCCATAATCATGGTAATACACACACAAATTAGAAACACAATGCCACATACCTTTCTGTGCATGCAATATTCAAAAGCAGGCTCTGTATGTACTACAGTACTATGCATTGTCAAGCAGCTTGATGCACACAGCAAGAAAGGTTCAAATATGTAGTTAGCTATTGGGTTTTTTCTTCTGCAAACTGTCTGCTCAGAGGTCAAACTCAATGAAGGCACTGGCTCACAAACAAAAGAGATTCAGCCACGTGATGCGAACCATTGCAACAGGAGCTAACACAGATCCTGATCCTGCTGTCCTTGCACATTTTTTTTTTTTAATTGGCGATATACCTATCTCCTAGAACTGGAAGGGACCTTCAAAGGTCATCGAGTCCAGCCCCCTGTCTTCACTAGCAGGACCAAGTACTAATTTTTGCCCCAGATCCCTAAGTGCCCCCCACACATTCAGAACTTCCAAGCATTCCCATTCTATTGTCTAAGCGGCCAGGAGACAAATGTTATGACACCATTTAAAAATCATTCTTGGTCTTGCAGTTGACATGAGAGAGCGGGTTACCATGAGAAACCTATAAGCGTTCGGACAGATTAAGTGACACAGGCAAGATAGACTGAAAAGACCCAGTTTTTTCATGACCAATAAAACAGTACAGAAGCTTAAGCTCTGGCTTCTGATGCCAAGACTGGAAAAGCATTTCAGAGTCCAACGTTTATTTATCATTCAACTCAGCATGCCATTTCCAGAGTTCATAATGTACACACACCAAATGTACGCATAAAATACAGCTTCCTAAATTGATGTTTGCTAGGGGAAGATACAACACAAATAAAGATCTAGTTAGTAAACATGTATCTGTAGCGTGGTGCCTAAACTAGGAAAAAATACTGAGTGGTTTGCTTTCCACATACAGTACTATTTTGTCTCACATGAAGTTACGCATTAGGGTCCCATGCAATCCTTACTCAAGCAAAAATCCCTACTGAGTTCAATGGGGAGCGTTGCCTGTCTAATGATTATAGGATCAGGACCAGGGTTTCAGGTTGGGGACAAACTGTGACCCTTGCCATATGACTGGGCAGGAGTGGATGGGACACCACGGACCCCCTAACTCCCATTGTATTCACTACCTGGATGCTCATCACAGGGGGAGGGGGAGAACAGCCTCTATGGGGGATGCTTTTCCTGTCCCATTCAGGGGCAAGAAGTGAGTCAAATAAAGCCTTCATCCTTCTAATGCATTGGCCAGCACAGCTGAGCTGACACAGCAGGGAAAGCAACCTGAGCCAAATTTAGGGCTGGTGCAGATTACTATGCCGACCCTGTAGCAGATTAAGACCCTCCACCAAGTGAGCCCCAGGGCAGTTCACCTATCAACTGCCTTTTCTCAGGGCCGGAAGCAATCACCATCCCACTCCTGTGTTAGTAAGTCATTTTTTATAATAGAATAAAATCGGTTTCCATAATGTTCTGAAGCTGCTGCTTTGATTATTTAAACTCTCCATAAATAATATTAAAGTATATACTGTATTCAGTAAGTCGACTGGCTTATACATTCCTTTTAATTACTTCTCCACTTGTATTCTCTCTTTGTAATGGCCACTGTAAACACAGATATAAAATCACATGCCACACTGGAAAGCATTACACATTGCACTGACTCAAGATGAGACATTTTAAACAGTTTGTATCATTTTAATGTTTGTATTGCAAATTTCATTCTGAAAAACAATTCTCCCCCTAACGCACAGAATTAGGTAAAGATGTTCAGCACAGCTACCAACAGGCAATGTTTATACATCAGAGATTACCTCTGTCCAGAGTTCACAATAATGAGAGCCAGAGTCTGCAAAATTCAGAGGCCCTAATTCAATAAAAAGTAGCTAAGCACTCACCTAACTTGAAGCATAGAGATATTCTCATTGACTTCATTTGGGCTACCCATGATTTTGAAGTACCTTGCTGATCTGGGGCCTGAATTCTTAAAATTCCACTGACATCCACAAGAACTGAGAGCACTCAGCACTTTGCAAATTCAGAATTTGATCCAGCAAGGGGCTGAATATACCAATTACAATCCATCAGAGCACTTAAGGATGTGCTTTCGTCCATGAGTAGTCCCATCCAAACCCGGCACCTAGCAGCACCAAGCCCTCAGGCTCTCAAGCTGAGGCTTGGAGAGCTGCATATAATGTATATTGCAGAAGAGGTGAAGAACAGACATTAATAATTATTATTATTATTTGTATTATCATGGCACATAGGAGTTCTAGTCATGGATCAGAACCCCTAGTGCTAGGCGCTGTACAAATCCAGAACAAAGCGCCAGTCTGTGCCCCAAAGAGCTTACAATCTAAGTAAAAGATGAGACGCAACCCATGGATATAGACAGGGTACAAGGAAACAATGCGACAATGTTGGTCAGCATGATGTCCAGTGGTCCCAGCATACCAGCAACCGACACTGGCAAGTTTTTTGGGGGCCCCATGGAAAAGTAGAGTTTTAAGGAGAGTTTTGAAGGAGGATAATGCATTATTTTTGTGAATGTTTGCAGGGAACTCCTCCCAAGTGTCAGAGGCAGCATGGGAGAAAGCATGAAGGTGCTTGATTGAAAATTTAACAAGTGGATGATGGAGGCTGGCATCCTGGGCCAATCAAAGGAGGGAAAAGACGGTTACTCACCTTTGTAACTGTTATTCTTTGAGATGTGTTGCTCATATCCATTCCAGTCAGGTGTGTGCGCGCCACATGCACATTCGTCGGAGAAACTTTTACCTAGCAACACTCGGCGGGTCGGCTGGGTGCCCCCTGGAGTGGCACCGCTATGGCACTGGACATATACCCCAGCTGACCCGGCCACCTTTCAGTTCCTTCTTGCCAGCCACTCTGACAGTGGGGAAGGAGGGTGGGTTTGGAATGGATATGAGCAACATATCTCGAAGAACAACAGTTACAAAGGTGAGTAACTGTCTTTTCTTCTTCGAGTGATTGCTCATATCCATTCCAGTCAGGTGATTCCCAAGCCTTACCTAGGCAGAGGGGTCAGAATGAGATGTGGCAGCATGCAAAACCGCTGCGCCAAAGGCTGCATCGTCTCTAGACTGTTGGACCAGAGCATAGTGCGAGGTAAAAGTGTGGACCGATGACCAGGTCGCTGCACGGCATATCTCCTGGATAGGCACGTGGGCCAGGTAGGCAGCTGATGAAGCTTGAGCTCTGGTAGAATGCGCCGTGAGATGGCCCGAAGGGACATGAGCTAGGTCATAGCATGTGCGGATGCATGCTGTTACCCAAGAGGAAATCCTCTGGGAGGAGACTGGCAGACCTTTCATCCATTCTGCGACCGCCACGAACAGCTGGGGAGACTTCCGGAAGGGCTTCGTCCGCTCAATATAGAAGGCGAGTGCTCTGCGCACATCTAAGGAGTGTAGCTGCTGCTCCCGTCGAGAAGAGTGGGGCTTCGAAAAGAAGACATGGAGAAAGATGTCCTGGTTGGTATGGAAGGCTGACACTACATTAGGTAGGAACGCCGGGTGTGGTCGCAACTGTACCTTGTCCTTATGAAAGACAGTGTACGGTGGGTCCACTGTGAGTGCTCGAAGTTCGGAGACCCTTCTGGCCAATGTAATGGCTACCAGAAAGACTGTTTTCTATGACAGGTACAGGAGCGAGCAAGTCGCTAGTGGCTCAAAAGGTGGGTGCATTAGTCTGTTTAGGACTAAATTGAGATCCCAGGTAGGGGCAGGGCGACGTACAGGGGGATAGAGGCGCTCCAGGCCCTTAATGAACCAAGAGACCAGGGGGTGGGAGAACACAGAGTGGCCACCCTCGCCTGGATGTAAAGTGGAGATAGCCGCCAAGTGCACCTTCAGAGAGGATGTCGCCAGGCCCTGCTGCTTAAGATACCAGAGGTAGTCTAGGACCGTGGGAATCGAGGCCTCCGAGGGAGTAGCGTCCTGCATTGCACACCAGCAAGAGAAGCGTTTCCACTTTGCCAGGTACGTGGATCGAGTGGAAGGTTTTCTGCTACTGAGGAGAATATGCTGTACCGGAGCAGAAGAGCATAACTCCGCTGTGTTTAGCCATGCAGGAGCCACGCTGTGAGGTGAAGGGCTTGCAGGTCAGGGTGGCGAAGCCTGCCGTGGTCTTGCATGATTAGGTCTGGGAGGAGAGGGAGGGGAACTGGAGTGGCCATGGACAGATCTAGCAGGGTGGTGTACCAGTGCTGTCTGGGCCACGCAGGAGCAATCAGAATCAGATGCGCTTTGTCCCTGCAGAGTTTCAACAGGACCTTGTGCACCAAAGGGAACAGTGGGAAGGCGTATAGGAGGTGGTGCCTCCATGACAGGAGGAAGGCGTCCTTGATCGACCCCGGAGAGAGACTCTGAAAGGAGCAGACTCCTGGCACTTCCTGTTCGAGCGGGAGGCGAACAGATCTACGAGGGGAAAACACCACCTCTGGAAGATCGAATGGATGACGTCTGGTCTTATTGACCATTCGTGACAAAGGAAGGATCGGCTCAGCCAATCCGCCAGAGTGTTCTGAATCCTCAGCAGAAAGGACGCTACCAGGTCTATTGAGTGGGCTATGCAGAAGTCCCAGAGTCAATGGCCTCTTGACACAGGGGAGAAGAGCGGGTCCCCCCCGTTTGTTGATATAATACATGGCCGTTGTGTTGTCCGTAAACACAGAGACACAATGGCCGTGAAGATGTTGCTGGAACGCCTGACACGCGAGGCGGACTGCTCTCAACTCCCAGACGTTTATGTGGAGCGTCAGCTCCTGCGACGACCAAAGGCCCTGGGTACGAAGGTGACCTAGGTGAGCCCCCCAACCGAGGGATGACGCATCTGTTGTTAAGGCCAGCGAAGGTGGCGGTGGATGGAACGGCATCCCTGCGCATACCAGGGACGGAGTTAGCCACCAATCGAGGGAGCGGAGGGGGCTCGGGGGAACTGTCACCAAGACGTCTATAGGGTCCCTGCCCGGGTGGAAGACTGAATGGAGCCACGTTTGAAAGGGTCGCATGCGGAGCCTGGCATACTTGGTCACATAAGTACATGCGGCCATATGTCCCAGTAGGCCGAGGCAGGTGCGAGTCGAGATGATTGGGGAGGCCTGCAGACCTCGAATGATCGATACGATCGTCTGGAAGCAGGGCTGAGGGAGGTAGGCCCTGGCTTGAGTGGAGTCCAGCGTTGCCCCTATGAAGTCCAGCCTCTGTGTGGGGACCAGAGTGGATTTCTCGGCTTTGAGGAGCAGCCCCAACCGCGGAGAATAGGTCCATAATCAGTGCCCGACATGCTGTCGGACCTGAGTCTGGGAGGTCCCCTTGATGAGCCAGTCGTCCAGATATGGGAACACATGTATCTGTTGCCGGCAGAGGTGGGCTGCGACGACGGCCATGCACTTCGTGAACACCCTTGGGGCCGTGGAGAGGCCGAAGGGGAGGACCGTAAATTGGAAGTGCTGGTGGTTGACCATAAAGCGAAGGTACTTCCTGTGAGGTGGAGGATGGCAATGTGGAAATATGCATCCTTCATGTCGAGGGCGGCATACCAGTCTCCAGATCCAAGGACGGGATAATAGTTCCCCAGGGAGACCATGCGGAACTTCAACCTTGAGCATCCATTTGTTGAGACCTCGCAGGTCTAGAATAGGTCTGAGGCCTCCCTTGGACTTGGGAATCAGAAAATAGCGGGAGTAAAACCCCTTCCCCCTCTCGTCCAATAGTACCTCCTCTACGGGCTCCTGCGGCTAGAGAGACTGTACCTCCTGTAAGAGGACTTGCTCGTGAGAGGGGGTCCCTGAAGAGGGACTGGGATGGGGGCGGGGGGGCGGGGATGAAGCAAATTGGAGGTGGTATCCTTGCTTCACCGTGCGTAGAACCCATAGATCTGAAGTAAGTTGGGACCACGCCGGAAGAAAGTAGGAGAGACGGTTGGAGAAACGAGGGGAAGGATCCTGCCTTGAGACTGGCACGCCGTCCCCGGGCGCACCTTCAAAAGTTGGACTTAGGCCCCAGTGGTGCCTTTGAGGGTCCGTGGTTTTGGCCCCCTTGGGGACCGGATTGGCATCTACGGCCACCCCGCCCGCGCCTCCTACTGAGGTCCTGTCTGTGCCTAGGTGTAAAGTACAGGCGGTGAGGTTGGGGTCTGAAGGGTCTACGTTGGGTCACAGGGGTATGCATGCCCAATGAGCACGATGACCTTATTATCCTTCAGGCTCTGCAACCTGGGGTCAGTCTTTTCTGAGAACAAACCCTTGCCATCAAAGGATAAGTCCTGGATGGTATATTGAAGCTCAGGTGGCAGGTTAGAGACCTGGAGCCAGGAGACACGCCTCATGGTGATGCCGGAGGCCAAAGTTCTGGCTGCCGAGTCGGCCGCATCTAGGGAGGCTTGGAGAGAGGTTCTGGCCACTTTCTTCCCTTCCTCCAGGAACGCGGCAAATTCCTGGCGTGAGTCAGGGGGCAGTAGTTCCGTGAACCTACCCACCTCCGCCCAGGTGTTATAGCTATATCTGCTCAATAGAGCCTGCAGGTTGGCCACTCAGGGCTGCAGGGCCCCCGCTGAATACACCTTACAACCCAGGAGGTCCATCCGCCTAGCCTCCTTGGATTTTGGGGCTGGCGCCTGCTGGCCATGGCGTTCCCATTCGTTGACCGACTGGACAACTAATGAAGAGGGAGGAGAATGAACATGTAAGTACTCATACCCCCGAGAGGGTACCATGTACTTTCTCTCAACTCCCTTGGCTGTCGGGGAAACGGAGGCTGGGGACTGCCATAGGGTGTCGGCTGTGGCCTGGATAGTGTTAATGAACGGCAGTGCCACCCTGGTGGGGGCATCCGCAGACAGGATGCTCACTACGGGGTCTTCGACCTCCGGGACTTCCTCCACTGGGAGGCTGATGTTGAGTGCCACCCTGCGAAGGAGGTCCTGATGGGCCCTGAGGTCTATCGGTGGGGGCCCTGATGATGAGGTCCCTGCCCACAGCCTCATCCAGGGAAGAGGAGGATGATACCCCGGGGATGAGAGGGTCCTGGATGGCCTCTTGCTCCTGGGACGGTTCCTGCTCCAGCGGTCCCGGGGAGTCCGGAGGATGGGTCGTCTGCTCCTCCGACTCAGCTTGGGGCGGGGGGGGGGCGGGTAATGGTGGCCTCTGGTGCCCGATGTTCTGAGGCAGCAGAGCGGGTCTGGACTAGAGGAGCACCTTGGGCTTGCTGGTATGCCCAGGGTGTCCAAAAGGACCACTGTTGAGGTCCCACGTCCTGAGACCGGCCGTCCTGAAAAACCCCCGTAGGCACCTCCACATCATGGTCCCAGTCGTAATAGCTGTCCGCATGGGAGGATACTGACGTCTGTCTGGACAGCCATGGAGGAGCAGAGAAACCTGGAGCCGAAGTCCCGATGGATCTCGCACCCCTCGACCGCGGGGACCAGTGCCGGTACTCAGAGTGGTACCGAGAACGAGACTGGGACCTGCGACCGGACCAGTGCCGGGAGGTCGACCGGGATCTCGAGTCTCTATGGCGTGATCAGCTCTGGGAGGTACGGTGCCTGGGTCGGTGCCGGGAACTAGAGCGGTACCGCGAGTAGCAGGTCGGAGAGCGAGAGACTGACCGGTGCCGCGAGTCCGACCGGTGCCGCGAGTCCGACTGGTGCCGGGACTGGGAGCGGCGTCAAGAGCTGGAGCATCGTCTCGACCTGGAGCGTCTGCGGGATCGTGACCTTGAGCGGTGCCGGTCCGCTAAGCTGACAGATAGTGGTCTGGTCAGGGTTGGCTTGCCTATAGATTGGAGTACCTGTACCAGCGGTGCCGGGGGTAGGGGCGGTGCCACATCAGTGATGGCAATCAAGTCTCTCGCTGCAGAAAATGTCTCCAGTGTAGATGGCAAAGTGAGCTCTACCATGGCAGGTGCCGGGGAGCTGTCAGGCACCAGACTCAACGGCCCTCGTGGGGCTGGAGTCGACGGTGCCGGTTTAGGCGGTGCTGTGGCAGGTATTGGTGCTGGGCGGTCCGACTTAGGCGCAGTCTCTGGCTGCGACGCGGATGTTGCCGGAGCAGCCTGAGTCTTCGTCTTCTTCGACCTCGGGGAGAGGGAGCGGCGTGGAGTTGATTTCGGTGCTGGCGGTGGCCGGTGCCGGGAGTCCTTAGGCGTACCGGTGAGGTCCAGTGCCGTAGGGTTGCCTCTGCTCACCGGCTGGCTCGTGCTCGGTGCCGAAGGTGAAGGTGTCAGGGCCGCTTCCATGAGGAGCTGCTTTAACCTGATGTCCCGCTCCTTCTTAGTTCTCGGCTTGAAAGCCTTGCAAATTGAGCACTTAGCAGATAAGTGCGATTCCCCGAGGCACTTCAAACAGGATTCATGGGGGTCTCCTGTTGGCATCGGCCTGTGACAGGCCAAGCACTGCTTGAAACCCGGTGAGCCAGGCATGAGCTCCAGCACCGGGTGCGGGGAAGGGTACTCCCCGAACCCCGCTAACAATTACTAACTAACAAACTATGACTATAACTAAATCTAACTAGCTATACATATAAGAACAACTAACAACAACTATGGATACAACAATGAGAAGAAGAACTACGAATAGCTAGGGAAGGTGGAGGTCAGCTAAGCCGCACTCCACTGTTCCAACGACCAACACGGGCAATAAGAAGGAACTGAAGGGTGGCCGGGTCGGCTGGGGTATATATCCGGCGCCATAGCAGCGCCACTCCAGGGGGCGCCCAGCCGATCCGCCGAGTGTTGCTAGGGTAAAAGTTTCTCCGATGAACGTGCATGCGGCGCGCACACACCTAACTGGAATGGATATGAGCAATCACTCGAAGAAGAAACAGACATCTCAGTAGTGAATCAGAGATGATAGGGAGGGTGAGGACAGGCTGGGAATGGACCAATAATTTATGCGTGATGTGATACAGAAAGGAAGCCAGTGGAAGGATGACAATGTCAAAGTGCTAGTCTAGAAAAATGCTTCTGCAAAGATCATTCGGAGCAGATATGCACAAGACAAGGTTGTATTTGTCAAGTCCAGAGACAAGGAAGTTGCAGTAAACAAGATGCGACATGATGAGAGTTTTAGCTGCACAGATGGCTAGGAAAGGCCATACATTAGACACTGTGCAGAAAGAATCATCAAGATTTAGAGATAGCTTGAAGATGAGGATCTAGAGAGAGGTCCAGGACAAAGATGACACCCAGGTTACGGGTTTGAACAACAGACGGGATGGTGGTGTTGTTTACAGCAGTTGAGATAGGAGGTAGCAGAGAACACTTGGGAGGGGGTGAGGGGAGGGTTTTGATTTCTATTTCCCCATGCTGCGCTTGAGTTGATGGCTAGACTTCCATTAAATGTCAGAGACAAGACAAAATTTTAATATGGACAGAAGGAGACAAATCTGGGGTAGACAGGTAGATCTGTGAGCCATCAGCATAGAGATGGTAGCTGAATTTGTGTTTGTGAATTAGATTACCAAGAGAGAAGGTATAGAGGGAAAAGAGAAGGGGACAAGGACAGAGTCCTGCAAAACCCACACAATGTTGAAGAGGGGACAAGGAAGATCCTCCAAAGGACACACTAGAAGAGTGACAAGAGAGGTAGGCAGAGAACCAGGAGAGGACAGAGCCAAGGGAGGACATGATTCCAAGAAGAGCATTGTCAGCTTTGTTGAGGGCAGACAGCAGGTCAAGGAGGATGAGGATGGAGTAAAGGTTCTGAGCTTTGGCTAGGAAAAGCTCACTAGAAGACCTCGGTGAGAGCAGCTTCAGTGGAGTTCAAGGGACAGACGCCAGAGTGGAGGTGGGGCATGGTGGAGTTGAAGGAGAGGAACTCCAGACAGAGACTGTAGACAGAGCATTCAATGAGACAGAGAGCACTATTCAAATTCATGTCTGGGGAAAAAAGATGATGACGTTTTTTTAATTTAAAAGCCCCCTTAGGCAGAAAAAGCAAGAAAGGGGAGTACTGCTGACAAGGGCAAATAAAGTAACGTGAAGGGCACCAGCTGCCTCCATTTTAGCAAAAAGCCTCTTTTGAAAGGACTACAGAGTAGAAATAAGGGTCAGTAAAAGGAAGTGACATGAAAGCCCATAAAGCTAAACCCTGGCAAAATGAAAGAGTGTCGCTTATTTCACTCTACAGTATGCGCATATGATTAGAGTCTTCATTACACATTAATAGCCATCAGGAAGCCTGGAATTATCATTCGTTAGATACAGAAAGTCTATTTTATATTACACACACATACTCATACAGGGGCGGCTACAGGCACCAGCATGCTAAGGATGTGCCTTGGGCTCCAAGCCACAGGGGGCGCTCTGCCGGTCACCACGAGGGCGACAGGCAGGTTGCCTTCGGTGGCATACCTGTGGAGGGTCCGCTGGCGTGCTGCCGAATCCGCGGGACCGGGGACCTCCCACAGGCAAGCCGCCGAAGGCAACCTGCCTGCCGTGCTTGGGGCAGCAAAATACCTAGAGCTGCCCCTGCACTCATACATGTGTGGCTGTATATAAATACATATCTGTAACATGCATATGGGCATACAATACACCCAAACACACACATACAGTTTTTAATACCATATCAATCCATTCAGATCCACGTATGTGCACTCAGATATATTTACTGCTCATGGGCTTAATCTACAGCCCACTGAAGTCAATACAAATGTTTCCATTGATTTCAGTAGGTGTTAGATCATGTCCTTACATCCTAATTCAGGAAAGGACCAAAGCACATTCTGAACTCCACCTCTTAAGTATATGATTAAGCGCTTTTCTGAATCTGGGGCTAAATGACAACATATTAAGGAGGCATCAATAAAGTTTAAGTCAACAAGGGATTTAAGCGTGTGCTTAAAGTTATGCACACGTTTAGGTGTTTTGCTGAATGCAGGCCAGAGGCTGCATACTTAGGTATGTTTTAGGTCAAAGTGAAAATCCTTATTCTAAAATCAAAACATCAGTACTGGAAACCACTTAGATTTTCATTTACCAATTAAAAGAAGCAGCAGACATTTAAAATAACCTTCGGACACATCCATTACAGAATAACCGAAAGGTGAAACTGACTGATAACTTTATTCATTCATTTAAACATCACAGTACCCATCGCCTTTGGCCCAAATCCTGAAATCAGAGCCTAAGTGTACCTCTGTGTCCATGCGAATCACTATTGCAGGCTGGCATTTTCTGACTTAAGTGAGGATCCTCATGGCAAGGGTAACAGAAGGTATTTGAAATTCTTCTTCATAAAGACCCATATGAATGTTATTATCTCAAATGCTCACCTAACTCACCAAAATTATTAATTTTTATTTGAACTACCTATCATAGCTTTTTTTAAATCACAACATTTCTAAAAGGCAATAATAATGGAACATGCATTTATAAAGAGAAAAAAATATTTTTTTGTTAAAATTCCTCAATTTGAGAGATCAACGTGTGTCTAATATTTCATATATCTTTGAACAGCCTAAAACGACAGACTGCTCATAATCTGTTATAAAATCTCAGTGCCAGAACATGACAATAGATAGCACCGTGGAGTGTCTTGGTTATCTCAAAGGGAATAATTAAATGCTAACCAATAGCAAAAGGGTGACCCAGTTTGGAGAGGCCTGGAGAGACGTACCTTACTGGTGATTTTAGCCATGTGCGGCTGCATGCAGGCACAGTTAAAAGGCAGATTAATAGGCAGTCAGGTGTGAGGGAAAAAGCCAAGGAATCCCACCGTGTAACACAAGGCATTCATCCTATTTGGCAAAGCACTTTATGAATTAACCTAGACTGTTCTTTTTTTCCCCAATAGTAAGTTTCCTAAGGTTCACACTGTGCTTTGCAGGCCTAGTTTGTATTCTAAAACAGTACAGTTCATATAAATCTTAGTGTTGTTTTTATACTGGAGAATGAGAGGGGGAAATGACAAGCGACCACAGATTCAATAGGTTGCATTGCACAGCACACAATCGTATGGTCATAATGCAATACTTCTCATTTGCGCTGCCACTTGTTAATTTCCTCAACTTACACTTCATTGTCCTCTGTAATACGTTTACAAATCAAAGAATGACAAATAAAGAGCCTGCTCCTGCTACCTTTCCAGCGATCAGTCCTTACTCATGGGACTTGAACCATTGACTCTAATAGGGATATTTGTGTAAGGGCTCTAGGATTACATATAATAAAAGTGAACACAGAGAACTGCCTTAGGAAATGTTTTCACAGAGACTCTTATGGCATCACATGGGGCTAACACAAAGAAGCCTCCCTGGTGCGCCAATCCTCACCATGTTCTCCCTTAGGCCATGTCTATACTAGACACATGACAGCAGCACTGCTGTAGGGTAGACACTTATGATAGCAATGTCGCTGAAGTAAACCCACCTCTCCAAGAGGCAGTAGCTAGATTAATGGAAGAACTCTTAAGCCAACCTAACTTTCTCATGTAGACCAGCCTGAAGTTACACTTGCATTACACTTGTTTCCTGTTAACCATTTACCATACCTAATAGCTCCACCGAATCAAATCTTACAGTTGCTCACATACTTGAGGGGTGTTTTGATTCTAACTTAGATACTGTAACCAATAAAGTTGTCCAAATTGATAATGGAGCAGAAACAGAGAACAGAACCTTGGTAATACAGAGAAAAGGTTTTGACTCTGGCAACAGAGGTGAAAGTACTAAATCACTAACAAGTGTCTTTATTGCATCAAAAAACACGAACTGTAAAAAACTTCAGTAAAGCATCCAATATTCATGTAACGGTCACTGCACCTTTGGTAGCGTGGGGTGGGTGAAAAGGGTCTCCTAATTCTGATTTGTGATTCATAAATTGTTTGAAAGAGTTTGATCCTCCTCTCTACACATCAAAACATTTTAATGAAAGAATAAAATGAAAGAATGAACCTTGACTACAAAATCTTGACTTATGAGAATAGTTCTTAAAGTGCCATTGGTTCTTTTCTAAAACATGGAGGAATACACGAGACATCAAAAAGGAAAAAGGACCAATAGCTTCACTGAACATAAATAGGTTTAGATCCCATATTGTATATAGTCACAGCAGCCATCATATACATATTATGTTTCTAAAATCAGAATATAAATTAATCAAATACAACATTTGCAGATGGTACTAATATCTGCCCAGAACAACAACGTCATTGTTACCAAGCCAAACATGCATGTATCTAATCTACGTATTCATATGTGAAGAAGCAGAAGGAGACTATAACAAGGAAAAAGGTGAACAAAAGAGGTGTTAAGCCATGTTTTAATTATGTGGTCAGCTCATACTTGAAGCAATTAACTTTATAGCACATGGAGCTACAACAGCAACTCCACAGTTGTGATTGTGAGACAGTTTCCATTTGAACCCTCATTTTAATTATCCTCTTCTAAACTTCGGCAAGAAAGTTCCTTGTAGCTGGAATTTTTATGTACTTAGTCATAAGCCAGGGGATAATTATGGGGGAACTTTCAGGATAATTTAGGCAACAGAAACCCATAAAAGCTAACAGTTATGCACAGACTCAAACTAAATATTTAAGCAGCATAAAAATTTATAAACATAGGCAAATCTAAACAATATCATAAATAAAATCACTATTTGCATAAATTCCAAAGCAAAGACAGTTAAATGACTGTTTTGTAATCATTAGAATGTGTCCAAGAATTTGATCAGTCTAATAATCATTGCTGTAATGATTTAAGTTTGCATTACAAGAATAACACTTCCTCTGGCATTATTAAGAAAAAACTGCATGTAAAGCCACTAATATTTCTTTATTTCAAATACTGGTAGTTACAGCATTTCCAAATTTAGGGTCAAATTATGCCTTTGGAGAATTTGAGCATATACTTAGAGTCCCATGTTTTACTGGACTGCAGAAGACATCAATTTACATTACACCATACTTCCTTGTGTAATCATCATGTATTGTACATGATAGATTTGTGCAACATCCTTCTTTCTGAACTTAATCAATGCAACCTTGCCCCTCTCGCATCCACACAGAATGCTGCTGCAAAGATCATTTTACTAGCCCATCTGTTTCAACAGGTCTCCTCTCTCTTTGCATCCTTCCACAGGCTTGCTCCCCTTTCTCTATCGCATCGTACATAAGCTATACTTCCAAGGTCCTTCATGGCCTGTCCCCACTCTATTTATCTCTCATTCACTATTAAGCAGTCCACTCCCTCCATCATCCCATGATGCGAGCCTCCACTGCACCTTGGTGCTGTCTCTGATATTGCCTCTCACTTGGGAGGAGCTTCCAGTAAACATCTGCAGAGCTATCTTATTATCCTTGTTCAAACAGTCCTTTTCTGTGATGCCTACAAAAAACTGGGCCAAGGTTAGTCAGCTGGTGTGCTGATACCAGAACCTGTCATGCCGACCAATACTGTCTCACTGTTTGCTTGTGTGCCTCCTATCTGTCTGCATCCATTTGTTCTCTTGTCTCAGACTCCAAGTTCCTTGGGGCAGGGATTGTCTTTTTGTTCTGTGTTTGTATGGTGCCTCGCACAATGGGGTCCTGGTCCATTTTGATGGCTCCCAAGTGCCACATAATAAATTATCATAGAATATCAGGGTTGGAAGGGACCTCAGGAGGTCATCTAGTCCAACCCCCTGCTCAAAGCAGGACCAGTCCCCAGACAGATTTTTGCCTCAGATCCCTAAGTGCCCCCCTCAAGGCTTGAGTTCACAACCCTGGGTTTAGCAGACCAAAACTCAAACCACTGAGCTATCCCTCCCCTCTTCATTCAGCTTCACACTGACCCCTTCTATTGCCCTCTGGAAATTCAGCATGCAGCCTTTTTTCCCTTTGCAATTGTATTGTACTGTACTCTACTAAGTCAGATTTTCAAAAGCCTTTTTCTCTGTCCATATCTTTTAAATGTGAAAATCCAGAGCTATCTTGGGATGCCCACTCTAGGGTGGACAGCTTTAAATAGGAATCATTTATCTTTTCAATGCATTGACTTTAGCATGAAAAATTACTTTTTTAAAAAAAAATCACTTAAAATGAAGTATCAGTGTGGTAAGGTGTTTTAAAGTTGCCCACTGTTGCAGAAATTGTTGAATTATTTCTCACAGTACATTTACAATTTTTCTACTATGTGTCAGTGGCAGTGATGGACATTTTGTACTTCTAAATGTGGGGGTCACATCACAGCTCAGCAGCTCCAAAGCATAGGCAGTACATTAAATTTCATCACTCTTCACTTGTAGGTAAGTGATATGACAGACACATACCTAGATATCAATTTTAAGTCTATTGTACTAATGGTTTGCAAGATAAAAGCATCTGTAAACTGCAATTTTATGCAGAACTCATGATCCCAGCCTATCATACAGCGATGGGAGTCGCTGCATAATAAAGATGAATGCAACCCAGTGTTGCTCGGAAAGATCATTAACGAAATGAAGAAAGCACTTCAGTGACTGTGGAATTTGTACTAGTGCCAAATGTAACTTCCCCTTGCAACTCAAGAGATGCCAAATTTGGGCAGTTGCCCAGGGAAAAAAAGAAAAACCAAGGCTGCATGAACTATTATTTCTCAGTGACTATAAGATCATGGTTATAAATTCCAAATCCAGTCTTGATTTTAAGTCTTTTACATGTGCTGTTGTTCCACCTGGTTTAACCCATCTTTTCTTTATTATAGGAATTTAATTGCTATTCAGCCTGTATTAACCTTATTATAATAACCCTGGAGTTAGGGAATATATCACGTCACATTCACTCCTAATTTCAACACAATCCCATACTAAGTGAATGGGAGGGTAATGCACATATTGAGAGGAAAGGAATACAAAACAAGAGGGTACATTAGTTTTTCATGGTCCACAAGGTGCACCAGTTGAAAGCTCAAACAAATTGAAGGCATTTGCGTTAAGCTCCTACAGATCTACGTATTTCTGGAAGAATCGCTAACTCAATGAATTCCACCAACACACTGAGTTGCATGTATGTCTCTTATCATGGTTCTCACCTCCACTTGCACTTTTTATCACAGTAAGACTTTCACAGGCACTCAGAAATTGCACTTGCAAAAGGAACTGCCAGCTTTCATGAAACTAAGATGGACTCTGCTCATTCAGAACACTCAGTGGATGTATTTACTCCATGTGACACAGAGGACAGAAAATAGGAGTGATCCTCTCTATGCACAGGTACATTAGGCTACTGTGAAAGGACAGAGGCCTGACCACCAGTATATTCTCTCCTCATTCTGTGGTCACAAGGAAGAGCTTGCCATTCATGTGGGTTCCTAATGCGGGTATTCAAATAGTCACTCTGAGGAAGCAGCAACAAGCTTTGGAAGACCTGAATTTAGGCCATCTAGAGATAGTTACAATGAAAGCTTTGGAAAGAACCTACGTTTGGTGGCCATACAGGGATAGCCAAATTGAAACACTCTCCAACATTCAACATTTCAACAAATACACAATACACCAGATGAGGCAACAGCGATTCTTGAGAGAGGCTGAGGATACTATAGCAGCATGTGGATTTCAAGGGACATTTCCAGGACCTGGCTGTGATGGACTCCTACCCAAAATGGCCAGAGGTATTCATCAGCACATACCAAACAAGTACTATGCACTTATGTCCAGATCTTCTGCTGATGTAAACTGTCCTAGCTCCAATGGAGCTGATTAACACCAGCTGAGGAGTTGGCTCTTAAAAGAACTGGTATCCAAAAGCAGACCACCAGTGATAATGGTCCACAATTTACTTCATCAGAGTTGAGGAATTTATGTTAAATAGAATCACAGACCCCACAACTGCCCCCCACTATTTACACTACAATGGCACAACTGAGCTGTTTGTTCAAATGTTAAAGGGCAACTTGCATCCCGTGAAGTCAGAAAGGGGCACTCAAAGAAACTGCTCATCATCTTACTTATTAATGGAAACATTAGATACAGAACAGAACAGCCCTCCAGGCACCACCAGTTTTACTTTTTGGACTAAACTTTCTCGAGTGGATCTCCTAAAACCAGACTTTTGAGGAATCTTTTATAATAAGCATGTAAAAGAAGCTGGCAGAAGACAACATGCTATCTTATGTAAACTGATACAGACTAAAGAGTTTGGCAGCAGCCTTCCACAAAGACAAATATGGGAGCTAGGTACCACTCAGTCACAGATAAAAAGTGTTATACACAATAAAAGATCACTGCCTATCATGCTGACCAGCTCTGACTCATTGTTAACTTGTGCTCTCCCTGCCTGTCTGTATCCATCTGTTGTTTCTTGTCTCATATTTAAATTGTAAGTTCCTTGGTGTAGGGACCATCTTTCTGTTCAGTGTCTGTACAGCTCTTAGCACAGTGGGGTCCTTGTCCGCAACTAATGCTACAGCAACACAAATAAGATGATCAAAGGTGACAAAACAGACAAAATTGCATGTGGCAAACTACTCTCTAATTCTAATCAACTAGTAACAGAGACTTTTATTACCACCACCAACACCACTGACTGAGTTACAACAAACAAATGACTCCTGCAGGCTCTCTTGCTTGTGAAGAAGCAGGGCAAACACTAACTCAAAAGCTAACTGTGGACACCACAGTTCAGTAGGGCAAGGAAATTGCACCTGAGGAATCAATAAAAGATCATCCAGGGACTCTTTCAAAACCATGTTTCTCAATTAGAGGTGGATATCTATCTATCTACCCTAAAGATTACTAGTTAAATGATTTATATTGTACTTATAGTGCCGTTTATTCAGAGCATGCATGTGAAATAATGTTTTTAAAGCATTACACACCATTTGTTCAGGATACCTGGTCAGTGGCCCACTTGTGGTTAAAGTTATGTTTGTGACTTAAATGCTTTGCTGGGTTGGACCTCAGTATACTACAATGCAGGCACAAAAATACACCCAGATCCTGGAATCCACAGATTCAAGCAGGCACCTGGGGCAGATAACCTCCCCATGCTACCTACTGGATTCTGAAGGTACCTCACTGTCTCCATTACCAGTCAACCTGGGCTGACCTTTCACATATCTCCCCTCTCCACTGGCAATTTGGCCAAGATTGAAGCAACTCTTGTGCTCCACCCTTGGTGCTGAGATCAATTGCAAGCAGACAGCCAGTGCGCGACCCACCAGATTGCGTGGTCAGCATAATGCATTTTTTCCCCAAGGTAATACCCCTTTTTCCTCCCTGGATGAGACCATATGCTGTTTTCTTCACTACTGTGAATAGGAATGCATTCCTAGCTGTCTGTATTTGTGCAGCTGCACTTTTCTGTAGAATGATGTGCCCTAGGTTTTTGGACATACATTTGAACCTCAGAAGGTAATTTCACCTTCTTCCAGCACCAGCCTGTTGATTCACCAACCAGGTACGCCACTGTCGTTTGTGTCAAGAACAATTGCTTGATCTCAGCTGCTCAGAGCATCGCCTATTCTGTTTCAAGACTGCTTTGAAATGGGCTTTTAACATTTGTGACTTCCATTCTAAAACGCTTCTATTAGTTAATCAAAAGGTTTTCTTGACCCCCTTTGAAGACTCTGGAGCTGTGACTGCCTATTGTCTTCTAATTAGAGTTAAAGCTGTCCCAAGCGGGCTCTGCTTTCCAAAGAGAGTTAAGTGTCTCAACAGCGAATAACTGAGTCATACAGTGGGTTATTGATAACTTTATAGAGAGCACCATGAAGTACTGTCACCCCCTGCGAGGTCACAAATGCGAGCTGATGAGATTGTGTTCGCTTTATTGTTTTCTTGCTGCAAGCACCACCAAAGAATGTAATAGCTTTTTTAAAACCCTGTGTTTGTGTTAACTGATAATGTCTTCTGGATGGAATGACTTTTCACTCTAATGTCTTAACAACAGCTTAAGAGCCTCAAAAATCCTTCATATTAATATACAACACTAGTCTCTTCACATATTTGATTTTTCTAAACACTTTCCAAATAATGCAAAAAATGATAAAAGCCCTGCATACAGCATCCCATGGGTTCAGTTCCAAACTATGCGAAACACTTAGAAACCAGTGCCCAGGAAGTCCCCTCCCAGTTTTCAAGACTGCATAGATAAGTTATTAAAAAGAACAGCAACTTCAAATTTACCTCCGTACTAGTGACTTTCAGCAATCACAAACACAAAAGAAAATGCCCATCATAGTCACAGTAAAGCATTGTGCAGATGCAGTAGCATTTGGCTTATTGCTTACTTGTTTAATTTTTATAATTAAAAAACTGAATTTAGGGTAAAATTTTCAGACATGCCTACGTGACTTTGGGAGACTAAGTCTCATTTTCAGACATGACTTAAGCAAATAAGAGCCTAACTACCATTTATTTCCAATGACATGTAGGCTCCTCAGTCAGATTTTGAAAATTTTATCCCCAGATCTTTTGTTGTTGAGACCTCTACATTTGCTTCATGTCCTCTTTCCTCCTTTACAACTTCCTAATACCCCGCTTCCTTTGGGGTACAAACTTAATTTGGCCTACAAAACATTAATGTCAATGAGTTACTCCAGATTCATACTTGTATAACTGAGATCGGAATACGGACCAATGGGAATTGTCTGTGTGTGTCCAGAGTCAGGATTTGGTTCATTAGTTTCCTCCTTTTTGCTCTTTTCCTCCCTCTCCTTTTCACTCTCTTCTCTCCTGTGCTTCTCCCTTGTATGCATTTTGCAGTCACTTTACTGGACTTAGCATTTCATGAAGAAGCCACGCACCAAAGATTTCCCTTTGTATTACTGAGACGTTGCTCAATACCATCATGCTTTCCTTCCAAAATGATCTCATCAGTATTCTAATAATAATTCTTGGTAAGGAATAAACTTTCTATATTATTTATTTTATATACATATGCACACACATACATATCTAAACACATATACATATATTCACACACACGTACAATATGAATCCATTGGATAAATGAGCTCATCTCAAAACTGTCCATCTCACCTGATATCTGATCACTAATTCATCTTCCTGGGGACTGATTCAACCTTCCAAATCCCTACCTGACAGCTACCATTTAAAAAAAAAAAAGTCAACTCACCACTAAAATGTTTCTGCCTTTTACCCAAACTGTGAAATTCCCGCTCACCTCATCCCCACTTGTCCAAAACTACACCCCATTGCCTAGGGGTCCAGCATGGGAAAGATTCAGCCTGAAACACTAACAGGTTTCCTATACATGCCATGAGCTAAATGAGAGTTTTGTACTGCTGAAAAGGGAAAAATTCTCAGCTTCTTATTGGCAAAGGCCTCACACTAACTCCTAGCCTGGAAAGTCCCAAGGGAATAGACTTTAAAGTCATGATATTCTGTACACAGAAATGCAAAAGAGCATTTAGAGGGTTTGATTTGCTTTTTGAGATTTTTATACAGTGACACCCATAGCGTAACTATGACACCTGGTGCAGGGATACGAAAAATAGTCCCACAAAAGTGTACTAAAACTCTGCAAAGCATTTGCAAACCAGTTTTTCCTAATATCTGCCAATTTTACACACACACAAGAGACGACAGTGTGACACACAATGTAGGTTGTATTGGCATGAGTCTGGGACACCCACATAATCTACTAATGGCTTTGTCACTGCTGGGTTATGTAGTAACCCCAAACTCATGTCAATAAAAGCCTTCTGCCACTCCACCAGAAGAACTATTCTCTGTACCTCACCTTGCGGGCAAGGAACGATGACCAGAGGGTCATTTTCCACCTTCACATCATGCATTGAATTCCCACTGAAGTCAATGAGCATTTACATAAAAATCAGTGTCCGGATATATCCCCCGGTTATAACTTTTCTTTAACCATAGGTTACATATTTGGCAAGGAGCTCTCATTACTGTTGACAAGTTTTACAGTCTAATTCCCTGAGCTCCCTATTAAAATTTGACCCACAGTCTGGCCTCAGTTTAGAGGTGGCCATTTTGCTGGGGAGGGACGGGGGACTTGTCACTAATAAGGGGACAAATCCTGGCATTTGAGTCAATAGGCACTGAAGAATAGTGCAAAGGCAGCAGGATCTGACCGCGCGCTTTCTATACCACACTTGTAAGAACATTTCATTTGTTTCTTGCAATCTATCCACTATGTTACACAGACAGGCAGAATGGGGGAGAGGCATGAATATTCAAGGCAGGATGGTACAATATATTAATGTAACTGATTATTCCTTATTAAACTGTAAATAAGGCTTGATACTTTAATTTTGTTTGCTAGCCAACTACAGCTCCTGAATGTTCTTTCTGGGCAACTGCTGCATAGTTGCTGAAGTAAATGACAGCTTTAGATGCACAGAGATTGAAGGACAGGACCCATAATTGTCAGGGCACAAAAGAAGAATCAAACAAAGGCCCTGATTCAGCAAGGCAATTATCCAAATGCTTAACTTTCAATGAGTGTCTAAGACCATCCCCATTCAGCAAAGCATTTAAGCATGTGCTTAAATTAGTACTTTGTTGAATTGGAGCTTAAATACAGCAGGCAACATGAACGGTTAAAATAACGTTACTCTGAATAAGCAGGAAAGATTTTTAACCCATCTCAGTCAAGATTCAGTCACAGCCATGCACAGAAAAGGAGAAGCCAGTTTTCAGAGGCCTGGGGGAAAATGGAGTACCATTCTATCCCAAACCATTCCCCACAATAACAGAGGCTCACTTTTCACACAAACGGCACTATGAAAATGTAAAATGTTAGCTTAATGTTCCAACTTAATATGAGAAGCTGGTTTTCAGATGGTGGTTTGAGATTCTATATAGCCTCTGCATTGGTGTCATCAAGAGTAATATATATGTTTTAACAGACGAGTGAAAATGTAAGGTTGGTGCCTCCTGGAGCATATCCCCATCCTCTGCTCGACTGTGTAACTGCTCCTCTTAGCTTTAACAGAAATAAATATTTAGGGCCAGGTTGGGCCACTCTCTCTCCCTCACTCCTTGCTCCCCATGGTCTCACTGGGACAAGTTGGGAAACAAAGTTCAGCTACAGAACGGGATTATGATCATCCCATTGTCAACGTACCTTTCTGGAACGTCCAGAAGCAACAAAGACTGAGTGGAGGGGACCAGCTACTATCCAAAGCCACTTCTACACCAGGGGTGAGGGCCCATTTAACATATACCTTTGTAGGAGGGAGGCGTAGACAAGCCTATGTTGCATTGCTGGGGTCTCCATTACTGGAAATAGCAACTAGCCATTAGGCAGGAGCGGGAGCTATTTAGTAATTATCTGCTGTTTTAAAAAACAATTATTTTTCAACACCTCTTTTTATTATCTAGTTAATGACAGCACTTACTGATGCTAATTTAATGTGTAATAAAACTTCTTTACTATCATCTCTCTCCTGACAGAGGGTGACAAAGAGAAACCAGTGAAAAGGAGAACAGTTAAAAAGCAAGAAATATATGGCTGCCTATTCCTTATCAGCCTTCCATCTGTAAATGACACATGAAAGGTATCTTACTCCCTGGCTGCTGCTTCTGTATGTAAGTGCTGTATTCCAGCATGTCAGAGGTCACTTATCAGATTCCACCATTCATTTTTTTTTTTCTGATCACAAATCAATGAGGAGAACAACAGAAGGTCAGGTCTTTTCTAAATATAGCGCTGATGTTTGCGGTTTGCTTATTCAAGGTCTGCCAAGCCCCTCTCAGGCAGGGACTCATAAGCAGTGCTTTCCAAATCAGCAGAAACTGGGTGCTTGCCGACTCCCCTCACATATGCAGCTGAGAGAAGGTGGATTAAACTGTCTAAGCAAACTGACTTGCTCCAGCTTTCAGATTCTTGCTGGCTTCTGTCCGAATTGCAATTGGTGTTAAGATGCGAGGGGGAGGAGAGAACATTGTGTCACAGCTGAAGGTGACAAAGCAGGCTTGGCTTTTTTAACCCTTCACAAGTCGAGTGCTTTACCGGGGTTTATTTCAATTCTAGTAGATCTGGCTGTATTAATCATCATAATTAGCTGTGATCATTGTGGCACACAATTTAACACAATTGACAGCTGTTCTCATAGAATAAACTCAAAAGGAAGAGAATGATTGAAATGAAGGATTATAAAGCATTAAGAGAGAACTCCAACTCTGCATATGGCATTCTCATGGGTTTTTTTAAACATAAAAAAGGGAGCTAGTAACAAAGGTTCAATGGCACACAGGAATATCCTTTAAAGAAAGGAAAGAGGCTTCCACAGTGGGAAACTTTCAGATATATTAAAACTGCAGCACAAATCTATTCTCTTTTCAGATGCTTTTCATGGCTGTTTTACCCATATTTACTAAGCACTGCTGAGAGCTACATATGCCACTTTTTGTGCTTAAACCAGTGGTTTTCAACCTGTGGTATGTCTAGAATTTCCAACGGGATCTGGACCGCCATTTGAAATTTTTTAGGAGTCCACAAATGAAAAAGATTGAAAACTACTGGCTTCAACAATAGTTTGGTCCACTGCCATTACTGAAGCTGCACAGATTAACATCGCTTGAGGCCCTATCTAGTCATATTGCATCATTGCAGGATCAAGCAAAAGAAGTTGGACTGTGAAGGAGAGGCCTTTAATAAAATACAAAATACTTTCATTGCAAGTAAAGGGGATCTGAACAGATCTGGCAGAGTATATTTTGTTCTCTCTTTTCACACATTTGTTCTAGCAGAATGGGCCAAATTCAGCTGTCAGAAAAAATGGTGCACACCCAATGAGCAAGATCCTCAGCTGGTATAAAGTGAGAAAGCTCTGCAGCTCCACTGACTTTGGAGCTGAGGATATGACCCCACTGTTTATTTTACTGGCAATGCACAGGGGTAACCAATAGCACAACATTTCCCCTCACACACAAGATCTTCAGTTTTTATTTAAGCTGAAGAACATTCATGAATATATCTAGACATGAATCTCTTTTGGATGGTTTTGTAAACTGAACAAGAGAGATAGAAAGAAACTATAGATCTGTTTGTCCAGGCCCTGGAATACAGGCCCATCACAATGATCATGGCTTTATGCATGCAGCACCCTGGCAGGGAGATGGGAATAGATGCCTACATCACAGCAAAAGTCAAAGGAAATGAATGGAACAGCCCTCTCAAAAAATCACTTCAGATTCGGATCCAATTGTTCTCCATTCTTTGTAATTGCTTTAACTTTTATCATCAGCGTTGCCCCCTGGGCGAGTTAGTAAGCAAATCAATCTCCTGTGTTCCTAGGAGGACATCTGATTAGGTTTTACTTCAGAAATCAATGTGATGTGGTATTTCAGACATGTGTTCTGGATATGAAAACGTCTTCACAGATTGCTTTAATAGTGTGGGTATACAACACATCTATATTATCTTGTACCCATACAGATACCTATATCCATGCTCATTCAACCATATATGTGCTGGTGAGATCCAAGTGATATATTCTAGATAATTGGAGACTCCCAGCTTGGAAATGAACTTGCTTCTAGCCATGGAATGGGCCAAGATATTGCACCTTACAATGGTGATTTTTTTTTTTTTAGTATAGAAAAGTTATTACAGATCATTTTAAGGTGTTCAAAGCTCTCTGAGTTCTGTATAGTTGGCTTCATGATCTCTCAGGCATCTGACTTTAAAGACAGATACACATATAGGAATTCTAATAAATGTTTCATCCACTGAGGAACATTTGTAAAAAAAAAAAAAATTTTTTTTTTGACTGGAAAGCATGTGTCATGTATAGACTTATGAGATGGGGCAGTGTGGTATAAAGATGCAATCAACACTCATTTGAGATGGTCACAGAAGTCATGACTGGCTTCGGTACTTGTGAACAATGATATAACTTTTAGACGACATCAAGTTGTCAGGTATTCCTTCTGTCCCTGATTCAACAAAGCATTAAAAGAACACACTTAGCTTTAAGTACATGCTTATGGGACTTCATAAGCATGTGCTTAAGTGCTTTCTTAAATAGGGATGAACGGCTGAATCATGGTTTAGTATAGACACACATACACTTAAAAAATGTAAAAACAGTAGAAGGTCCCTCTCCCCTTGCAATGAAATAAAAAAATATAATAGGAAAATATCATACATGCTGTACTATAGTTTGAAGATGGAGTATGATTTCGGGGTATGATCGCGGGGCCTGAGACTTAGGACCTCTGGGAAAAATTGCTGACTGCCACCGATGTTCCGGGTGACGCTGGAGCAACTCAACCTTTCTGTGTCTCAGTTTACCTGTTTGGAGAACTGCTGCAAAGCTTAAAGTTTGCAACAGGCTCTGAAGTCCTCCGATGAAAAGGGATTCAGAAGTTCAACATATTATTACTACTCTCGTGTATGCCATCCAGCAGTTTTGATACAGATGCGGGATCACAAGTACTGTTCAGGGTTTTGGTTGACAGCTCCGCACTTCACCTTTAACAGCCTTAGCAGACAAACATCTGTTCTTTTCTGGACAATGAAGCATTCCTTCTTGTTGTTAATGTGCCTGTCACCATTATATCTAGGTGCCACAAGCAGGAATTAAATGTATGTTCATTTTGCAAAAGAGGTCCAATTCCACCATCTCTTCTTCAATTTGGGCCCAAACCCAGCACCCAAAGAAGTCCAAAGAGGCACTTTAAGAGTCAATGAGGACTGCTGCACAAAGAAGCCCTCTGCGGTACACAACACAATGAACTTTACCGAGCTTACAAAACCCATGAACAACTCTACATATTCTTGATCACCATCTATTTGTGCATTTTTTGTTAGCTACCTATATTACATATATATACACATACACATTTTTATATACATACACACACATACATATACACACACACTTTTATATATATACATATATATTGTACATGAGCGACTGGATATATGTACATTTATTTGTACATGAGCGACTGGATAGCGTAGTGGTTAAGAGTGCCGCCCTTTGATACGAGAGACCGGGGTTCAAATCCCGGTTGGTACCCAACTTTCCAGTAGGGGTCCTCGGGCAAAAGATCCCCTAATGCTTCACCTGCCTACCTCAAATATGAGAATGACACGAACTAGGAGAATCATGCCAGCTTGGACGTCACCCAGATTAACAAGGTCTGCGCCAGATGCTGAGGAACCAGGACAATCTGACGATAAGTGGGCTACTGGAACAAACCACTCACGGATGAGACAAGAGAACTTGGAATTGATGGAATGCTACTACAACAGTAGACCTAATGAGAGGGTATATATGAAATGTATGAGGGGACTATGGATGGACAAAAGACCTACATCCACCCTTACTGAGAAACAGCTAGTTACCCAATGCTTCAATATAGTAAAGAGAAAGCTGCTCTCACAGCCTGAGATGGACCAACTCCACATTACATCCCAGACTGAAGAAGACCTGGAAGAACAAGTGGATGTGCAGCCCACACCTGAAGCTGAATTGGAAGAACAAGTGGATGTGCAGCCCACACCTGAAGCTGAAACTTCACTGCCACCCCCTCCATTGCAGAGCACAGCAGCTGATATGAGGCATAAGATCATGGAGAAACTAGCTACAGTCAATCCTCGAGACCGATTACAAGGCTCAGTGGAGAAGTACCATCAGATAGTATGTTAGAAGATGCCAATAGAGCCCTCATGACAATCCCTACTACACCATAACTCAAACCAATGAACTGGTATACGCTACAGCCTCTGTAATCCTGGAGATGCTTGGCTACACGATCAAGAAGAACAACAGTATGTACCACCCTGGAAAATGAGTTGGAGGATAAGATCAAGGTGACTCGGAGAGAAGTTAGTCAGCTGGTGGAACTACAGAAGGGTGTAGAGATTAAGGATAAGACTCGGCTACTGAAAAAATACAAGGGCCTGACTCCATCTGAAGCCCTAGAGACTGCTAAACAAAGGCTCACAGCACTGGCTACCAGGCTAAGGAGATACACTAGAGAAGCAGAGGCCAAAAAAGTAAATGCCCTGTTCTCCAAAGAACCATCCAAGGTGTACTCCCAACTGCAGTGCAACAACACAATAACAGCAGAGCCACCAGCAGCAGAAACTGAACAGTACTGGAAGAACATATGGGAGAAAGAGAAGACTCATAACACCAGTGCAAAGTGGCTGCAGGACCTGAGAACAGAGCACAGCAATCTCCAGAACAGAAACCAGTCACCATCACAGTAGAAGACATCCAGCAGCGGGTCAAGAACATGAAGAGCTGGACAGCACCTGGACCAGACATGATCACACCTACTGGCTAAAGAAACTAACAGCAGTGCATGAACGCCTAGCAGCACAGATGAACCAGCTGCTAGCAGCAGGCTCCCACCCAAATTGGCTAACACAAGGAAGGACAGTGCTGATCATGAAAGACCCCTGCAAGGGACAGAACCGGCCAACTACCGGCCAATAACCTGCCTCCCCACAACATGGAAAGTCCTATCAGGCATCATAGCTGCCAAGCTACAGGACCATATGGCCAGTACATGAGCACAGCTTCAGAAGGGCATTGGGAACAACACCAAGAGGCTCAAAACACCAGTTGCTCATAGATAGAGCATCGCCCAAGACTCAAGGTCTAGACAGACCAATCTGAGCACAGCTGGATTGACTACAGGAAAGCCTACGACTCAATGCCGAGCACACGTGGATCTGTGAATGTCTGGCGCTATAACAAGTCAACAGAACACTAAGGACCTTCCTCAAGAACTCATGGGACTATGGAAGACAACTCAGCACTGGAAGTCAACTCAAGGCAGCTTGCACAAGTGGCCATCAAGTGCGGCATATACCAAGGTGATGCACTGTCCCCGCTGCTGTCTGCATAGCTTCTGCATAGGCTATTACCCCCTAGCCAGATGAATCACAAGACAAAAAAAAAAAATACAGGGTACAGGTTCAGGAGTGGAACTACCATCAGTCCACCTCCTCTACATGGATGCTTACATCAAGCTGTATGCTAAGAAATGACGAGACAGCATCGACTCGCTTATCACCTGACGCGGAATCTACAGTGAGGATATCGGGATGTCTCATTCGGAACTGGAGATAGTGTGAACCGGATGGTAGTGCAAAGAGAGGAAGGTAGTCAAGACTGATGGGGTGGAACTACCAGCGGGCCACATAGCAGACATACAGACCACCTACAAGTACCTTGGCGTCCCAGCAGTCACATGAAACCACACGATGAGAGAGAAGCAAGGAGAGCAGCAACATTCAAGTATCACCAAAGGATAAGACAGGTCCTGAAGAGCCACTCCAGTGGGAAGAACAAGATCCACGCCCATCAACGAGATCACGTCCCTCACCGTCACAGATACCCTGCCGGTATATAGTTTGGCCTGGCCAATAAGGAAGGACATGGAGGCTGCCGATGTGAAACCGGAGCTCCTCGACAATGCACGGAGATTTCCACCCCAAGCCAAGCACCCAGGAGGACTGGTATACCAGCCGGAAATGAAGTGGGCGGGGCTTGGTGAGCGTCAAAAGCCCACTGTCTCTGGACGAAACCCGGAACATCCACGGAGGTACTATCAAGTAAGATGCGCCCCGAAGATGAGCTGCACTGATGGAGAATGCCTGACGCAGCAGCTAGACATGGAGAAGACCAAACAGAAGAAGTGCCATGGCAAAACAAGACCCTGCATGGGATGTCATGGCCAGATGGAGCTGAAGAGTTGGCTGACATTGGTAGTCCTACCAGTGCTAGAATCGGTGGTGGACTAAAAGTCAGCTCTGAGGCACTGATCATAGGCAGCACAGGAACAGACCACTGACACCAGTATCCGTTGGCGCCAGGGGTCTACATGGAAAACCATGATGAGGAGGCAAGGAAGACAGCAACATCCAAGTATCACCAAAGGCCTCAGAGCCAGGTCCTAAGAGCAGCTTAGTGGCAGGAAGAACAAGATCCAGGCATCAACAGACCTACGCCCTGAACGGTCATAGATAACCAAGTGCCGGTATAGCGTAGCTGGCCAAGGAGGACATGGACAGCTGCCGATGTGCTAGACCCTCCCAGAAGACTTACGAGAATGGGAGATTGCACGGGCAGGTTGTGGAGACCCCATGTTGGGCCACACACCCATAGATCTAGGTATACTCAGCCGGAAAACGGAAAGGCGGGCGGGCTTGTCGATAAAGCCCTTCCTGTTCAGGCCTCAATGAACCATTGTTCCTCCATTTAAACACTTTGTGTAACCTAGTGCTAACCTAATGCTTGCGGAGATGTAATAGCTGAAAAGCCAGTTCATGGCAGTTAAGATTTGCATTGATAGTATGAGCCAGTTCCCTGCTGTCATTACATTGAGCTAAATTGAAGCAAGTTTTCAAGGCCCACTTTTAGATACAGCATACAACTTTCTCTCAGCAGCAGAAAGGAGAAGGAGGGGAGAGACAAAAAAGACATTGAGTGAGAAAAGATACTGCAGCTGGATGGGAAAGGAGGGGGAGTGAAAGAATCAGTTAGTCAGTCCCCCAGAAAAAGTTTTGTAGTAAACAACTGTGAATATAAAAGGAAGAAACTGCTTGTGTTTAAGTGTGCAGGATTTGAGATTGCATGCTCCCTCGCACCTTATTGAGCGGCAAATAAACTTATGTTTGTTCTCTAGAACCTGGTGTGTTTATTGGCGTGGTGCCACCGGGCAACGGACCCCTCTGCTGAGATTCCGCTCGAGGCACTTGTGCCGAGACAATAGCAGGCTAAGATTCGTGGGACTTCCAGATCCTAGACGGACAGGCAGGTACTGGCCAATCAAACCAAGACATCGTGGTAATGACAAGGACCACGTGAAGACAGCGTGTGGTGATAGATATAGACGTCGACAGGGACAAGCAACATCAAGCAAGAAGGAATAGAGAAGCTGGAGAAGTACCAGGACCCTGAAAGAGGAACAGAGAGGATGTTGGAAAGTGAAACCAAAAGGTCCCAAGTGGTGGTAGGAGCACCAGGCTGTGACTACCAACTGGGTGAGGTGGCTCCAACAGAATCCCAGGAACAACATCAGAGGCTCTCTGTCCAGAAAGTGCAGTGATAGGAACACTAGATACTGCCGAGCACCTCAAACTCCCGGCCTCTGTAGAGACCCGAGGTTGACGGAAGAACACATACCACCCATAGGGGTGAGAGGGATTTTTTTATTTATTTTGTGACAGCCCGACCAAGTGGGTACAGGAGCTTTGTGAGGGCAAAACTATACTGGTCCCTGGGTGAGTAAGTGTTCTGGTTCAAGTGAGTGACCAGAGCAGGGGCTGACTGAAAGTAGTCAGGAACTTGCTAGAGACCAATTAAAGCACGGACAGCTGATTAGATCACCTGCAGCCTAGCTAATCAAGGCAGGCTAATCAGGGCACCTGGGTTTTAAAAGGAGCTCTCTCCAGTCAGATGGGGAGGAGCCAGAGGAGAGGAAGTGGGTGTGAGGAGCTGGGAGCAAGAGACACAAGGAGCTGAGAGTAAGAGGGTGTGCGGCTGGAGGACTAAGGAGTACAAGTATTATCAGACACCAGGAGGAAGGTTCTGTGGTGAGAATAAAGAAGGTGTTTGGAGGAGGCCATGGGGAAGTAGCCCAGGGAGCTGTAGCTGTCATGCAGCTGTTACAAGAGGCACTATAGACAGCTGCAATCCACAGGACCCTGGGCTGGAACCCAGAGTAGAGGGCGGGCCCGGGTTCTCCCAAACCTCCCAACTCCTGATCAGACACAGGAGGAGTTGATCCAGACTGGGGGGAGATCACTGAGGTGAGCAAATCTGCCAATAAGCGCAGGACCCACCAAGGCAGAGGAGGAACTTTGTCACAATATATATATACACACACATATACATATGTTTGACAAAGTTCCTCCTCTACCTTGGTAGGTCCTGCACTTATTGGCAGATTTTGCTAGCCTCAGAGATCTTCCTGTGTTTGATCAGGAGTTGGGAGGTTTGGGGGGAACCCGGGCCCGCCCTCTACTCTGGGTTCCAGCCCAGGGCCCTGTGGATTGCAGGTATCTACAGAGCCTCCTGGAACAGCTGCATGACAGCTACAACTCCCTTGGCTAGTTCCCCATGGCCTCCTCCAAACACCTTCTTTATCCTCACCACAGAACCTTCCTCCTGGTGTCTGATAACACTTGTACGCCTTAGTTCTCCAGCAGCACACCCTCTCAGCTCTTTGCGCCTCTTGCTCCCAGCTCCTCACACACGCCCCACAAACTGAAGTGAGCTCCTTTTTAAACCCAGATGCCCTGATTAGCCTGCCTTAATTGACTCTAGCAGCTTCTTAATTGGCTGCAGGTGTTCTAATCAGCCTGTCTGCCTTAATTGTTTTCAGAAAGCTCCTGATTGTTCTGGAACCTTCCCTCTTACCTTACCCAGGGAAAGGGGACCTACTTAACCTGGGGCTAATATATCTGCCTTCTATCACTCTCCTGTAGCCATCTGGCCTGACCCTGACCCTGACCCTGACCCACACACAATATACATATATATGGAGCACTCTTGAAACTAGCACTTCCACCGACTTCAATAGGACATGGATTGGGTCTTTCATCTGCCCTTCTGTACAAGCTCCTTCCTGCCCATTTCATTTTCTTTATTCATTCCTCCATTTAACAAGACACTTGTTTACACACAGTGAAGAAATTATTGTGCTTTTGTCCTGGAAGACTAGGATTACAGAACATGAGTTCTCTTCTACAGTATATTTTCCTATCTCATGCAGCCGTTTGTGAGGATTCATTAGTTAATGTTTGTGAAGTACTTTGAAAATGAAGGGAGCTATATAAATGCTAAGTAATCATTATTATTATTATTATTATGTTGTGTCAAGCAGGGGGTCAGCTAATAAAACTGGAGATGCAGTATATATTTTCAAACCTTTAGTCAGATCCCTGCAGAATAAGCAGCACTCTCCATTTAGTACAATTACAGAATTCATCCAACCTTTATCGAAAATTGGGAAATTGTACATGATGTTTTTGCAACTGGATCATTAGTAGATAGTCCCTTTGAAAGGATCCATCAGAACCTAACCTTTTTTCTTCAGCAGAACTCAGCTGTTTCAGTCATTACAATATTTATGGTTCTAATGATCACTTTTTAAATCCCAATTTTGCAAAACATTAAAGATTTTTGTTCTATGCAACATCGAAGAGGTGACCTGGTGCCAGGCATCCTCAGCTTGACAACAATTATAAGAGTAATGAGACAATTAAGTTTTGCCATAGCTGTTAAAATAAGAACCTAGTTTTGACATTTATAAAAGTGGCATTATGAAATGTTGAACTCAGGATTATCTCTTTATCATATGACTAACACAATTACAGATGTTCCACTGATGTATGCTGTGGCCCTCTTCTCAGTACAATAATTATCTTTTAATGAGCCCACATTAATGTAAATTGGATTCATCAGGAAATAAATTTCACAATGAATGTGCGGCGCTCTCCAGGTAACCTTTCATGAAAGCAATGCAAATACTAATTTTGATCATTTGTGGCCTAGAGATTTCCTTTCAGACATGAGGCAAACAAACAGTCCAGGTAGATCACACAATTCCTTGATATCCACAGCACTTTTATGGTTTCATAGAATTAAGTTAAATTAGTTTGTGGCTTTTGCAAAGCTTCACCTTTGATTAAACATGCATTAATGGCTCATTAATAATGCAAATTTGTTTCCCTCCCTTCTTTCCTGTCAGCACAGCCTCATCCTCCTCATAGATTTCTGCCAAAGTCCATGCTGGTGGATGGTTTTAGAACCAATGGAAGCTGTTCTATACAGTCATTCCAGCTGCAGTGATATTATCAGCACGTACTTCCCATGTGACTGCTATTCCACTCTGTACCAGTTCTATCCTACTCCAAACCATGCCCCTCTGAAAAGCAAGCCACTAACCTGCAGTCCCATGCCCTCAAAAATTTCAAATAATTATAGTTATGGTACTCTGATTAATTATCCCACCTGCTCATAGCCACTTCGGAGACTTCAACAACCCATGGTTAATAGAACTCCAATAGATACATTCAAATTTGGGTATATATTTAATATAGTTATTACCTATGTATTTTCATACACATATTTTCAGTGGAACTGTAACACTGTCAATTTGAAACCTAGACAACTGTAAAGCATAAGTTAAAACTTGTCTCAGGTCCTGTGTCCCCACAATTAATTTTTTTGGTTTTACAATTCCATTTTGTATTTTAAGTGATTTTTTCACTCCTCTTACTATGTAAGACGTCCACACAACCAACAGGGGAAAGAGTGAAACTGGCTATTCATGAAGTGCTGTCATCTGAACAAAATAAAAAAAAACGACAAAAGAAATATTTCTTTCCTCTAATCTCTCTCAGTTGTAGCACTTTTGGTAAAAAATGTAGGACAGGAGTGGGATTTTTAAATTGCTGGTGTCCCTTTAAAATATGCATGTACTGATGAACAAACCTAAGACAAGACAAGAACTAGCATCTAGCATTAATGTCACACACAGTAGTCATGCTGTTTTGCTAACAGAACACTCAAATGATGACCAAGACACACTCTCTGGCTATATCCTTCAACAGAATGGGTTTCAGCTCAACCCCCTAATGGTGACCATCAACACAATTTAACTTTGGGGGGCTGTAAAAGTGTACTGATAAGACAACAAAGGAAAGATACCCAAACGGTTAGCAAAAAAAACCAAAACAAAAGGTGGTAACAGTCTGCTCTCTACGTCCTCTCATGAAGCGTGGTTGGCTCAGATCTCTCAGGACCCGGCTTATCTGCCCCACACCAGATAGAGAAAAAAGTCATCCAAGGAAGACATTCCGTGAAAGCCAAGAGACAAGCCAAACATGGGGCAAATTGTATTTGTAAAAGTAAGGGTCAGGGTGGGAGGGAGAGAAATTTGTGATTGTGCCTGGGATAAATAAGCCTTTGATGCAGAATCCATGCTTACTCCCATCCCCCATTCACCCAGGTATAAAGAAACAAAAAAGTAAAGAGGGGGAGAGTTTATTGGGTGAAATTCATCTAATAATCATTTATTTGTAGGAGCCACAGTGGTGAACGAGGGCTGCTAAGCCCTGTACATACACAGACCAAAAAGACAGTCCCCTGCCCTTAGGAGTTTACAACCTAAATATAAGTCAAGAGACAGCAGATGGACGCAGACAGATAGGGAAAGCACAAGTGTAAGCAGGGTCTGAATGAATGCTTACATGACAGCTAGCTGGGAGAGGATGGACTTCGGGTGTGTTTATATGTAAATACAATTTGCTCCTGTTCTGCTTACATATTCAGCAGATACAGCAGTGTCAAAGTGATCAACTTTGGCTGGCATTGGGTACAAATCACCTTAGTACTGAATGCAGGCTTAGTCAAATATGGTTACCAATGTTGTAATTATTGTAGGAATACAGGAAAGCACGACTGTGCTTAACCTGTCCCAAAAGAGAGGGCCACCTCCAGTGGAAAGAAGCTTGCTAAGCCAGGGGCTTGAATGTCAGAGCCCTGTGAAAGTAAGGGGTGGGGACAGGTATCCCAGCCGGAAGGCTACACGCCCTCATCAAGGATCCTCCCTAGACTGGTTTAACCTGGTCCTCCCCACTGTTCATAAAACAGAGCTAAAGCGGTTTCCTTAGGAGCCTCTGTCATGTTAATGCCTAATCAGAGCTGAAATCATTGTGGTAGGACTGTGTTTCTGGCCTGCCTGCTAAGAGCTAAAAATCACTGAGAACTGAAATCACACGAGAGGGGGCAGTGTTTCTGCCCAGCCTTCAAAGAACTGAAAATCACAAAGACTGATGTGCAGAGGTCACAGCAGAGAGGCAGGTGACAGCACAAGGCGACTGACAGTCAGCTGGTGAATGAGTGGTTGGTGTGGCAGAGAGGCGCGATGAGTGACCAGCAGGGTGGCTGGCAAAGAGGGGCAGTAAGCGAGTGCCCAAGCAGCAGAGCGAGTAAGGTACCTCTTTACCCCACCTACGGGGGGAGGTGAACTCTACAGATGCACCTCTGGACTCTGGGTCTGCACTGACCACAGACAGCAACTGTGAGTGGGGTGCAACAGGCACATGAAAGGGACTTTTTGGTTGCTGGAATTAAGAATCTGAGAGGAAAAGGGCACTGCCCAACCTACTTGGATGCGGGTCTTTTACTCATGGTTTATGTTTATGAATCCTGTTTGCAGTGTTTTCCCAAATTAACACCAAATTGCTTCCCTCCTTTTATTAAAAGTTTCTTTTCTGCACTCAGACTCTGTGCTTGCGAGTGAGGAAGTACTGCCTCTCAGAGGCACCCAGGGTCGGGTGTAAATTTCCCAGGTTACTGGGTGGGGGCTTGAGCCGGTCCTGTGTTGTATCAGTTGAAAGGAACCTCTAGATATAGAACCGGCCCTGGTTGCTGCTGGCTCCACCGGGCAGAAGGGTTACACACGGAAACAATCGGACAATCCTGAGCAGCATGATAAGCAGCTACGTAACTGTTGTTAAGCTTCTCGTAGGCAGCACCTCTATGCAGAGGGCCAGTGCAAATTTTCTGTAGCACATTAGCCCTGTTTGGAGGGCGGTAATTCTGGCCCTCTGCAGAGGGTGAATTTCATCCACGTTGGGTATGTTTAAAATCATGCTCATTAAGTCCTGGCTACTACATCAGCTATTTTTCTCCAATGTAAAACAGCCTATTAAAATTCAGCACAATATATACGTTAACATGCATGCAAATTATATATACCTATACATACATACACACACATACACCTACACAACAGCAGTTCCCTTAAAAAAATTCACTTTCTTACTGCAGCATTTGCTTGCAGATTCCAAATGTCAATATATTCCAGGAAAAAGAGGAAGGAGGTTGAAACGTTAGTGGTTTTAGAAAGCTAATTGCCATCTGTAAATTACAGTTATGAACATACCATCCTTTTTTCAGCAATGCAGCACAGGAACACAGCAATTTTAAGTGTTGCAGCACAATTCAGAATATACAGTAGTGTGTTTTGTACTAGTGCATGACAGTCATAGGAAATTAATTCATGTCAGTAAGAAGGTATCTCATTGGACTGAAAGGATGTTCTTTAACAGTATATTAATAATAGACCCTTTGAATTTAAAGTGGACAAAAGCCCCTGTGTAGAACCTGTGTTTACTGATTGTTCATTGTTTTAATCACAGATTTAAACAATAACCAATAAGTGCTTAGCAGTAAAATACAAGCTTTAAATTAAGCTTCTTTTTTTTTAAAAAAAAAAGAAAGTATTTCACCTTTAAGAAATAACAATCTATTTAAAGTAATAGTGATCATCAGTTTGACTTTACATGGAACACCCTGCCAGGCATTAAATCTGTATTTATGTTCAACAGTCAGAATTTTTTCTCCCCCTCACTTGCATTAAAACTTCAGTAGGAAGTCAAGATATGGCATAGAGCAGTTTAAAAATTATGGGTTAGATTCACTGCGGATAATGTAAACTCAGAGAAACGCACCAGCTTGTATCCGAACCAGGAATGCCATTCCCTTTGAAAACACAGCCTTTTATTGCAACAGTTTCTCCCAACCATCTAATTTGGAATTTAGTTTGGCTCTTTTCCCCTTCTCAATACGTCACTTTTACTTTTTAAGCTGGACGTGTTCAGGGCCCGCTACCAAATAAGCAACTTTATCTACCAGCACCACCTCCACATCATGCTCTATCCTCCACCTTTCCCAGTGGTATCCCTGCAAAGCATCCCTTAAAAGCAATTCATTTTCAGCAGATAGTATGTCTACACAGCAAAAAACAAACAAAAAAACCAAACCATTGCTGGCCTTTGCCAGCTGACTCGGGCTTCTCCGAGGCAAAGGGATCATTGCTAGAGGTGTAGCCTGTATGCCAAGTGAGTCTTTTTCCTCTGCTGAGATTACCAGCAAGGGTGACAAGTGTGATTTGGAGTAACACAGCATGATGTTACAATTTCATGCTCAGTTTGCCATGCTTACAAGTAGGCAAGAGAGAGAAAAGAATAAAACCTTTAACTGGCAAACAGAGTCAATTTGTTATGGAAATCACAGAGAGGATAAATATGGAGTTCTACAACGTCATTTTTACAGTCAATTTTCTCCCTATAACTGAACTTAATACCAAAAGAAGGGAAATTACACAAATATTTCATCTGGACTCTAACAGTACTAAACTGGGTGCTCTGGAGATAGTTTATATAATGTAGACAGGCAAACATGAGAATTCCATCATCATTGAAATGGAGAACCCTCCTTAGTTCATGTGCAGTCGTAAACAAACACAGCTTATGCAATTTTAAAATAAACATATTTATTATAGGAACATACCAGCTGCAAAGCCAATGTTCCAGTCAAACACACTTTTTTCCCAAGGCAGTTACGAGATAATTCCTGGCACTTATTTAGAATCTTCCACCTGAGGATCCCAGTGTGTTTTACAAACATCCACCCTCACAACATCCCTGGAGTGAGTGTTGTTATCCCCATGGTACAGGTGGGGAGACTGAGGCATAGAGAGGTAAAACGGCCACTCAAGGTCACACAGCAAATCTGTGGTAGAGCCAGCAGTTTGGACGTCTTTGCCAAATTAATTGGCTTCCAATCACTAGACACATTCCCTTCCCCCTCTTCCCCAAAAGTCATGTGTCTGACGTAACATTTATGTCCTGCCCATTATGGCATCAATAACCACAAGTGAATCACCATAGCCTAGGCAAGCTCTTCCTCTGAGTGCTTTGTTGGGATTCAATATTAGAAGCAGAGTTACAGGACAAATTTTATATCTTAATCTGTTCCCCTTTCCACAGCTCAAGTGGCACAATGGGGTGGGAAAGATGCTGTACAAGCCCTGGTAGGAATACCTCCAGCATGAGGGAGTCCCCAGTAGCTACAGATCTGCTGGAGCCAACGCCTATGTCTACTCCCCACAGCTCCTAGCGCAGGGGACGAGTCTGGGGCAGATTATGAATGGATGGGATACAGGAACCATAGTGGGTCTAACTGGCTTATGGTCATTCAGCAAAATGAATGGGAGTGAAAGACAGAAACTTGCTTAAGCACTTTGCTGAATCAAGGCCTGAATTCTGCCCACAGCTGGCAATTCCCCGAAGGAGTGTGGCACTGGAGAAACAGTCTCCCTTCCTTGGAGGTGGGTCACCCCTTGGGGCTTTGTAGGCCCTGCTAATACAGAGGCCTACCAGGGCCCCAACTGACAAAAAAACAAATCAGTTCTTTTCCTTTCCATGGACACAGCTGCACGGCACGCAAGTCATTAGTCAGTCAGAGGAGTGGGAAGTTCTTGTCACCTGCAGCTCCTTCGCATAGGAACAGCCAGGCCTAACGTGTGTGATTCACTGGGGCTACTTCATGTTCCTCTACATTCTTAAATAACATCTACAAGATCCCTCCCCATAAGCAGATATTGGGGAAGCATCAGATGCATGGTAAATAATACATTACATAACTGTACTTCAAAGGCCTGAACAGTGCAAGTGCAGTAGCTTCCCTAGATTTGCCAGCGCAGTTCAGTTTATTTAATGCTTTCCCTGAAACAGGTTTTGGTTTTTTTTTAAACCACAGTGCTTCGATTCTGTGTCATTACATTTTTAATTATATTGCATGGTGACCTGTCTGCTCCAGTAGGGGCAAAGGCCACACTAGAAAGAAAATGGGTAGAAATACAATTATTAATCATCACGGCTTACTGCATATGAGCACACTACAGGGGGCAGAACCCAAAGGGTTTAAAAAAAAACAAAAAGCAAGCATGATATTTTCGGGAATGCCACTGGGAGCTGTGGCACAGTCTGAGTAATGAGATAAGGAGATAACACTCATGTGGTATAGGTGGGTCAACAATCGAAATACCATAAAACCCAATCTGAGGGGAAATGTCTAGAGGTTTTAACTGTGAATTAATATTTTGCACCATTTAAGTCCATTCAATTCTACAAATCTTTTATGGTAAAATTCACTACATGGAAAGGCCCACACCTGAACCAGACCATGTACGGAGGGGCAGAGCTGGACAAGGTAACCGCCACACAAATGCATTCCAGAGGAGAGTGTCTCGGCTCCAAGCAGGTTGGTTGGAAGGAAACTGTTGAGGATTGGCAGGGTTGGACAGTGGGAAGGCTGCCAATCAATCAGCAGGTAGATGGGGTGAGGAACAATATTTTCAAATAGGGCCTTGATTGTCAGAAAGTGCTGAGCCCTTTGAAAATCAGGGTCCTTTGAAGTGTCAAGTTCAGCACCAAAAATTGAGGGACCCCAAATCACTAATCATTTGTGAACATTCTGACCAACACCTTGGCTCTACACCCATCCCCCACCCAGAGCAGCTGAGCCAGTGTGGAGTTGGTATAGACCAATAGCAAAATTACTGCCTATCCTCCACCGGTGGCAAAAATTGGCCTGGAAGGAACTGTATCCCCCTGCCCCATGGCTACCACTGGGGAAGTACAACTTAAGTATTCCTCATGCTCAGGGTGCACTTACAGTAACAATCTAGCCCAGTTTATCTAGGCAATAGATGTATCTAGTGATAGAAAAATCTAACTGATGCATCCGTAAACCAGGTTATGGTATTCTGAGGCTAGATTCCAAATGGAATTTCTATTAACAACAAGTGCCTGCAAGGGTGGCAGTGATTTTCTCAACATCAGTCCCAATGTGCTATATGCAGCTGACATTGGAAGCTGGCCCTCGGACAGTAAATGCCACATGAAAATGTTTCTGAGCATCCAACTGCAATTACAAATGAACAACAACTTTCAAATGAACATTTAATTGACTTTACAAATCTTACCCCTTTGCACCCATTCATGTATTTAAAATGTATTAGGGTTTTTTAAAAAAAATATTCCAGTATTTTACAACAAGATAATCCGTTTGCAACTTTAATGCACCGTAAATTTTCTCCACTGCATCAACTGCATGGTGCTATGGAGATAATATGAGAACAACCTAGCAAACTTTAGATAGCAATTTATAATAGATTTATATATACTATATGGACGTTTGCCTTTTTTTATTTCCTCATAAGTGATGCCATTAATGCTGCCATAATTCTTATTTACTCAACTTCCAGGCTTCTGGCATTAGCACAAAAACAGATTTTCAGAATTTACATCACACACGCATCATAAGAAGCAACAAAAGAGCCTAGGCACGATTTATTTGGATCAGCGCTAAGATTCATCATATTCACTTTCATGTTAACACCGTCTCCCCAAACAGAAAAATTAGGGATCTGATTTTCAAAGATGCTGAACACCTGCAGCACAGACTGAAATAGGAGCTGCAGAGGGAAATATCCATATAATATGAGCCTCATTTTTGCTCATTGGAATTGGACTGCAGTGCAGGAAAATTCCCATCGGAGTCCTATCATATTCCCAATAGATGCACATCCAAGACACTTGGAGGATTTTCTTTCGCATTAAAAGTGCATTGCATGTGACTGAGGGCCATCGTTCAGCTCAGTATACAGGGAACTCGGTTAACAGCAGCTGGAGAAACGGGGATAGATCCTCAGCTGGTGTACGTAGGACTAGAAGGGACCTTCTGGGTCAATGAGTCCAGTCTCCTGCTATCACAGGCACGTCATGTAATTCTCTTCATACGCTTATCAAGCCCTAGCTTCATGGTGGCTAGATTGTTTGTCCCCACTCCTCCTATTGGGAAGCTGTTCCAAAGCCTCACCCCTCTGACAGGTCAGAACCCTTCTTCTAATTTCCAGCCTAAATGTATTTATAGTCAGTTTACAGTGTTAAATCAGTGGAGCTTCACTGAAGTGAATGGAGCTGTGCCAGCTTACCCTGGCTGAGAATCTGGCCCACAATATCTCAGATGCCCATTTCACAAAGATTCCTAATTCTATTTTGCTGGGGCGCCCTAAATACAATGTAGTTATTCTCCTTCCTCACATGTCCCTTGTTTAAGACTAAGATGTCCTTACATGGCCTCAGCTGGTAGGAGGAAAAAAACCACCCACTGTCCTCATGCCGTAGGGTCCAATTCACCAATGGCACATGCTGGCAGAGCTCCACTGAAGTCCAGATTTGGATTTAGTCCAAAATTTTCATGGACTTCAATAGGACCAGGATTTCACCCCATACATTCTTCCTATAGCTACTTACAGTAGCATCTTCCCTGTCCCATTGTTGAAGGACAAAGCAGGAAATATCAATGATTCATCTCTGGATTCAGGAATGTTTGCTTTAAGAGGGCTTCTTTTCCCCACATACAATATGAAACACATGTTCATAAATCCAGAGAAAAATATTCAATAAAAAAATGGAAAGATTTGTAGTCAGAGTGGAGCTCAAATAAAGTTCATGGTTTTTAAGTAAGGCTGGTTTCAATTACCTTACCCTTTTTAAATTGTGAAAGATGTAATGTTAATCAAACATGTAATTTGCAAGTGTTTTTCTTTAGTAAATGTCATGTACAAGTAGATATTTAGGATGTAATGCACAAAGTAATTGCAGCTGGATAACTTTCACTACTGGTATTTATTTACATTACAGCAGACATGAGCAACTCTGACAAAAAAGAATATCTTGGGTAAAATCCTGGCCCTATCGAAGTCAATGGCAAAACTCCCAATGATTTCAAAAGGGCCCAGATTTCACCCTTTCATTTTATATGCTTTATCAATGGGTCCCTATCTTTCTTTGTAGAACAGAGTGGTTTTTAAAAAAAAACAACCTAACACACCAACAGTAAAAAGTGCAGCATTTTTCCAATGAAAACAAAAACGTGCAATTAAAACCTTTGTGATGCTTCAGATGCACGGTGCTAGAAAACTGCACAAACGGTCCAATGGGCACAGGTTTGGACAGGGACGTGAGTTCTATTCATGGCTCCTGCTGTGTGACTTAGGCTTGTCACTGCACTTGCTTGGGCTAGGTTTTAAGTGTTTAGCACACACAACTGGGCCCAGATCTTCCAAAGCGCTCAGCACCCAGCAGTTCCCGTTGTGCCACTTATGTCTGCATATTTAAATGGAGTTGATTTTCTTAAACTCTGGTCACTTATTTTGGTGCCTAAAGTGGAGCTGAGTCTTTTGCAAATCCAGCCCCAATTTTGGGTGCTATGCCTTTGTTTGAAAACCTAGCTCTCGGTGTCTCTGTTTTATCCTTTTTCCCCCTAAGCTCTTTGGGGAAGAGAATATTTCTTACTATGCATGTACAATGTCTATGGTCATGGGGCTCCAGGCTTGACTGGGGATCTCTAGGTCCTACTTTAATGAAACAATTACCATTATTTGTATTATTAAAAATTGCATTGTGGGAAATCCAAAGCTGCACTGTACAGAGTTATGAAATTTCTACCTTCACTATATTTGTTCTTTGTAACAGTCACAAAATAATTGCGATAAAGAATTGCCGGGTGGATATTTTAAATTAAAATACTGCTCGACAACAATACATATTAAGAGCATTTTCGAAAAAAAAAAATGTCAAAGGAGGAGGAAGTGGCTGCACTTGGCATAATGCTCCGAGATAGAACAGCCCTTATATTCATAGGAGAAGGTTCTACAGTGGGACATCCTGCATTTTGACCTGCAGATGCACAGACTGTCCAAATAGTTCACTACTATGGATGAGCTAATAGTTAAAAAGCAACCATGAAATCTTAAATGGAGGCTTTCATTAAAAAGCACAGATGTTCTTTCAGGAAGTTCTTTGCCAATGGCACATTTAAACTTACGCAACATCCTCTCAAAAGAGACTAAGGACTCTATTCCAGCTTTCCAAAGTTATATACACATGTTCCCACCATCACCACCTTTGCGCCCCCCCCCCCCCGCATATCTTCTTAGCAAGAAGACACGCTCAGTGCATTAGCCACAGGGCATTCAGCAAATGAGCACATGCAAACTGGATAACTGTGTGCCAAAACCGAGGGCAGAGATTTGCTTGACCCTCTGTTTCAGTGTCAAATACCAAATATCGGGCACAAGGTTTCTTTTTCTACCATACGATGAATATAGTAAAATAATTGAGCCTCAGGACTGACTATGTTCTTTACACTGTGTTCAGCAACAAGCAGGAAGCCTCAGATAAATACATTGTGCACAGAACCTGACTGGCTTCTCAGACTCCATGTACTGATATTACTGATCCCATCCCTTTAAATATACTGAAAACCAACTTTTTCATTTAACTTGGTTTACTGTTGGTGCCACAATATATTTTCAAGCACCAGGTCAAGGGACACGCAGCTGATCATGCACGAAGGAGAAAAATCAATGCGAAGACTAAAAAGAAAGAACAACCGGGATAAAGGATCCTAATGGGTCCTGCTGTATTTACTCCATGGCAAAATAATTGTTACACAATTCCTTCCATCAGCAATATACTTCTACTCATTTAGACTTCCAAAGCCACTGAAGAATCTTGGAGCAAGGGGTACCAAGGTCATAAACAGGACCCCATGTATTTGGAAGTCTCACAGCTACAGGATTGTGCTTCAGATGCCATGTGTTTTAAAAGATGTTTCTAGGCACCATAGTAGAGAAGAGAACCTTAAAAACATAAATTGAGTATAAACAGATGCAGCATTGCCTTCCTGAGTCTGCAGAAAGCCTAAAACAATAGGTCTGAGAAGTATCAACTGTTACAAAATGTCAAGACCACAGGCCAGGTTCAGGGTACTATCTAAACTGCACTCAGGATAGGTCCAAAGGGGTAATGGTAGCTCAAAGGTTACTTTGCCGTCCACTGTGCCCAAGGGCGTAAATTAGAGCAGTCTTGGCACACTCCCAATCTTCAAGGGTATTGCAATCCAGACTTGGATCCAGATATGAATTTTGCAGCTTGAGCTCATCAATAGTAAGCAGATTTAGAACCCCAGAGTGGAAGATGGCCAACAGATTGGACACCACCAGGAATAATAATGTGTAAAACAGAAAGTTTTTGGTGGCATTTTTAGTGTAATCACTTTTTATGAACGATACGCGTGAACATGGATTCTTTGCACATGCACATCCAAAGTTCCTGCTAATGTCAATGGGAGTATTGGGTGCACAATAAAAGCAGAATCTGGAACAGTAATCCTATAATAGAATTTTGATATTCATGGACTTGGTTATTTTTTGCCCATTTTTAGCAAATTGCAGTACAACAAACGAGAACGCATAGTTGAGCTGTCATGCGAGATAATTGATTTTGACAGGACTACAGGTTAAGTTGCAAACCAGTGACAAATTTGGAAATTCTTCTGCAGTATATGTCCCAGAGGACAGCTTATAATCGTTTGTAAGCTCAAATTAGGTCCAGAGTTAAATATCATTAGATCTCAGGTAAAGCCACAGCTCAGCATGGGACTACTGATGTCTTACCTTAACCTTTCCTATTACATCAAGGACACAATTGTAGCAAAGGTTATGAAGATTATTCTTCAAGTTGCAAATTGCTTATAACTAGAGAATTAAATTGAAATACATTCCCAGACAGCCTGCAAAATGTGAGAGAAAAAACATTGAATGGATACCTTAAAAAGTCCTTATACCCTGCATTTTTTAAACTCTCTCTTGCATAAAGCTAAAAAATTAAATGGAATCAGATGAAGTGAGTTAAGCCCCATCTTTGTATTCGAATTAATATAACTGAATTAAATCACCACTCAATATGGTTGTCCCGGTGCTTTATTACAACTGTTTATAAGGAATAGGCAGATAATTTAATATCATATTGCAAAGACTATATTTTGTGGCAGTTTTATTTCAGACAATGTTAAATATTAATTGCTATACAAAAGGGTGCATAAAAAATTATGCTGGAAACAAATAATTCAGCTACCCACAAGTTAATACAATATTTGCATATTCACCTTCTTTCAAGCTGGAGCTGAGTTAACTTTGGCTAGTTCTACAAAAATAATAATTTATAATAAAATGAGCACAGAACTGAAGTGAATATTTGACTTACACTTTAAGGTTGAGATTTGGGCAGTTCCATTTGGAAATCTCAGCCAAAGGCTCCAATCTGTAAGGGATCCTTTGGTAGGTGATGAAAGGTGCTACACAAATGAATGGCAACACATCACACACCTATGCGTGCGTGCACACAGTCCGGTGCTGAGCAAACTACCAGCCCAGGGGGAACTCCAAAAGGGACTGTGCTTTCACTCTGCCTCCTGGAACTCCATAACACACCAAGAATGCATATGCTGCTCTGGTCCCATAGCCCAATCCTCAGGCACACACACAGCTAGCGGGGCTGATTGGTACAAAGAGGGTGGAGTGACCTGTGGAGTGGTTTATGCACTGGGGTGGCAGGAGAGGAGCATTACTGTTGTTATTGCCTGCTCTTGTGTGGACTACACAGGGAGGGGAAGCTCTTAGCACACTCCATTTCGCGCACCCACTAGGGGCAGGGCACAATTTAGCTCCATACATTTATTCTATGCACAGCAAACACAGGAGTTTACGTGTGCATATTCTGACTCTGTTGAGTTCCAAAGGAAACAGCTTCATCAGGAAATAAGCTGGAGCAAACACACAAACAAAAAACAGCTTTAAAATATACAGTATGTTACCCCCAAAAGAGCTCACTAATTCCACTTATTACTTTTTAATGATCATAAGTAATAAAAGACACCAAATAAGTGTCTATTTGCTAGGAAACCTGGTGCAATATATGGCCAAAACCAGATCATCTCCACCTGCTCTCAGAGTACGCCAGCATCCCAGATTGGTTTGGGTTCAATTTCTAACAAAAAGGTGATTCTGTTCATTCTAATTATGCTTTTGGAGCCAGAGCACCTGTATCAAAGAGCAATGTGAAATCAGGTTCAGATGGTAGCGCTAATGCATTTCAGCAACAGCCACTGATTCTGCAGATATGAACTTGTGTCAGTTTGTAAAAATACAGTGAAACAATAAACACAGCAAGCTTGCTTGTGCTTTACAGACTGTCTGCTCTTAGTTTCTAAATTATAAGAAACATCTGGTAAATGATGATGTATTTTGGGGGGTGGGTAATTAAAGTTCAAGCATATAAATAGATTACTTCAGTCTCCAGGGCTGTCAGTCTTGCATCCCTGGCAAGTACTAAATTCACTTGTAACAAATTACACTAAGTAAGTGTTTCTCATTGCCCAGCTCTGTTTTGAACATATGATATGCAAATACACAGTAATCAGAGAGGGAGACCACAACTGCCTGATTGTTCCCACTTAAACAATGATTCAGCTCAGAATGCAGCCACATTGACTAAATATTATTTGCATTAATAGCTTGAAAAAGGGTTGTGTCATTTTGAAATTTATTTGGGACTCCTCCCATGATATAGAACAGTTTCCCTATCCATGGGGCAGGCTCCTCAGGCCGCCCCGGAGTAGTGTGTAAAGCACAAGGAAAGGAGCAGTAGGGTTCTAAAAAACATTGCGTGGATTGAGACCCATTTAGTCTCTACTGTAAATAAGTTGTTGTAGGTAAAGGAGTGGGCAACTCCTTGAAACCCACTTTACTCTCTGCCCCGTGGTTGTCCCTATCCACAGGAGTAGCTCGCCCATACAGAGATGCAAGTTCAAGAAGCAGCTCAGAAGGGAGGGCAAGTGTCCCAGCACTGGGGCGCTCACCTCAAGTCTCATGTGGTATTAGAGGGGGCAGGAAGGAACGCAAAGAAGAAGACAACGAATGAAAATAGAAAGTGAAAGAGAAGATGAGAAGAGAAAAAAAGGCTGATGAGAGAGACACACACACACACAGCAAGTATGTCTGGGGCTAGGCCTAGCAGGTGGGGATTGGAAGTTATCTATCCACTAATCTGTAGCAACAAAGTCTCCACCTGAAAAAGTTTGGGAACTACCGCTTTAAAAACATGCCCAGATTTACATCACAAGGACTTTTCCTGAAGAGTAACCAGGAAAAGCTGGGCTTCTCTACAGCCTTTATGAGACCTATAAACAATCACTTTTTTTTTTCTTTAAATTCTAGACACAAAAATCTAAGTTTTAGAAACTTGGCATTTATGAGACTTATAAACTGAGAGGGGTTGCAAACACTTTGGCGGATCAAACTAAAATTCAAAGGGATCTTGATAAATTGGAGAATTGGGCTATAGACAACAAAATGAAATTCAACTATCAGATTTTTCTTCTTTAAATTCTAGACATAAAAATCAAAGTTTTAGAAACTTGACATTGTTTGCTTTGACTAAGATTTTTAATGAGGGATGGGACTGCACTCCAACTACTAAAACAAAGGGACTGATTCAAGTTCAGCATGTCCAGAGTGCTGAAAGACTAACTGACATAAAAAGATGGCCAAATAAGAAAGCCTCATTAAGGTGTCGTTCTGTATTTCCCATTAATTGTCAGCTATCCCTTTGCTAACAACAGGGGGTTTGTGTAAAAGACTTCAGCCACGTAGACTTTGGTCTTTAAAAGGACTGGTGGCACTATCAATCTGCATGTTACGTAAATCATCCCTTAAGGAGAACACAAAACAATCCAGACTATGAAGCAGATACATTTCTGGAACCACATCACTGATGTCAGTAGGCACAGATAGACAGCCCAGATTCAGCTCCCAGGGTGGGACAACGTTGCATTAACAAATTAATATCTATCTGTGGCCTGAACTTAACATCCAATGATTTACACGCATTTAGCTCACAAGAAGAGGAACTGCTAAACTAGACGGATCTATGTTTCTGTCCCTATTTAAAACCTCAGCATATCTAGTGTAACACTAACCGTCTGTGCCCTTCTGCAGGAGTTGTTTAAAAGCTTCATCTCATTTACTCAGAGCCTAACAGTCTTGCAAGTTTGACTCACCTTAGTGATCTTTGTGTTTTAAACCTTGTCAGCACAGTGAACAGCTACATTTGTCATTTGCAATTCATTTCAGAAGAACTGCACTGTGCACTAGAAACTTGGTGATTAATTTAACTAATCATGGCCAAACAAATAATCCTGCATCTGAGGCCAGTCTGTTCACTTACTTAAAAAGCAATTACACACAACCAGCATATAGATAGAATCCAGCATATCTCGGGTTAGGGCCGAGATAAAATTCAAATGATTTCTTTCAACTATTTTTTAAAGGGTTTTCCAAGCCTGTCTCCTCGGAAGCATCAGAGGCCATGTTAATTTCAGTTTCTAGATTGCATCCATGAATACACATGGCTCTAGAGGAAGACACTTGGAGTGAGGTAAATAAAAGCTAATTAGTCATGCAGCCATTAGTATATGATAATGAAAAAGCTTTGGAAATGTAACCAATGCACTGTGTACTGTAAAAGAGTGAAATTCACCTCTGCACAGAGGAGTCACACAAGACCAGTGAATCACTAGACTTAAGTTTCAGCACCAGGTCCTTCCAGCACTTATGCCCTACTTTGAGGGCTTAAATGAGACTTAAATGTGCATAAACTCTGGCCTGGTCTACACTACGCCGTTAAATCGATTTAAACAGCGTTAAATCGATTTAACGCTGCACCTGTCCACACTACACCGCCCTGTAAATCGATTTAAAGGGCTCTTTAAATCAATTTCTGTACTCCATCAAAACCACAGGAGTAACCCTAAAATCGATTTTAC